>NC_074714.1:21780435-22380435 GCF_947242115.1 Biomphalaria glabrata | reverse complement strand
GTTGCTTTTCTCAGAGAAATGTTATTCAATTTAATTTCTGCAATGGGAGCATTTAATACTTGAAGATCAAGCAGAATCCAATATATAGACCTACGTGAGCAGTAGTGACAACAAGTCTAAAAAAAATAATTGTGAAAGTTTTAATTCACAATTTGATCCGAATCTTTTAAATTAAAGATTCATATTTTTTTAATAAGTTGGTTTTTTTTTTTCTAAAAATAGTATGTTCAAGAACTCCAGTTACGATCAAATGTCCATTAAACATCAAAATACCCATTAGAATCAAACACCCCCCAAAAACCCTCTAATTAATATTCATGGGGTCAATAGACGCCATTTTAAATAGAGCACATGTGTGTCCCCATCTATCAAGAAGCCTAATAATCGAATTTCATCTTGATAAGACAGTATTCAACATTGAAAATAACACTAAGCCTAACCTAAGCTCCTTCTTCCCAAAAGGCCAAAAAATGGAAGTTTACATAGCTATGAACTTTGTGATGAACTTGAACCTTGCTATTATTAGAAAATCAACCAAACACACGACAAAAGTAAACGAAAATGGTGCATGCGCAGTACCAATGTAGTAGTTTTGCAGTGATCTTCAACATAAATAAGATTGCATAATAATATCGTACGGTGTTCGAGAAGTACCGAGTGTTGGAGGTGTTCGATAGATGTAAGCTAAGCTATATGTGTGAAATTTGATTAGGCCTAATCCTCGCCAGATAAAAATAATACCATTAGTAGAAGCAGTAGTAGAAGTCTAATGTTAGCATCAAGAACTGACCATACACCAGTGTAAAGTATGAGAAACTATGACCTACTATTACTAGCAAACATTTTCTTTTAAAACATGATGGCAACACCAGAGAAAATAATAAATCTTCCTTCTCGCCTGCTAAATCGTTAAAATAGGTCTGAACACAGACGTGGCAATGAGATATTTGTCTCCACTGATCACAGGTAGTCACCTCACAGGTCTGTGCTCAGGCCTACTTAAACAATTAGTCTCGGTTTAATTACAGTAGAAGTGAAAGTTACAGGTTGTATTACAGACAGAAAAAGATAAATTGATGATCACTTATGATAGCGATAGAGAATGTCCATCATTAACTATTATAAACTATGAAATATTGTTTTGAAACATTGTGTATGAATATTCAAGTATAAACATATACGTGCAATGTTCATATTTAGTAGTGGTTTTACACAAAAGTGTATGATATCAGTAATTTTTTACAAGCTGAAGGGCTCTAAAGCATGCATATATGTTATAAATATATGTTATAAATATATGGTATATATATTATATTATATATAAATATATATTTAATGGAGGCGCGGTGGCAAAGCGGTAAAGGGCCTCGCTTACGAACCGGGGGTCCCGGGTTCAAATCATTGTGAAGACTTGAATTTTTAATTTCGGCATCTTTGGGCGTCTCTGAGTTCACCCTGATATTATTTGGGGAAAAGTTGTGCTGGGTACATGACACCCTCGTTAACTGTAGGCCACAGAAACATCTTTACTTTATATATATTTATCTATACATATATATATATATATATATATATATATATATATATATATATATATATATATATATATATATATATTTAACGATAAAAAAACAACAAAGTTTCGAATATAAATGTTCCATGAAAATAACAAGAACGAAATTATTTTCTCATTTATAAATATTACCTATTAGCTTTATATAATACTAGTTTTGACATTCACTTTAAGGTATGAAACATTTACACTTTACATTAATGAAAACATACAGGGGATGACGAAGGAGGAAAGTATAGATAATTTACCTCTACTACTTTTGACAGTGTAACGCACTTAGTTATTCCAATATAATGACATTGAAAGTAACAATAAGTTTTTTTCTCACTGGAAAAATTTGTATTTGGTATATATATGATAATGAAGTTCTTTGGTTTAAATAAATTAGTATTAGAGTTTTTAATTTTGTATAAAAAAGTTTAAGAGTCCCGAAAAATACAAAAGGAATAAAGCCAATTTTCGTTATGTGTAGTTGTTCTGTCTGTGCGTAAGGTTTAGAGCTCGAAATTATTGTAAATGAAACTTTTAGTTTTCGGAAGAAATCTTTTAAATTTTTATATTTACAAACTAATTTTTTAAAATCTTAATCTTTTTTAAATTTTTACTTCAAAGCTACCACTATTTTTGTTACAATTGTGATTGTTATAAATCACAATAAGAGCGAAATTAGTTACTTTACGTCCAAACTGAAAATAAAGCATATATTTAAAGAACATATTTTTTATCTATGTAAACTACTTTTGGTCGATGTATGATTTGTCCAGTCACTTAAACTTAAGCTACGCTAAAAGATTTAGACAAAATTGTTGAAAATGCTCTTAAAACTTCTTACCTTCCAAGACAATGTCAACATCAGTAAAAGTAACCTGCCAAAAAAAAAGAAGTGTTGGTACCAGTGACATTTTAATTAATTCTGATATATGATGATATATCGTCTAACACAGGGGTGGGCAAATTACGGCCCGCCGAGGTGTTTTATGCGGCCCGCCGACACCTTCAGAAATCAGGTGTGCCCACAGTATATAGATATAAAAATGCAAATATTTAAAAAATATCTATATAAATTATTGAAACTGTCTCATTATAAAAAGCTTTAAGTAAACGAAGATTACGCTTATTGGCTATACATCAATACACTCAATTCAAGACACAATGTTTAAGTGTTGGGTAGGCGTGTAACAACTGATGGGGCTCGATCTTTGACTGAGAACCATAAACTTGAAACAGGAAAGTTTGCACAAAGCTGCATATTATCGAAACATTAAATTATGGCAAAAGAAACAAAAATGAAACTTCATTAAAAGAGCCAAGAGAGTTAACTATGGGTAGTTCTGCTTTATGAATAAATAACCCAATGTATCCGCTAGCTTATCATGGGCAATGCAAATGAGAAGAGTATAAAATCTCTAAAAAAATTGTTATGTTACTTGAAGGACATTGACTGTGACTTTGTTATCAATATTTCTAATGAAGAGCGGAAGACAAAATTTCATGTATTTTGTAATTTCTATTGCAATTGATTGTTTACATATGAAATGTAAATGCATGTTAAATCTTTTCAAAAAACGCTTTTCCATTTCTACAAGCAAATAGTGTGAACACCAGCTTCGCTCGTCCCGACATTTAACTTCCGGAACATAAATTGTCTCATTCAGTGAGAAAGCATTTTTTGTGAAAACTAAACATTAAGAGAAGCCGATTCAGCTCCAGATGACATAACTCAAAGCAAAGAGAAGTTCCAGTCAGCACTACCATGGGAGTTTTATGGGTGCCAGAAGCTGTATTTCCACACTTAAAAAAACTTTGCTGCCGTTCACACTATTTGGGTATACATACATCAGTTCTTCTTCTTCTTCATTCTCATTTTACATGTTGAAGGGTTCAGATCAGTAATCCTATATCTGAGATGAACCACGTAGTGGTTTCCAGATCAGGCAGTTCTCCGAATAGTCTTTGGAAAGTCTTGTTCGGGTCCCTTGATTTAGTATGCACCATTGAAGGACGTGGTCAGCATTCTCTGGTGATGCTCCACAAGGGCAGGCTTCGCTCGTCCCGACATTTAACTTCCGGAACATAAATTGTCTCATTCAGTGAGAAAGCATTTTTTGTGGAAACTAAACAAGTATAATCACTGGTCAATGTTTTGACTGACTGTGATTTGACAGCAGTCATACACAGGGGTAGCAACTAGTAAGATAGTTTCACAGTTAAGAAACATTATGCACGAGTGTAAGAAGTAAAATACTGCACATTAAGTACAAGCGTATATTTGTGGGGATATTGTGATATAAAAAGACAACAGCAATAAAAAAATGGTAATACAGTGTATATATGAATTAAAAGACATTCTACACAGCAAGCTTATCTTTCTATGTGCGGCCCGCCATTTCCAAACTTTTTTTAATGCGGCCCTCGATACAAAAATGTTGCCCACCCCTGGTCTAACACGTAGGAACAATGCTGGATCAAGCAATCGATATTTAAGTATCAGTTAAATTAATTATAGCTTTTATATAGCGCTACTTTCGTGCTTATAGCATGCTCAGAGCGTTAAGGTCAATCTCAGTTGTATACCAGTGTGCGGTGGGGGGGGGTATCTTGGAGAAGGTTTTCCGTGCTGCCTTTAGGTGCTCAGTAAACACAACTCTGCCCGAGTCCGGTGTCGAGTCTTGAGCCCCTTTCATATGTAGCCAAGCTAAGCCAAGTTAAAGCGTACTTAGCCCCTCGACCACACTTGAGTATTATTGTACTTCTTACCTTTTCCTGTAGAGCTTTAAGCTGTTGGACAGTCTGAACGAAAAGTTCCCCCATTTGTTCAATGACATATGTACACTCTGGAAACCACTTGGAATGCTCAACCCAAACGTCATCATCCTCTTTCCAATCATGGAGTCCACCGCCACAATTGAAGCACCGCACGCAGTCGCCATAACCTTTGGATGTAAAAAGATAATAGTAGAATGATGATCTATGAATTTTTCAATCTGCCTGTCCGTACATTCGTCACTTCTTCTGAACAGCCAGTCTTAATGTCTTTCTGTTTATGTCTGTCTCTGTATGCTCTAAAAATTAATTTTATTCTATCTAGTAGAATAAAACGTCTCTTTGTTTAAGTAATCTTACCTATATAATAGAATCCAGCCAATGAAAGATCCTCTTTCCTTTGATATATATTATTCTTACTAGTAAAAGATTTCAACCTTTTAATTTTTGAAGCCATCTCTGTTCTCTTTGGTCTTGCATTATCAATTATAGTCAGAGCAGAAGCATTGGATGTAACAGTTTCAATGTTTGCGCTACCAATATCTTTCCTTTCAGATAAGCGAAAGTTGTTTGTTAAACCACCACAAGCTCCGTCACTATAGTTCTCATTCTGAGGTATATTAGTTTGACTATCTGTAATGTGACGGTCACTTCCTACAGATATTCCACTTCCAACACTTAAAGCTTCAACCACAGCACTTGAACCTACACTTTCTGCTACAGGCAGATCACATGAGGTCACTCTTTTACCTAGACTTATGGTCTCTCTACTAACAGGGCCTGATGCTACAGGCACGCTACTTAAGGGCAGGCTATTTACAGCAACAGATGATAAAATCTCTTTGCTTACACCCACCACACCACCTTCTAAATACTTGAATCCTGATGGCACACATTCGTCAGGTTGACCATGATGAGAGGATTGAATCGCAACTACACTACCAGTGAGTCTTTCAATGCTATTCTCCATACAACTGACTCTCAGAAAAATGTTTAGTTATTAAAGTTAATATTTGTATTTCTGTACAATACAAGTCTATTCCTTTTAAACTTTAAATGTTAACTGTAGAAGTACAAGTTCTATTAATGTTTAAGATGTTTTTCCATGATAAGATCAATCATTCTGTAATGATTGTATGTCATATCGTCTCTTTTTGTGTGTATTTTTTGGAACATTCGTTTGTTTCTATTCTCGCCTGGGCGGGTCAGAAGAAACATCTTGATTTTAGTAAGAAAATTTTGAAAGCACATGTTTCTTCTTCTCTTTCAAAATCTAAAAATAAGAGAGACAAATAATTAATGTTTCCATTTATGTCAATTATTGTCTATTGTGAGGATAGAGCTAATTTCTCAATAATGAATATTAACTTGTATTAAATTATGTTTATTGTCAATAACAAATCTTCTTCATATTATTCGCAGTGCGATGCCCAATAATATTAAGTTTAATAAAGTCAGAAGATCGATTTCAAACAATCCTCTGACGTATTTTTTTTTTTTTATAAATAAATAAGATTTTTCATTTCTCTTTGTAAGTTCTAATTTCTGAGAGCTGAGTGTGACAGACTGACAGAAGCACACTTTGAACAAATCTAATAGCGCTTTTCCCCTTCCAGTGTTTCGGGCGGGGGGGGGGGTGGATTCCATTTTTTTCCCTTTTAAGAATCTTGATACTGCAATGCTAGAGACTGATTATTTAGAAGTAGGTCTAGATCAGTGATGCCCAACCTAATTCGACCTGCGGGTCATTATAATTTCTGACACTCGTGTCGCGGGCCATATGAACGAAAAGGTAAAAAAAAAAATGAAATGAAATTTACCTGAATTTGTAATTAATTGTTTAGAAACCCGTGGATCTAGTATTTACATTAAGGAATTGGATATCTGAAGCGATTTTTTTCACGCGTCAGAAAATGTCTTAATTTCTATATTTAAAATAGAGCAACATTGTAGCTAGCTTTACTACCGACTCATCTTCTTGTCGCTTTTTTGGTAAATATTCCTATCGATCCTTCAATCTGTAGGCGTAGTTTAACGATCTTTTTATTCGCGGCTCAAACCAAGAATGTCGTCATGTTAGTTCCATACTGACGTTTATATGTTGTTCTTTTTTTTAAACAGCCACACTATCTTTACAAATAAAATATGTTGGCTTATTATCAAGCTCCACAAAAAAAAAAGTTAAGATCCGTTCTCTTTTTCTGGTAGATTCTCATTTCATAAGCAGACCAATGTTAAATATTATGGTACCAATCAATTAAAGAAAAATTGAGGGCCCTAACATAGGTAAAGATACATAAGTCAACCTTTTTCTTTTTTTTTTTTTGGTGGGGGTGGGGGGGGGGGAGTCTACTCTTCGTGCCAACATTTCGGCGGGCCAGATAGAACCACGTCGCGGGCCGGATCTGGCCCGCGGGCCGTATTTTAGGCATCACTGGTCTAGATCATTTAAATTCAAAGAAAAAAATTGCTTAATAATTCGAACTTAATTCACTTTGTCACTATAGCAGACTGAAAATCACAGCTAAAGAGTTGTATGGACTAATCAATATACATTCTTAAGGTAGGTTTAATATTTTTACAAATGTATGAAACTTGAACTACTAGAAGTCTTCTGCCGTAATGATCCAGAAAGAGTGCATGAGTAAAAGCTACAAAACTTCAGCAGAGACTAAGATGAGTGAGAACGTAGTTCTAAAATCTAAACGTGTTCTATGTCTTCATCATTCTCGTTAACAGTATTACAGTCTGGAGGGTTCGGACGACTAGAGGGTTACATCGGAGCTAATTGGTTGCACACTTGACAGCTCTATGAAATATCTGTGGTTTTATCTTAATGTGCCCTGACAAAAGTAATCATGATTTTTCCAAGTAATTCTGGTGTGTGCAGCTCTATCTTTAAATTATATTGCTTTCTATAAATGTATTTACCTCTTCCAGACAGAACGGTATTTCTGCTTGCTAGGCACGTGATCCAAGGGAATGTAGCCAGCTAGTGAGTTATATAAGAGAAAAAGGCACCTACACACTGGACATGTCAGCTAGTGAATTATATAAGACAAAAAGGCACCTACACACTGGACATGTCTTTTAAATAATAATGCACAAATCGGTCATATGCCACCGTGTGTGTTGCTAGGCTGTTTGGATTTAATTAATGTTTCAATCTTTTAGAAAGACTCTTTGTGTATAAATTAAGCTCAGTATAATTGCGAGTTTTTTTATCTAAGAGCCTTTTATTTTTTAATTTTAGTGTATATTTTTTATTATGTTTATTTAGAGCTTTTTTTTCTTCTGAAAATGATACTTTAATAATTTAAAACTCCATTTATCCAATATCATTAGTTCGATTCAAAATGTGCTCATTATCCACCATCCTAAAAACGGAATTTCCCAACAAGAATAAATAAAAAAAAAAATTATTTTCACCATTACACATTTTCCTTTATTTTAATTATTTTTACCCATTCTTGTATTGATGGCAACAACAGTCATTTTATTTTTATTTTTTTTTCTCAGTAGAAATTTAATTCAGCCATTTAATTTTTATGAAATAATGTTTATAGGTCCTAGTCATTGTTACAGCTATGACCAAATTTTTGTATTCACATAATTCACTGATTGATAAGAGCACTGTTCCTATGTCGTGGAGGCGCGGTGGCCCCCGGGGACCGGGGTTCGAATCCTGGTGAAGACTGGGATTTTGAATTAGGGATCTTCGGGCGCCTCTGAGTCAACCCAGCTCTAATGGGTACCTGACATTAGTTAGGGAAAAGTAAAGGCGGTTGGTCGTTGTGCTGGCCACACGACACCCTTGTTAACCGTAGGCCACAGAAACAGATGACCTTTACATCATCTGCCCTATAGACCACAAGGTCTGAAACGGGAACTTTTTTTTTCCTATGTCGTATTTTATGATCGTTCCTGAGTACCATTTGTATTCAAACACTGCAGACATTGTTCATTATATTAAACTGTTTTCAACTACATTATACAAAAGAAATTCTAGATGAATCTATCCAAAGTTGTTGAAAGCATCTTGTACATCTAGATAAATATTGGTAAGCCTACCTTTATTTAGTAACTTTATTCTGCTAAGAGTGTCCTTCGGGGCTGTCGTATTGGCTGGTATTAACCAGTTTGTCAATATGTGGATCTCTTGTGACTCTTTTGAACTGTTTTATTTGAACATTGTTACTGTAAAGTCCAACGTTAAAGTTTGGGTCACTCTTAGCTCGAATAAAACTGTCACTTAAAATCTCCATTTTGAGCAACACGGTCTAACACATTTTGTTTCACTTTTATACACTAACTATGAAGTAAGGAGTATTAATGAAATCCTAAGTAGTTATTATTTTAATGTCATTGCAGCTAATAAAAATTTGAATAACAAAATTCAAATGCAGATCTATCCTTGCATTCAAGTTCTAAATTATAAAGAGTATCTTGTGAATTCTTCCTGATAGTTAAAAACGGGAAAATCTGTATTTTATGTCATCATCATTAAATATATATATATATATAAACAAAATACACTAAATATAGCTTGCTTTTCTGTGAGAAAGAAGAACACATGAAAATATCCGGAGTTACAAATTAGTTGTCGATTTTTTAAATTAACGTGTCAACCAAAACATTTTGTCCAACAGCCAAATGTCACTCCCCACCTACATCTGACATTAAAACTTATTTATTAAAAAAAAACAAATTGTACCACTAAAATCTGTGAGTTTCCTGCAAATCAGTTAGAGCTAATTGTTTAGATTAGTTTGTGTTGTTTGTCCACAGATCTCCGTATTATTCGTGTCTAGAAGTTTATACAGAGTGGTTAAGATATAAGAGGCCTGGTATGATTACATAATCAAATATACCTAGAGAAAATTAAATTATAAAATTAAAAGTATATTTAACAATTGTAAAATACATAATATGTGGCCACCTGTATTATCATTCTGAGTATTTTCTAGAGCCTAATTGTAGCGGTCTTATTGTCTATTCAGAATAGACTACTCTGTGCTGTCTATGTCGAGCTACATACAGTAGCGCAATGAAATCTGTTACAAATTCAACCTTTACTTGGACTTAACGCTATTACAACGTTTTTATGAAAAAAGTCTGTCTGTCTGTCAGTCTGGTACAAAAACATAAATCAACCCAAACATTAACCAATTAGTGAATTAATTAAATATTGTTAATTAATAAACAATTCTTACAGTTTTGAGATGTATGGCTGTAAATGAAAGTCGAAAGCTGTATATATTATATAATTAAAAGCTAAAGTCACATTTTTAATTTTAGTTTGTTCAGGGTTTATTCAGATTGTATTAAATAAAATACTACGCCATCAATAGTGTAGTTGTACCAGCTGTCGGGAGCTACAACACAACACAGAACAGTTTAGCCTCACTTTGTAATTACCTGATGTAAACGACTTGAATAGTAGAAGTCCTCTTGGACTCTCTTTATCTTTCTTGAAGAGCAATACTACAAAGTTATGTAATGAACGTAAAAGGAATCAGAACCGCAAGTAATGTCTGAAATGTCAAGCCTCTAGCTATTAATAGATAGAATCATGTATTACAAACGCATTAAGTCGATAAACCTACTTAAGCATTCTCTTTTATTTCTTTCTCGAGGACCAACTTTGACTTTATAATAACCACATGTTAACTACTTTGTCTTCTATGTTTTGTCGATAAATTCTTCTCTTAGATATCCCCCACTGTTTCTACGTTATTTAGAGCCACTGGCGGATCCAGAACTTTGGAAGGGGTGGGGCTTTTTTTTTTTCCAAACCCTAACCCTAACGCCATGTAAACCCTAACCCTATGCTTAACGTGCATATAGCGTATAGCTATGTATAGACCTAAACCTCATTATTCATCCTATTAAATAGAACCTTTAGGCGCTCAGAAAACACAACTCTGCCTTAACCTCGAGCCTCCTTCTAGGTAGCCAAGCCAAGCCAAGTTCTAGCGCACTTGGCCTCTCGACCACGCTTCCCACATAAGGATTGAGGAAAGGTTCGAAAAAATGCTACTAAGAAATTTGTATTTGGGTTTAGAACTCATCTCAATCATTACTATTATACAGAAAAATTTCGTATGAAATCTAACTTTTCCAAAGCAAAGTCTTTCTTAAAATAATTATGATGAATTCTTGTGAAATTACATAAAGTCTGTCGCTATACTTGACTAGAATGAAAACGATTAATCCTCGCTCCTTTTTATAATTTCTGCTAATGATATCATTTGGCATTAACCATTAAACAGTAAGTTTGGGGCGACTCGATATAAGAATTTAATTTACAGCATATATAAATTATACTAGTTACAGATTTAATTTTTTTTTCTATTTTGTAATTTCTTAACTATAAAACAAAAAGTATTGGTTTGTCCGATGGGAGGAATGCGATTGCATGTATCTCCCCTTCCAACCTTTTTTCATTTTATATTTACTAATCATAAAATATGAGATTAGAGCGTGGAACGACATAATATATAAATGGGTTAACATATCAATACCTAGCTTACATTATGTATATATTCAACTAATTTTGTTCACAAACTATGATTTCTCCACAAAATTAAGACCGCCCCCCACTCAGAGGGCTAGAGTGGGGAGGGCAGTACATGCGATGCCCCCCCCCCCATTACCCCACCGAATCGCCCAAGATACCAGAAAGGGAGTGACATAATATAATATATTAATTCAACTAATTTTGTTCACAAACTATGATTTCTCCATAAAAGTAGGACCGCCCCCTTACTCAAAGGGTTTAGGTGGGAGGGGCAGTAGAGGTATTAGCGTCCCCCCCCCTCAATCGGCCAACAGGGGAACGACATAATATAAAGATCGGTAAAAATATCAATAACAAGTTTTAATCATATAGATATGTAATTGATTCTGTTAGCAAACTGTGATTTCTAAAAATAAATTGTGATAAAAGTTTAGGGGGGGGGGGCGGGATTGATGCCATTCACCCCTCCCGACCCCACAAAATCTGCCAACAAAGTAGAGGGGGGGGCAAAATAATCTAAAAATAGGTTGAAATATAAATAATTAATATATATTATTAACATAAGTAATAAATTCGTATACAGAATGTGTGAATTCTATACTAAAATTCGAACCCCCCCCCTGAATCCTCCAGTGTTTAGAGCACATTCTTTAAACATATATTGTACGCTGTAATTTTGTCTTTTGATATGTCCATGTTGGACCACACTGTGACCACCAATGGGACCTCCACTGTGTCCTTCCGTTTGACATTCACCGTCGTTTTTAAGCAGTTACATTATTTTTAGTTAAAATATAGCTTTTGAAAGCTACATTTTTATACACATATATGTTGTACTAAAGAAGCGCTCTCTATTGGTAATAATACTTTTAAATATAAATAGATTTTGAATTCTGTCTAATAATTATATATATATCTATTCATCCGTGAAGCTCAATGCCTTCTCACCTTCTCGGCTAGAAGAACTATTCACCTATTAGAACCTCACCCCTTGTCACCCTTTTTATTCAAACAAAATAAATGTTTCGATGACAAGGATTTTAAGTTTTTCCAAAGGTGTTTTCAAAAATTTTCTTTCATTCTTGAAAGTAATTAAAAGGTAAATATGAATCTGAAGTAAATAAATCGATCTACGTTAGGTTAGGCTTTGATTGGCTTTAGTTGATCCTAAAACAATATGTTTAAATCGAATGTTTTATAGCATGCTATTTGTTATTATGAATTATATAAGTTGCCTAAGTTTGCCACAATGCTATTACTACTATTATTATTAATATTATGTCAAAAAGACTATTATGTCTTAATATATAAACTTGTATTATTAATGACCGAATGAATAGTGTTTGGGTATGTATATGATAACTGTATCGATTTATTTATTGTTCAAGCCATGCCGAAATTATCATAAATATGATATTCTCTTTTAATTAAAGGTTTTTAATGAAATACTTTATCTGAATTAACTAGAATAGGTTGAACGACATTGAATAAATTTAAGTAAGCTATTCTCTTTTTGTGCAAAAAACTCATGTAGAAAACAAATATAAAAGAGCCATTTATTTGCTTCTCTATGATTTCAATGTTGTCGTAAAGTGAGACCACTGGCGGATCCAGGGGGGGGGCGGTAGGGGCGATCGCCCCCCCCCACTCTGCCGACCCCCCCCCGAAGGGGAGGGGGCGGACAATTTTAGTATAGAATTCACACAATTTGTATACAAATTTATAACTTATGTAAAAAATATATACTAATTATTTATATTTCAACCTATTTTTTTATTATTTCGCCCCCTCCTCTAGTATGTTGACCGATTTGGTGGGGTCGGGAGGGGGCAATGGTATCAATCCCGCCCCCCCCCCCTCCATATACTTTCGAGAGGGGGGGGGCGGTCCAATTTATTTGTAGAAATCACAGCTTGCTAACAGAATCAATTAAATATCTATATGATTAAAACTTGTTATTGATATTTTAACCGATCTTTATATTATGTCGTTCCCTGTTTACCGTTTGGGGGTAGGGGGGGCGAATACCTTTTACTGCCCTTCCCATCTAAACCATTTGAGTGGGGGGGGGCGGTCCTACTTTTATGGAGAAATCATAGTTTGTGAACAAAATTAGTTGAATTAATCTATATAATATAAACTACGTATTGATATGTGAACCCATTGTATATTATGTCGTACCATACTCTAATCTCAAATTTTATCATTAGTAAATTTAAATGAAAAAGGGTTGCACCAGGTGGGAAGGGCGATATATGCAATTGCATTTCCCCCATCGGACAAACCAATACTTTTTCTTTTAGTATTATAGTTTAGAAATTACAAAATGTAAAAAATCTGCCACTACTATAATTTATATATACTATAAATTAAATTCTTATATCGAGTCGCCCTACTTTTTTTTTTATTCTTTAATGCCAAATGCAATCTTTAGCAGAAATTATTAAAGGAGCGAGGATTAATCGTTTTCACTCTACCGCCCCTCCCATTTCCAGAGTCTATGTAATTTCACATGAATTTATCATAATTATTTTAAGAAAGACTTTGCATTGGAAAAGTTAGAATTCAAACGAAATTTTTCAGTATAAGAGTCATGATTGAGATGAGTTCTAAACTCAAATAATATTTACATAGTCGCCTTTTCCCAACCTTTACTCAATCTGATATTTTTCTAGCTAATTAAATTTGGGACTATAACTCACAATTTACACTAGAGTTTTCTTGAATACTATTTATCGAATAAGTTTTTTTTCGGCGGCGATCCTCAAAGCCAAAATCTAAATATGTGGGGTATCTTATCTTTTCAAGGAACAAATCGGTTTTATTTGCAATGTATTAAGGGCCTATAAATTCATATTAGAATATCTTTCAAGTACAATATTATTGAAAAGGTCCTTTTTTTTAATAGTATGAATAATGAGCTTTAGGTCAGGAGAATGCGTTTCTGCAGTGAAATATACCAGAAAACGCTTTTGGCGTCGGGGCTGCGCCCCGAACTCAATTGATGAATAATGAGCTGTAGATGTCAGGAAAATGCGTTTCTGCAGTGAAGAATGCAAAAAAACGCTTTTGTCCTTTCGGGCTTCGCCCCGAACTCGATTGATGAATAATGAGCTGTAGATGTCAAGAAAATGCGTTTCTGCAGTGAAGAATGCAAGAAAACGCTTTTGGAGTCGGGGCTTCGCCCCGAACTCAATTGATGAATAATAAGCGTAGATGTCAGGAGAATGTGTTTCTGTAGTGAAGAATAGAAGAAAACGCTTTTGTCGTCGGGGCTTCGCCCCGAACTCCATTGATGAATAGTAAGCTTTAGATGTCAGGAGAATGCGTTTCTGCAGTGAAGAATGCAAGAAAACGGTTTTGTCGTCAGGGCTTTGCCCAAACCCCACTAGGGAACCTTATAGCGTTGCCCCACTTTTTTACCGAAGGTTGAGAAATGCTTCTTTTAAAAATTCTCCTATATATATATATATATATATGTGTGTGTGTATGTGTATGTGTGTTCTGTACACACGTTTATGCATAGGGTTAGGGTTTACTGGGCGTTAGGGTTAGGGTTTGGAAAAAAATCGCCCCCCCCCCACTCCAAAGTTCTGGATCCGCTAGTGAGTGAGACAAGTAGATTAGCTCTAATTGAAGACGTAACGTTAATGAGTAAAGGTGAACATCATCATAATAATAATAGTTTAATATTAACACAAACTAAAACATTTATTAGCAAACTCAACATAAGATAAAGAAGGTAACAGTAATATTTACAATATTCAATGTTTTGGCAAGCCATTGCTAAATTCACTAGTTATTATAAAGTAACAGTAAGGGGAAACAGACACACCACCGCAGGACGACAAATACATTGTAAGTAAAGGCCTAACCATGCAAGAAAAAGAAATAGCCTACGAATCACATAATTGGATAACCCGTAATGAAATGTCATAAAATCATATAAAAAAAATAAAGAAATAAAAGAAAACTACAGGTTTACGTGAAAGCAAATATATTAATGCATAAGAAGTGAATACAAGAAATAAAACTAACTATATCAATTTGATAAATTCAAGAGATACAATATAATGAGTTACTAACTATATCAATTTGATAAATTCAGGAGATACAATATAATAAATTTAACAAAGTTAAAGAGAAAAAGAAAACTACAAGTATTATAAATATAAGATATAATTAAACAAATAAATAAAATAAACGTCTATATATAAACTAGTAAGAAACAAAATATAACTATATTATTTGATACAATTTTATTCACCTTTATTTATTCGTGGCTGGCTGGAATGTTTGAGTAATAAATGATTTGAAAGTGAGTGTAGAGAGGCACGGACACTCCAAGATATTGTACTTTGTCCTAATCCTTAGGATTTAATTTGTTTTTAATTAATAAAAAAAATACTAATTTAATAAAATTAGAAAATTATTGGGTACACTTTCAACTGAGCCTTGCTGTAATGTGGCCCTCAATCAAGTGGCCACACTCCACACATGACTGGATACTTCGGCCGCATGACAAGCATACCACAAACAATCCCAAACAAATCGACTCCGCATGATCTGCATTGCAATCGTCTGCTAAATGTTTCGTTTTCTTCCGTCAGTGTAAGTATCTCAGCTTCAAGACGCAATGCCCAATGTGGATAAAATATACAGATGTAGAAATAACATATCGTCCTAATAAATATAGAGCTAACATATATTTTAATTCTGAGATATTTTTATGAAGCATAATATACAAGATAGATTTCTCAAAATGCTAGTTTCGATCAGTGAATAGAAACAGCGATTTATACATCTATAAAAAGAAATGATCTCACCTCGTGCTTTATGTAGCATATGTGCTTTCACCATGGACTTGGTTATCTTAAATAAAATAACCTTTGTAGCAATTAGTTTTGTAAGGAATGTCAAGGTTAGAGATAAACAATTAAAATACTTTTTTAAAAGACTCGATTTCATCATTGCCTGTATAGTGGTCCAAATGAGTGCGACGGCTAGATCTAGATTTGATTATCTGAAAACACTTAAGTTCTATGGACTTTGGTAATTATTTTTTTCAGATAAACATTATTCGCTATAGTAAAATATATTTAAAGATCGTTTCAGTCAATATTTATGTATAGCGTTTGAATTGCGGCGCGCTGGCAGACTTCCGTAATTAAATATGTTAGTCTCTATGACTTCTTATATCTAAATTGTTGATAATTATCTAATGGTTCTTATATTAAGCTGCAGCAGTAGCATGGGATGTTCTAACATCGTGCTTATCGTTGTTTTAAACTAGCTATACATACATTGTATGGACATATACAAAATGTGCAGAAGAAGATTGAGTAGGCAGTTCCTGCTTGATAACATCTTGCAGCTTTAAGTTTTATCTTTAGTGATACTTTTCAAGGGGAGGGATGGTATTTGGTCGCTAATCCAAAGTTTGCGAGATGAGTTAAGTTTGGTCTACACAGATTTCCCTGTGAAGGTCGAAAGATAAGTTAAAGGGGGAGCACTGGGATTAAACTTATGGTCAGAAGTCTGGACAGAGTTCCAAGAGCTCAATTAACACTATTTAGATATGCTTGGTCATTGTGCTAGACAACTATCACCCTCGTTAGCCATAGACAAAGTGTGTTTATGTGTCCATAAGCTGATGTAAGATATGAGCTTAGACTTATTTACAACTTCATGTACCGAGTATACAAGAGGAAAACATGCAAATTTGAAAAGTGAAAACAAGCAAATCTCACTGAGTTTGAGAGATATGTCAAAACTTCTTATGATTTCATTTGTAGTTGATATATTTGACTTTTAAAATTGATATTTAATTTATTTCGAAAGCCCGTAGTTATTAAGACATTTATATTATACTTAAAAATGAATTTAAAGCTTTTATTCAGAATAGTGTATGATATAACACCGGTTAGTCAGGATGATATAACACCAGATAGTTAGAATGATATAACACCAGATAGTTAGAATGATATAACACCAGATAGTTAGAATGATATAACACCAGGGAGTCAGAATGATATAACATAGGCTAGTTAGGATTAGCTGTATGAAACTAGTTCTCAACAACCTCACTAGTCAACACTAAACAATATCTCTACGTTGGAACTTCACAGTGACATCAATCAAGCCTTCACTTTAGTAATATTGTCTTTCCTGCATTTCCGAAACCTTAAAAGCTTATTCATTTCTAGCTTTGTGGTGTTAGAGCAAATTTCTTAATTTACCCTCCATTTAATGTTGACTTTCTCCTTAAATGTATGATCTAAATATGAACAAGTTCTTTAATATATAATCAAATTATGAACAAGTCAATCTATTAAAACTAAATGTCAGCAACTAAATTGTGTACATACGAGTATAGGATATGATTCATCAGTTCAAGAACTAGACCCTATCTTTGAATTTAAAGCCATACATTCAATAATATAAATGGCACTTACACATGATATTGTTCATATTGTTCTCTCCTACTTTTAAGAAGATTAAATTTATCTTAAACTTACCTGATCCTTTGAAGAAAAGCAGGCGTTTAAATACATTACGGCGCTGTAGAACTCTGGACTTTTCTGTTTCTTGACGAAACTACAATTAGGATACGACCTGATATGTTCAATGCATGGGTGGTCATTTATTCGCCAATTTTTCAGACCACCACCACACGAGAAGCAACGAACGCAATCGCCTTCACCTGTGATAAAAATGTAGGAGGATACCTTCTTTTTTTTTTAGACATGAATCAATAATAAAAAAAAACAAAAAAACTCAATTAGTCAAATAATTATAAGTTATTATTTTGTTTAATATCAAATAAATGAAATAACTTGTACATCACTGTTAGGTATAGTTTTAACGATGGAGTTCTTCCTCTTTATTTAATTTTGTTTTTTAAAAGGATTTTTTTAAATTTTGCTTGTTAGTTATTTTCGTCGAACTGCCATGTATCTAATTCTGGCAAAGTGTCCGTTGTGTAGTAAACGGAAAAGTTCATTGATTTTTTTCCGTGTAATTCTCATTTCTCATTAAAAACTTCTGAGTGGAAGACATTCACTGAGGGAAGAAATTGGACGATTACAGTTACAACAAATAGACTTAAATAGAGGAACCCCAAAACGATGGGTTACCTACCTGTGTCGTATAATCCACACATAGCCATTTTCCTGACGTCTACTGGGAAAACACTCTGACGTTTGTCAAATGTTTTCAGTCTTGCCTGCTTGGATCTATATCGCATTCTTGCTTGTCTCTCCCGAGGAACTGGACTTAGTTTCGCCGTAACGCCCTCCCTGCCCCGCCCACCAGACGCACCCCCATCGCTTTTGTTTCTCTTTATTCCGATTTCATTTTGATGCGTGTTCTTTGACACATCATCATCCTGGATGTGAGACACAGCACTTGAAGCGGCAGCTGAGTTGCTAGCCCTTTCCACCATATGTCTCTCTCTGTTAACAAAATCACAGGCTGGAGAACTTTGTTGATGAATTTCTTGAAAAACATCAGCAGGCATCCACTCTTCTAGATCTAGATCTATTCCTTGGCGACATGAGACACACATAACAGTAGAACGAATGCCGTTTCCAACATATTCAAAGCCTGCTGCCGCCAAGTGAAGAGCTGACATCTTGGCTGACTCCGGATATAAAACATACGTTCTTAGCCTATCCCATTCCCAGCTGTTAGGAATAATCATTTTCTTCAACTCTATGTGGCTGAAGATTTAAACTATAGCTATGTACACAAGGTAATTTCCTAATTTCCAAGAGTAATTGTAATAGTTTTATTTGCAGGCCCCAAGAAGAATATCTTGTGTTTAGACCACTGTGTGCAATATTCCTCATATTACTTTTCAGCTTAGTGATCTCTGACAGATGAAAGGAAAAAAATATTTTTAACTAAATGTTACTTTTAAAAATGTTATCGAAGTCTCAAATATTAAATACTAATTATACAGCTACATAGTTGTTTTTTGTTTTTTAATTTCCTCCCCGAAAATTTATCTAAAGATATAAAAGGCCTTCTTTAGTTGCGTCAAGAACTATGGGTCATCCCATGGGAATGAGATAACTGCTTCTGCACTAGCTATGGTCAGAATGATGTCGCCCATACAGCGATCCCCCCTCCACTCCACGCAGCTGATCTATTCAAAGGAACAGCAAGTGCCTACAAGTTTGGGATCAGCTGCATAGCAGACTCTACCATGGTGTAGCAGTATGTGCTTTAAGCTGCATAAAGGTGGCCGGTTCCTGATTTTTATTAAGAGTTGACCCCCCCCCCCCCGACTTTCCCATATTTGGGTATAGAGGCAAGAGAGCAGAAGTTTCAATGCAGAGTTTTCCTTCTTTTAGGTAGATCTGCACTTCTAGGAAATCTATTCTCTTGAACAAAAAAAGGTCAGCGGGTATTCCCGCAGGTATTCCTTGGATAGGTCAAGAAATAACAAAACGTTGAGGCCCATTCTGAGCTCCGCCTTCTAAGTCTGGATCTATAGGACTTATCACCTAGAATCTTTTATGCTCTATACCATATATCTAGACACAGCATTCTAGACTAGATAAATGTCTTTTAATGTTGCCATGTCTTTATCTGTATCACCAAACTAGATGTTACTAGAATGTATATACTCTTAGTAGATTTATACATGGACGTAACCAGGATTTTTTTTTTCAGGGGGATGGGGTAATAGTAAAGTAAAAAAAAGTTCCCCTTTTCAGGCCTTGCAATCTATACGGCAGATGATGTTAAGGGCATCCGTTTCTCTGGCCATCGGTTAACGAGCAGCGTGTCATGTGGACAGCACAACGACCAACCGCCTTTACTTCCCCATCGGAGTTGTGTGAATACAGGGCTTACAAGGGCGCCCTAAACATCCCAAAATTAAAAATCGAAGTCTTCATCGAGATTCGAAGGCAAGAAGCCAACCACTCAGTCACCGTGGTGTAATAGGAATAGGTAAATATTAGCCTACATTTTCTAATCTATCATCATTACCTATTTGGAGTTGAGTAATCGCTCTTACAAAATGTGATCAGCTTAATAAAGTAGGAATTGTATTTTTAAAATATATATAAAGAGAGAGAGAGAGAAAGATGTATATATATATATATATATATATACTAGCCATATGTTACAGTGCTTTTTTGTGACGGTACGCACCGGTACGGCGTACCATCTCCTTTTTCAAAGTATGGAAAAATATGACTTTTCTTGCATTTTAACTTTTATTATTAATTTATTAGTAGTTAAAATTTAGGCAATCCATCACTGGGTACCTGCACCTCTTTTGTTACAAAAAAGCGTTGTATATATATCATGGACGTAGCCAAGGGTGTGGGGGCATTTCAAAACAACCTCTCCCCCCTTCCGAATTAACCCCCCCCACCCCCCACAGTGGGGATCTGAATATAGTGCTATTTTTTTTATTTGATTTTGTTTATTTTAGGTGAGATTTTAATACTAAACCATCACTTGCCAAGGGGGTTTTGAGTTTAAAACCTCCAACCAGGGGTTTAGAGTTTAAAACCCCATACCAGGGAGTTTTGGGTTTAAACCCCCCTACCAGGGATTTTGCAGTTAAATCCCCCTCTTCCCTAAAAAATTAAAAATTCAAAACAAGAGCATAGCAAAGAAAGATTTTGATTTTAAAACCCCTTCCGAAAAGTTATTTTTACGATAAAACCCCATCTTCAATATAAGACTAAAGCATACATTTGTCACCAGATTTTATGAGCATAGCCAAGAGGAGGTTTGTGTTTAAAAACCCCTTCAGTGGGGTTTGAAGCTAAAAACGACTTCTTCAATATAAAAAAAACAAATTCCACACTCAAAACTCTATAAGCCCATGATATATATATATATATATATTAAATATATATATATATATATATATATATATATATATATATATATATATATATATATATATATATATTTATTTATTTATTTATTTATTTATTAGTCTATGTCATAAATATTTAGCAGGTAGGCCCATAAATGCTTAACCCATGTTAATAAGTCGTAACCATACACTTATAGGTTAATCTAAAACTAATGTAATTAATTTATTTACTAACAGGCAGAACTGCAATGCTATGTAACATGTAACCATGTAGATCTTATTAACAAAGGATTTACATCAAAAGTTAGCAAATAGAACTGATTTGGTAAACAAACATAAAACGGAATAAAATATAAGTTTGGTCGAAATGATACAATCTTAAAATAAAAACAGCGAGGTTCAACCAGATTTAATCTATAACTCATTAATGGCTCTACAAGACCTAAGTCAGGGCCGGCCTTAAATTATTGGAGTGTATTTGGTGGCCCAAAAGAAAATAGGAAAAAATTGTAAACAGCGAAAAAAAATTAAATAATTCATTAAAAAATCTAGAGTACTCCAACCATAACATTGTCACAAGTTTTGACATTTCTCATATATAAAACATTGTCATGAATCCTGTGCTAGGCCCCCGCCAATTTGTTCTTCTAGGAGGCTGTCTTTGTATGCCTAGGTACGGCCATTCATCTACGTCTAGAAAAGAAAAATTACTGTAAAATAACTTTTAATCAAGCTGGTGACGAACAGTTAAACAAATAATCGAAGTATAAAGATCTAGATCTAAATCAGTAGATCTACTGTTCGAACGTTAAGTTATAATGAAAAAACAACAACATTGTAATAAATGTAAAATAGTTACTAGAACTGTAAAACCCAGCCCAGCTCAGTCTGATCTGGAGCGAATACGCTGTATGGATTAGAAAAGACCTTACACGTCAAGTCTTATTCCTCAAATTTATCGGAAATTTTTTTTTTTTTATCCTGACTTTCTGCAGACGTTATTTAGAAATTCCCGATTTAGAAATTTTTTAGAAATCTGTTTCGTGTTAATTAATGTGGCATATGCTACTTATTTTTGGGGGGTTTCATCCATAAATTTAGAGATGTTTATTACTTTTTTAGTGAAATAATTATACAAAAAGAAAAAAAAAAGAAAGGCTAGAATTTGAAAAAAAAAAGAAATAGTACACATATTATTTATTACAATTTTTTAACAACAGCAAAAAAATACTTCATATTTTATCCGTGTAACATCAATCACCAGTTACACTCATGATGCCCGATGTGTATAGTACCTCGTCTTAGATCGATAGACATGATGTACGATGACATGTGAAAAAAGGACTACTTGGTAGACATGTAGACACACGAACATACATACATACATACACACACATACATACATAAATACATACATACTGTTACGAATCTCACTATCCAGGCTCTCTGCAAACTGCACCATACACCACCAACTTAAAGAACTTGACAACTCAGGGCTCCAAAGTAACGTAACACTTTAATAGTTGAACAAATAACAGCCTATACTGTACAATTGGCAACACGTACACAGTACAAATATCTCTCCGATAACACCGTTCCGCAGTATCAACTCTTGCACTGGCCTCTCCGTCTCGTTCCGGGCTTGCATTGGGTTCAACAGCTCAGACTGACTTCACACACTAGGCTCGTTGTGTCGGACTCGATCGCAGACCAAGATCAAGACGCCAGTCGTCTCAACTGTACTTGACAGTACTCCGCACTGAACCGTCGTAATGCTCCGTACAGAACCACACCGCTGAACTGTGCTCTAGTCGACCGGACTGTAGTGAACCGGGCTCTGAACCCCTGCCGTGAACCGTCTCTCGTGAACCGTCTTGACTGCGTCACCTCCGCTCTTATATAGGGTCCCTACTGGCCTTCTCGAACCGGACAGAACGCCGCTCGACGTTTCTAGGTGGTCAGATGACTACAACTTTCGTGACGCTCCTGAGCTCTGTTCACGACGGCGATCCTTCCCGAACTGTCCTGTTGACACTTGACTCGGCTGACAGTCGTATCTCGTCACGGTTGACCGCTCGTCTAGCCTTGGCCTGGGGCGATTTGCGTCGGCTGACTACACACACACCACTACCCCTCTCTGTGCCACCACCAAGTTTATAACAATACGTACATACATACATACATAGAAAATGCTTTAAAAAATAATGAAAAAGGCAACACCGTAAGTTAATAACGATTTTTGAAACTCAAAATATTTGAACAGGTTTATTTATTTGAATGAAAAACAAAAAAAATCATTGATGCATTTTGCCCCAAAATTGATAAACATGACTACGACTAGATTACACTCATTGAACTAATAACAATCCTTGTATAAAATATAAAATAATATATACGATATTTAGTCACTACAGAAAACAAATATTTAATATAAGACTTGAATAACAAAAAATACCTTCAACACCAAGAGAAAATAGTACACAACTTCATTGACTCAAAAAAGAAAAAAAAATCTGTTGACCAGGTTCGACATGATAGCATGTGATGAGTTCAAAAAAAGATAAAAACTTTATGGATGTTATCTATACTTAAATTGGAGAAAGTTTTACGACATTCATAGGAGTGCAGCAAGGATGCTTTCTCTAGACAGATTTTTTAAACATATTACGATTTACCCCAAGCCTGGCCTCAACGAGCGGTCTATTTCCAATCTCAGGTTTGCAGATGTTTGGAAAAAAATACTGACCAGGTATAAGATCTTCATTTAAAACTGGATACTGCTGTCAGAGAAATCAGTGCTAAAATTAGCAAAATACTAGTTTGTAGTGGAGATTGTACGAGAAGTGATATACAGTTGAAAGGTCAAACATTAGAAAAATATGACTCATTCAAATACCTCGGGTAAAACAAAAGATCAATAAAAGAGATAAAACCCCGTTTAAACTTGACATTCGCTGCCGTGAACAAGCTGTGGATAATATGGAAGAGTAAAATCAGTTTCCAGGTAAAATTAAAGTTGTGTTATTTGCTAATTGTCTTTTTCATGACACTACCACAACGCTAATGCTGAAAGAAGAATCCAAACCTTTGAGAGTAAATGCCACAAATACCAGGAAAAGAGGACACACGAGTTTGTACAATTACAAGTCAACACTCTGGCTGGCAAATAGGAAGAACTCCTCAATACTGTAAAGAGACGAAAGTTGAGCTGGTTCTTTCCTATTGCAAGACATGACTCACTGTCAAAAGTCATACTTTAAGGTCAGAGAAGAGAGCACGAAGAAGTGGTCGTCCAAAGAAAAACTGGCTGGACAATTGAAAAACAAATTAGACCGGCCTCTCTCTTGATATCTTAAGAACAGCTGATGACCTGGAAAAGTGGAGGGATTTGGGTACGTGAATATTCAAAGAAACCCTGCGACAAATATCAAGGGCCAGATGAGCTGAGAGTGAATACAACAGTAGTGTTAGTGATTGATTGAAGTAACAATTAGGGAAAAAAATAGATATTAAATATTAAATTGCACATTAATAATAAAAAAAAACCATTGATTCTTTAGTATAACTTCTATCATTATTATAAAAAATATGAAAATGAGACAGATATGTTTGATATTTAAAATAAAAATTAACCGGAACAGCAATTGGAAATAATATTTCAAAGAATTAGCATTATTCGATGATATTCTAAATAAATGTAGACAACAACCATTACCATAATAGAATTATATCTTATTTTAAAAAAAATGAAATAAAATAATAATGGTAAATAGTTTATAACAAAATTGTATTTATATAGGAATGTCAAAAATCATATTATAAATAATTTTTAAAGCCTTTAAAAACAAATTAATATAATCTTTCTTTTTAAATTATTTCCAAATATGTTAGAAATCAATGTATGTTTTGAAAAACGGTAGGCTTATATAGATATAATTTGATAAAAATCACAACATGTAAGAAAGCGATTATTTTCCTTTGCATTTTCAAGTTTTCCTAAATCTATACATGATAATACTACATGTCATCTTAATGGATTGAAAAATTGCTGTCAAAAAGTATCTTTGTATATCTTTGTACGTAACGTAAACCCACTGCAAAGCCCCCAGCCCCTGGATGACAAAAGTGGTCATCATGGACATTCATCTATGTTATATATAAATGATTTGAATAAAAAAAAAATATCCAAAAAGTGGTAACTCTAACAAATCTTTTTGAATTTGCCTTAGGAAACATACAACTTGAATATTCTTTGTTGTAGATCATCTACCTATTTGTCTATCTATGTGTGTGTTATGTGTGTGTGTGTGTTACCAGCAAAGTGCCTTAACAGGTATTCTTAGACATGTAAGCAAAACTTAAGTGAAATTTTTAAGATCTCATCTTAAAGATCGCTAACCCTTATTTTTTTTTAAATGAAAAGTTACAGAGAAATGACATTAAACTGTTTCTTCATAAGAAAAGATGCAATTTAAAGCTTTGAAAAGATCGAAAGCGAAATTCGCATTAAAAGCTTCTTTTCTTTTTCTGAATGATTCGAAAAACTTTGAGCATTGTTCAACCTACCATTGAGACAATACTAGATTAGACAATACACAAATATATTTCTCTATACCAGTATATACAAATTTTAAACAAAATAGTACTATACATACTTTTAACATTAACTGTGGGAAGATGCACAGGTCACTTGGAACTACCATTTAATACATGTCATATCTCTGCGTATAACTAGTAATTGATAGATGTGACTCTGCCAGTTTAGCAACTAATAAACGTCAGTATCATTGCCAGTAATGGACGGAAATTTACAAATGAAAAATAAAAGTGTAGGTAACATAAGCTTAGACACGATTCATCTTTGACCTAGCGATTTTAATTACATTTTATTTTTGGGCGAAGTTAAAACTACAAAAAAGTATTTAGTATAACACACTGTGTTTGTATTGATGTGTCACAATAATACTGGATACTTTTCTTAACACCAAATAAATGTATGCGTCATCTCTTTTCAAAAGAATGGAAATGACAATGTAATACTAAGTAATAGAAATACTTAAATAAGAGAATGTGTACATCTTATAAAACATGTAATGAGAATTGTATGACTAGTATTTGCAGTACCAGGTTTAAATTAGATTTCTTGATAATGAAAGTAGAAAAATCTGAGTTAAATACATCGAACAAAAAACACACCAACTTTTTCTTTTATTCGTGTAAAAGTATCCTGGACGTAAAAGAATGTAAAAATAGTGGAGTTCATTGCCCATGATTTTGAGGAGAAAGGGCGGCACAACCTATCAGTGGAAATCGGTCAAATGAGAGTGTTTTATAAAAGGGTAAAAGAAAAAGATACTTTCAACAAGTCATGTGAGCGGTGTGGTGTCTGTGCATGTTCTTAAAAAATTTGAAATACACAACAATATTCTTATTTTATATCACAACATTTTTTGTAAACACAACAATACTTCTCAGCCCAGAAATGTGCGAATCATTCCTTTCACATATTTTCTACATACTGGGCAATCTTTGAGAGCCAGAGCGCAGTCTTTGCAGGACACCAGATGACCACAAGGCAGAAACACTACTTCCACTTGAGAATCCATGCAAATCTTGCAGAGCATTTGTTCTCGGAGTTGAACATTCTTTTCTTTCAAGTCCCGTATTTGTTCTAAAAATAGAATATATCGTCTCAATATTCTAAATTATCTTAACTTACATAATTATGTAAATCAAACACATCAATCACCTCTCTCTCTATATATATATATACTTTGTCCCACTACTGAATTTCAGTTGAATACTAATATGTACTAATACTTACTTTACTAATACTAGACTACTAATAATAACTAATAGATTTGTATATATATATGTACAGAGAAGGCCTTGCCTCTATTGCCCAGTTTCAAAGGCCCCTGAACTAAAAGTCTAGTTCAAACCATTTCAAACAGAACTCTTGTGAAAGCATTTAAATCGCCAGGAGGAGAGGAGCGTCCATTGTCTCAAACTTTCCAGCGATCAATTCTAATGACAACTACAAATCTAGTGTATGATTCATGCAAGCCTCGGCAACAAGAATTTTAGCTACGATTCAGAGTATGAATCTCGGTTTCACTGTTACTTGCTTCATTCAGCTTTGAGATCTCCAGACTCCAGGTAAACCAATACTGGTATAGTGCATGAATAAATCTTATTTATCATAAGGTATTAAAATAAGACGGAAGCCTATTAAAAAAAAGGTTTAAAATGCCAAGTTTCGTTTCTGTATTTCTGTATCAAGTCACGCACTTTTTGTTTTCTTATTTACGTGATGCTTGTTTTTCTAGAATGTAATCATGTTTTGAAGGAACAGTTTTAACTTATAAGATCATTTGTAAACTCTATAATAAAAATCTGATAATTTACCTTGAATTTGCTTTGAGTTATGTGAGTCAGAAGACTGGTGTTCCTGGGTAGCATTAGAATCCCTTGACTTTCTGAAAAGTTTTAGTTTTTCCAAAAGAAGATCTGACGATAAAGGATTGTCTGTTAAACAAAAAAAAAAAGAAAATATTTTTCAAAATGTCCTTATGTCGGCTAAAAGTTGAGTATAATGACATTTAACATAACCGGAACATCCACATTTTACAACCACTCATTTGTATTATACACACCCTCCCACATACACACCCACACATATCTAATTTAAAAAAAGTACATGCTTAAATAAAAAACATGTTTTCCTCTAATGTACCTTTTTTCACTTTCTCGGCTACTTCTAAAACATCTTTCTCTAAAAACTGACATTCGATCAAAGTTTTGACAGCCGGATCTCGTTTCAATGGATTAGATTTGGTTTCTGTTAAATTGAATATATTAATATTATATTTCTGACACAATAGGATTTCAGAATATTGAAGTATATGTTTTATTTTAAAAAGAAAATACAAATACGTACCGTAATGCAATGACCAGAATGGTGCAGCAATTTTCTCTTTGACAATGCTAAAAGGGATCTGTAAATATATATTTTTAAAAAATAAGAAGGAGGTTTTAAACATTTTTAAAGTTCTAAGCTAGTAGAGCAATACTAGAAAACGTAAGGAACGAGTTGCTTCAACATAAACATTGCATTTCCATTATAACATTTCACTTCAATATAACAATTCACTTCAATCATTCACTTCAATCATAAAATTTCACTTTACATATAACATTTCACTTCAATTATAACATTTCACTTCAATCATAAAGTTTTACTTTACATATAACATTTCACTTCAATTATAACATTTCACTTCAATCATAACATTTCACTTCAATCTAAACTATGCACAAAGGTACTGACTGCACTCGGTGTTTAAGACTCGTATATGCGGAAATCACTATGTTTGCCCACCGCCCACCTTGTCATGGGTTTTATTGAGGTCCTGTACGGCTTGTATGAAGATCTGGCCCATCTGCTGGCGGACGTAAGCACATTTAGGGAACCATCTTGCGTGCTCCACCCAGACGTCATCACCTATCTCCCAGTTTCGCAGACCACCACTGCAGTAGAAACATCTAGCACAATCTCCATAGCCTAGTGGTGAATACAAAAACAGGCAATATTAAACAATCTGTTAATACCCCCTGAAACAATCAATGTAAAAGATCAATTTAAAAAAAAAATCTTTACTATTTATCTAAAAAGGCCTATATTAATTGCTTAGCTATGAGTTAATGTGTGTGTGTTAATTTTAATTAGATCTTTTATTTATTTATTTTAAATTTATTTTTATGAATAAATACAGCAATACCCAACAAAAGTAGCTTAATTTGCATTCATTTAGAGATACAGAAATAAGAAGTGTCAAATGCAAATATCCATATTATAAAGATATAATGACGAAAAAAAAAGAGAACAACATTTCAGGTTATAGAGGCAGTAAGGAAAATAAGTCTAGGTAAAGCAATGTTGTAAAGATACAGTGACAGAACAGTCTAGAAAAAGCAATGTTGTAAAGATACAGTGACAGAACAGTCTAGAGAAATCAATGTTGTAAAGATACAGTGACAGAACAGTCTAGAAGAAGCAATAAATTATACAGTAACCAAACAAAGTTTTTAATTCACCAGCATAATAGAATCCAGCATCGACAAGATCCTCACGTTTCAAATGATGATCTTCTGGCCAATTATGGAAGGACTCCAGTCGTTTCTGCTTAAGGGCCAGGTCTTGGCGTTTTGGTTTTTCTGTTATAATCCCTAGTTCTGAGTATGTTGGGTTTTCTTTTGGCTTCTCCTGACCTAGTTTCATGCTCAAACTTGATGTCCCATTCAAAGTTTCATTTGTCTGTGTAGCGTTGTGAGGAGTTGGAACTGTTTGGACAAGCTGCGAGTCTGTTTGCTGAATGCTTCTTTTGTTAGAAATTGCACACAAATTTCCAGAATTATTGCTTGACTTTATTTGTTTCTGATTATCACAGTGACTGCTTTTTAAACAGGATTCAGAGGAGTGATCATTCTTTATAACTGATGTACATTTGGTGTTTGGGGACATTGCTATGTAATTAAGTGGTTTATATAAACTAACTCAATTTCAACATACTTCCTATTTAATTGTTAGTTAAAATGGATATATCTATCAAACTATTTAACAGTGTGTTCCTTGGCCAGTAATTACCAAGATATTTATAACGAAAAACCTGGTAAGTTCTGAAATGCAAATAAAAAAAAAATAAAAAGTAAAATGTAGGCCTACACATTAGCAATAATGTATAAAAATAATATGATTTATTGCATCAAAAGATTTACTATCAGCTAATAAAACAATGGATTTTTCTTTATTTTACGGGTGGAGAGGATTTGAGAAATGTTTAGGAATTTTATAATAAATTTGAAATTGTAATATAAACTCCTGATAAATTACATACTTCACATACAGCTCTATACATCTTGGGCAGTTAAAGTGGCTATGAAAAAACGAAATCATTGTATTTGTAGTTGATTTAAAGATATCGACAGCTGTAAACATTTGGCCGATATCTATGAATGCCTTCAATGTTTGTATGGTAAACAATTCCTGAACCGGTAGAAAGAGTTTGCTGTGGCACCGAATCTCAAGTGCATTGAAATAACACAGTGGTAATATGCTTCGTAGAGACACCCCCCTCCCCAAAGGAAATTTGGTCCTGAAATGTGAAATTGTTGACGCAATATTTGATTCTAAATTGTATAAACTAAGAAATTTCTTATTGTAGTTTTGACAATTTAATAAACAAATTTATTAAAATTGTGTTTGTGCATTTTTGATGATGAAAAGGGAAATAATTTTTAAAAATAAATGTATACAATTTAATTTCTTGTAGAAAAGGAATGTTTGGTTAGATTGTATATCTACTGTTCTTTCGATTGTAAATGACTCCTGACAAAGATATACATTTTAATAGTTAATGCATGATTGTTGCATTCAAAATAAATTCTCTTTTTATAAGAAATATTTAGATTTACGTAAAGATCTTTTTTTCTTTACAGATTTGAACATAAGAAAAACATTGAACCAAAGTTTTGATACGGTAGATGCTTAAAACATAATTGATGCCATGCTAATTCCCGCGGCGCCTAATATGAATGACATAGGAGAATTTAAAAAATTTGTGTTGTCAAAAAAAGATCAGTGACACCCTCAGAGAACAGATGCACTTCAGAGAACAGGTGCACCTCAGAGAACAGATGCACCTCAGAGAACAGGTGCACCTTAGAGAACATGTGCACCTCAGTATAACAGATGCAACTCAGAGAACAGGTGCACCTCAGAGAATAGATGCACCTCAGAGAACAGGTGCACCTCAGAGAACATGTGCACCTCAGTATAACAGATGCACCTTAGAAAACAGCAGAACCGAGTTCAAATCAGACTGGAGCTAAGTTGTGTTTCAGAAGGCAATATGGACACCTTCTCCCAGCTCCCTACTTTACCACGTCCACAAAAAGTGATTGCACACTGAGTATGTTATAGCATGCACGAGATACACAAACAAACAATAATTTACATAGTGGGCCAACTTTGTTTTTTTTTTCTATATTTATAATGATAGGATAGTTTTCTTAACCAAAGTAAATTGTTGAAAAATAGATGCACGTACTCACACAGCTCTTGATTTCTGTACCTTTTGGTATTTGAAGAACAACTTTTGGAATATATAACGGTCTTGTGGCTCTATATTTGGATCTATTTTTTTTTCTCACGATGATATTTTTAACGGGGTTTCCCCTTTACGTAGTATTGGGCTTTTCCACTATTGTGGGAAAATACATTAGCATGACCTACTTTCGTGTTTTCATTCACTACTTTTTCTTGCATTATGAGAGAAAAGGTTTTATTTCCATAGTGTTCCTCTTTATAGAAACATTCAATTAATATTTAAAAGATCTTATCCTCGGTACCGGTATCATTGACCCGCATCGAATAAAAAATACCAGATCTAGAACACGTTGTAAACCTAATTATAAACCATTAGTTTTAAGTACAACATAAAAATAAAAACACTTCATCTTTCTGTCAGTGCTAGCGCTGGTAGTTTTTATAATGAAATTGTTAATCTTAGGAACTTTTATCACTTTAGTTTTAATTTAAAAAATGGCCGTTCACACAGACATAGAAAAATTCAAAGTTCAATTGCTAAATTTGAACAAGATGATGATAAAGTATTTCTACAAATATATTCCAGAACCTCAACGGGACCCATTTCAGGTTTCAAATTTCAATTGGTCATTCATAATGTTCCTTTCCATGTATATCTTGTTACATCTTCGATAGGATCAGTTAATTTTGACAGTACAATAAAAACATGTTTCTGTCAATCTTTGTTGCTCATATTTTAAACTATACTTAGTTTGTATCAAAAATGTAGGTTCGCTATGTTTAACATTTCAAATCTTTTCTTTAACGCATTTATTGGTATATCAAGTAATGTGTCAATTGTTGTCGCAGTCATGAAAACGCTTATAATAATGATAATAAAACAGCATCTTTGATTCCAAACATAAAGAATGAGTGCAGTTTTTCATTACACAACGCAAACCCAGTTGTAGCCTGTATTTTTGACACATCTGATGCAGACAAATCTGTTGTTTGTCGGGGGTTATTTGTTGTCTTCTACACCTAACTTTGGCAATTTTTTTTTCTTTTGGTCTCAAATGCCTGCCTTTCAACCTTTATGGTAGCTCTTAATATTTCTATTTCAGAGGCCATCTGCTGAAATGCCCAAATAGCCAATCTGCTTCTAGACAAAAAGTTGTCTCTAAGGAGTCTATTGGTGTAATTGCTCAGAAAACAGTTCAAACAAAGCTTTGATTTCCCAAAAATTTTAGAGGGTTTGACTCTTTGTCAGTTTTATTAATATATACCCACTTCAACAATGTCAGGCCGCTATAACGATTGTTCTCGCTCAATACAGCAGAAATGGAGACGGATCGTGACAGTTTAAATATTGAGTGAAGGTCACATAATAATAGATTTGGTCAAGCGCTAACTGGAAAACAAAGTGCATTGAAAAAAAAGGATTGTTAAATCTACATTTTAAAAATTACAAAAGGAGTTTGTGTTGTAACATGAACTTTCAGATCCATGTGGATCTGTTGATTCGTAAGTAAAGCATGTTATTGTGCTGTAGTTATTTTAATTTTACTATGATAAACGTGAACAGGAAATCATATGTAAAGGCTTTTTTTAGTTTTAACATCTAAATGTGACATACGATACAGATAGACAAACTTCACACAAACATTTTAAGCATTTTTTTTCCTTTTGACCTTAGATAAAAATTGTAAGAGAAATTGTACACGTTTTATAAAAACACTAATGACTTCAATTGTACACATATAAAAGTTATTGAGATGTATAGCGATGTTCTCTCACGTAATGTATTCCATAAAAACAAGACTACGAAGTGAGTTAGTGAGTTAAGTGTGCAACACCAACTCATCGAAGGCTTCTTTAGGTCAGTGATAATCGTAAATTAACACATTCAATAAAATCTATATTTGTCTCTTTACCTTATGGGCGCTGCTAAATATGAATTTCAAAGGAAGTTTTGAAACTTTTCAAAAACTATCAGATCACCTCACTGCAACATGTTATTTCTTTGAGAAGAAATATTTTTTAAAGTTGCACTGTGAAAAATAATGAATGTCATTGTCATTATTGTTTAATATGTATGCCTATATGTAGAAATTCCTGAGGAGAACGGAAAAAAATCCTTTATCTAATGCATATGGTAATAGTAACTAATTTAAGAAAAAAATATCTACATATACTAAAAATGGCAAAGATTTAGAAAATTTTCTTTAAGGAAAGTCTTATTTTCGATTTGGAAATTATTATCTTTTTTTTTTCTCTAAATATTTATCTAGGAAACTATAATTTTGTCTGGGCGACTTGGTTAAATTCCCTTTTTATTCCAGTCTTTCAACATTACTTCCTTGTTAATGAAAAAAAAGGATATTCCCAAAATTATCCATCCGGTTGAAGTTAGAGTGTTCTACCTTCACTAAAGTTATTTTTTTTTTTAGTTACCATCTAAAAGTGTTTTTCATTTAGTCTTAAAGTTACGATTTTAAAATGTTCTACATTTTGCGTAATGATATAAATTTGTTTTACTTTTAGCGCTAAAATTGCCATCCATTGCTTTCATCTAAAAAAAAAGTAAAGAAGTGCCCAAATAAATATCTCTGTAAAGGTGTACTTGTGAAGGGGGGATGTTCAGTCAATTCAAACAAGGCCAAAACAACATCAACCTGTAAATAAACAAGGTTACATAGAAAGTTTGTGTGGAAACAAAACTCAAAATTGGCCTACCTAGAGTCTTCACCAGGATTCGAACACGGGACTTCTGGTTCCAAGTGCTTTACCCCTCAGCCACAGCATCTCCATATATTCATTTAGCGTACACTTATATTTTAAAAAAATTATTATTATTAACCTTATCCATACATTTAAAATTAATAACATGTTACATGTAATTAAGTGTAGATCTAATTCTAGATCTAGATATAATCTTGATATAGAATCTACTATATGTAGACTAGAACTCGTATGAATTTACACGTTTCATCTTAAAATTACTAGACCTAGGCCAATGTTATGATCATGAATATTAGGCTTTTTGTTACCGGGTAATGCCATTGCCATTACTAATGGTGTACTATGGTGTTCGTATCTGATTCATTTCTTAATGTGATACTATTGTTTACATAATAAATAAATCTGCACCCCTAAGCTGTCAGAAGACAACTTATTGCCCTAATATTTAAAAATGTGTTCAAATTATTAATACATTTATTATAAATATATCTAGATCTGGGTTCTGTTTAGTCTTTTTTAGATTGTCAAGTGTAGGCAGTTATAATATGGATATGTAAAACTGCACGCTATAAAATTAATTCGTTATTTTTAAAACTTGTAACTAAAACGAAGTTCGTATCAATTTTTTTTAAACAACATTTGAATCAGTATTCTAATCAATGAGTTAGTTATTAAATGGAAAATATATTTATAATGAACCATTAACACTTTTACCATTGTGACCTAAAGTTGCAATTTTTTTGTACCAAATGCGCAAATCTATGAATTAAGCTTGAGTTATTAATGAAGAAGTCCATGACCTTTTTAAAAAGAATTACCTCCCCTAAAGTTTTTCATTGAAAATGGGTGTAATTTATTGAAAAATCTGCTTGCATATTTAATTTTAAAAATTAGATGGCTCACTTTCAGAAAAGAAAAAAATAGCAGTTGCATCAGAACTTTGAATGATCTAAAATATCATGATGTCCGATTTTCAATTTCTCTTCTAGTTTCTGAGATATAAACTGGACGGAAGAACGGACGGACAGACAAGCCACACAAAACTAATAACGTCTTTTCCCCTTTCGGGGACCGCTAAAAACAGTTTAAGTACCCATGAAATAGAAGGCTTAGATGGGAGGATAGAGGTAATCGACGTTTGGAAATCCAGAAAGGAATAGTCCATTTCTATTGTTCGTATATGTATGTCGTTTCTTCTATGTCCTTCTCTTTCCCATTCTCTCTCTCTCTCTTTCTCTCCCCTTCTATCTCTCTCCCCTTCTCTCTCTCTCTCTCTCTCTCTCTCTCTCTTTCTCTCTCTCTCTCTCTCTCTTTCTCTCTTTCTCCTCATTGTCCCTGTCAATAAAATATGAATTTACTAATAGTAAAAAAAAAAAGCTGTAAATATTGATAATTGTTATAGAATAATCTAAAGTTAATAAAGATGCTATGCTTTAAAAGAAAGTTAAATTTGAACAATTTCTAAAATTTCTTTTTCTCTTAAATAGAGTATATATGTGTACAATTTGAATCTTTGTAAAAACAGAATTTATTTTTTTTTAATTTAAAATATTATTAGTATAAATATCGAGTTAATCGCCAAGAAAGTATGAAACATGAAAACAAAAAGAACCGTTTTTTAGCGGCCCACGAAAGGGTAAAAGACGCTATTAGTTTTGTGCGAAATGTCTGTCTGTCTGTCCGTCCGTCCCGTTTAGATCTCGTAAACTAGAAAAGATATTGAAAATCCGACTTCACAATATTTTAGACCATTCAAAGTTCTGATGCAACGGCTATTTTTTTTCCTAAGAGCGAAAATTCTAATTTTTAAAATCAATTATGCAAGCAGTTTTCTAAAAGAGAAAAAGCTAATTAGTATGCATTATATGTTAGACCTAATTTAAAACGAATAGTAATCTTATAAACCTTATTTTCGTACACTATATAACAACATCACAGTCACTAATTTTATATTTTTTTTTCTTGAGGATTCGAATATGAGATTGAGCCTTTTCAAAACAATTAACTTATTATTCCGAACCGAGGGTCCCGGGTTCGAATCTTGGTGAAGACTGGGATTTTCAACTTCTGAGTCTACCCAGCTCTAATGGGTACCTGACATTAGTTGGTAGGTCGTTGTGCTGGCTACATGGCACCCTCGTTAACCGTAGGCCACAAAAACAGATGAACTTTACATCATCTGCCCTATAGACCACTAGTTAGACCAGGTTCACATCTAATTTTACATTCACTTTCACCTATCCTTTGATCTGCGGGACGGTTGGGGCACTACACAAGATCTGTTAACCTTCTTTATCCATTCTTATCTCTCATTTGTCTTTGATATAATTTCATTCGGATGTTTTTTCTGAAAATATTGAAGCCTACCTGGGTGGACCACTGGTCGTGCGGTTTGCGCGCTGAACTGTCGTTTGGATTTATCGACGGTCGAAGGTTCAAACCCTGCCTGCTTCCATCCCCCGTCGTTTGGACTAGGAAGTAAACTATCTTCAACTCTGAAGGATTATCCGAATTATGTAAAACATTTTACTTCGGGGGCCGATTTTGAGTTTGTGTTTCCACACAAACTGCCTTTTGTAACCTTGTTCATTTTTATATTTATACTTAAAATTTAAAATTTTTCATATTTGTAATTACCTCAAGTATTGAGTTACGTCAGTCTCGAGTTAAGATTGTTCGTGGTTACAAAACATCTTCGATATCTATAAAGCACTATAAAGCAGAAAGTAATACCTATATATGTATGAATGTATTGTTATAAACTTGGTGGTGGCACAGATGGGGGTAGTGGTGTGAGTGTAGTCAGCCGACGCAATTCGCCCCAGGCCAGCGCTAGACGAGCGGTCAACCGTGACGAGCTACGACGGTCAACCGAGTCGAGTATCAACAGGACGGTTCGGGAAGGATCGCCGTCGTGAACAGAGCTCATGAGCGTCACGAGAGTTGTAGTCATCTGACCACCTAGAAACGTCGAGCGGCGTTCTGTCCGGTTCGAGAAGGCCAGTAGGGACCCTATATAAAGAGCGGAGGTGTCGCAGTCAACACAGTCGAGAAAAGGGGCTCAATACAGCAAAGTTCAGAAAGCGGGTTCACGACTGGAGTTCAGAGCACGGTCGACTACAGCACAGTTCAACGGTGTGGTTCTGTACGGAGCATTACGACGGTTCAGCGCGGAGTACTGTCAAGTACATTTGAGACGAACGGCGTCTTGATCTTGGTCTGTGATCGAGTCCGACACAACGAGCCCAAGTGTGTGAAGTCAGTCCCGAACTGTTGAACCCAGTGCAAGCCCGGAACGAGACGGAGAGGCCAGTGCAAGACTTGATACGGCGGAACGGTGTTATCGGAGAGATATTTGTTATCGCAGAGCTATTTGTACTGTTCTACGTGCTGCCAATTGTACAGTATTGGCTGTTATTTATGGACATTAAACCTTTACGTTATTTTGGAGCCCTGACTTGTCAAGTTCTTTAAGTTGGTGGTGTATGGTGCAGTTTGCAGAGAGCCTGGATAGTGAGATTCGTAACAGTATGTATGTATGTAGGTATGTCCCGAATAGAAATCAAAACCGTTAGACCAATCTTGATCAAACTTGGCATAAATGTTCCTTGGATACTAACTGGAAAAGTAACACGTGTTAAGAAGCCCTAAAACAATCTGAAGACCTTAAAAAAAAGAAGTTGCTCAACTTTTTGAAAGTATTACTATGTCATGGATCTAGGTCATATAGCCATGTTTACGAGACCGAAAGGTCATGCATGCGCAGAAAATCTCTTGAGGTTATATCTAGAGTTAAATTTGGGAATATCGTAATAAAGTTCTATAAAGGTTTTGTTCACATAATAACTTTTTTCAAGGTATTACAATTAATACAATTCAAAATTTAATACGCTTACATCGATTTAGTTGTACTAGGAATTTGGTCCTATAATCCAACGACCGTCATACAACATCTAGCCTCCTGTATATAAAAAAAAAAAGAAAATACTGATCGCTCTGAGTTATCCCTGACAAAGAAATGTATACTTAGGCTAAATGTTTGTTCATCTAAAAAGACTAAAATAACTTTAATGTTTTACCTTTTTTTTTTTTTTGGCTTATTCATAGGCTCGGTTGAATAGAAACTTATTAGTTTGCCATCCACACTACTTGTTATCTACAATGTTAATTAATGGAATATTTTTAACTGCACTGCGTGCTTATATTTTACTTTCATTTAAGATTGACAAGAGAGATGACAATACAAAAGTATATAGGCTTCAACTAATAATTTCAATACATAGTCTGAAATAAAATAATGAAATTAAAATATTTATTTGCAAGAAGTTAGTAATTTGTTATTGTTTTTTTTTATCTAAATTTGTGTTGGAAGTTTCTCTATTTGGGGTGGAGCGATAGTCCCTGGGACCTCCCTTACTGTTCTCAACATGAACCCCCCCCCCCCCCCAAAGTAATCCGCCAGCGCTGACATTTTAAAGTTGTGGGGACATTTCTACTAAATGACTATTAGAACAAGAAAAACATTAAAAATACTATATAAAAAGGCAATGCCTCCTTTCTAGAACTTAAGAGAGCGATTGTTTTCTCTTAAGAACTAATGAATGTTAGATTCAAAAGATGGAACTTTTTTTTTACCATACCTCGTCCACCTCTTCCCTCCCCCCCCCAACCGAATGTATAAATCCACTACACTTTATAATATTCCAATGATAAGCATTTAAATCTTGACTTATAAGACGCTGCTCAAAATTTTAATGAACATTTATTTTTTCAAGTCCTAAATCGATAATGCCTTACATTCGAAAATTCCCAAACGCGATAGTCCTTTCAAAACCTATGTTGAAGCTAGATCTAAACCTAGTTCGCTAGCCAAATTTAAATGTATTTCATTTTTATATTGAAAATAACGTTCAAACTGGAGTTTTCCCCATGTGGCCAAAGAGCTAGTAATTCTTTTCTCTGGGATATACATCAACTGTTCCATTTCTAAGAGACTCATTAAAGCTGTTTCACCCTCCACCTTACATGAAGTTATGACTTGAACAGAGGTATTGTAGAAAGAGAACGTTCCTATTTCCTCTTAGACTTATTCATATGAAGCACATCCTTTTCGGCTGCTTCCAATCCGCATAGAAAAATGAAAGAAAAAACTTGAAATGAAACCTTTGTTGAATTAGAAATCTGGCCAGTGAAACACAAAAGTCCAAAACCGAATTTCTCGTAAGTCTGAGATTGGCATGGCGATATAAAATGTAGTTTTACGCTTTTGTTTCCTAAAAATAATTTCCGCTTTTTCAAAACTATGTTTAAAAATATATTAATTTTAATATTTACATATAGTATGGGGCTAAGCTATGAACATTCCCAAGTAATCCCAGTCATTCGCTGTTTGAACAGGATCAGGACGAGCCCATGTCACTTCAACCACCACCTCTGTCCCTTCACTTCCGTCGTTTTAAGCCTCTAACGTACATTCCCTATTCTCGGTCAATGACATTTAGATCCGGATGAGAGTCAAGAATAAGTAGGTCGTTTCTCTAATTTGTTTAAAACTTAGACCCTCCTCCGAAATAAAAATGAATGTGTTCCATTATCAAAAGTAATTCTGTCATTTGATTTATCTTAGTAACTAGTATTATGTGTGGATCACTAATTAGATGAAGGCAAAATTTTTGTTTCTACTTTATCATAGGTATTGTAATTCTGTAATTCTCTAAAGGTTATTCACATGCCATTTCTATAGTTCTGGTAGTCTAACGTTTAGATCGGATGATTACTGCAAATAAATGTTTCTAAATTTTCCTTTTTATATATTAAAAAAAAAGGTATGAGAATTGAAAGTTAAACCCTTTAGACTTTACGATCTATGCTAATGTCAAAGTCAACTGTGACCGACTTTGTGAGCAGCCAGGTTTACTTCCTCCAAGTAGGTTAGGTAACCACTAGAGCTTTAGAACTGGCTGGACTCAAAATCGTGATGTTAAAATGCAGGTCTTTACAGTGACTCGGACTCGATGCCCATCGATTCGGAAGCCAAGCACTTGACCACTCGGACGTCACACCGCATACATCAGAATTGAGTGAAAATAAAACATTTTCAAATCGATTTTATTTATACTTTTTTAACAATAAAAAAAAATATGTAAAGTTATTAAATCAAAATGCAATTATTTCAATGTAAAGTAGCTGTCCATTATCACGTTGACTTATAAAACATTATAAACAGTATTTACAATATCAACAAATGCAATAAGTGAAATGCATTAACATGTATTTACATAATATAATTTAGAGTGATCATAATTTGGACTCAACACAAAAGTTATTGTGTACTGAACACTACTTCAACTTAAACTTCGTGTTTCCTGAAATCTAAGACACATGTGTATCCATTATCTAGCACAAGTAAACCCTGACAGTCCCTCTAACAAACTTTCTACAGACTGGGCAATCCTTCATGGCCGAAGCGCATTCAGCACAGGACACTAGATGACCACAGGGCAGGAACACAACCTCGACATCGTTACCCATGCAGATTTTACACAACAACTGTTGACGCAGATGATTGTTTTTATTTTGAAGTCTGCTGATTATTTCTGTTCGTAAAAAAAAACACAGCATTTATTACAAACATTTAATGATATGAGAAAAATGTTGATATATTTTATTTACATTATTTGTATTTTATTTATTTCATACTATTGTAAACGTTTATAAAAAATGTTTTTTAAGTAATTAGAATGCACTTCTTATTTTCAGTTTGTTCTTCTATTAATAGAATTCACAAAGGTGTGCACCACAAAAAAAAATAATCATTCCTATATCTTTTAAAGCTTAAGTTGGAAAAGTAACATCCAATATATAGTATGACGTTTTATCGCATTGAGCATAGAAGAAGATTGGTTCTATGGATTAATAGCGTATATAGGCCAGAGCCGCAAGACAATGTGGTTTATATAAATTGTTATGCAACCCTCCACCTTAGAATCTCCATGAGGTCATTAAGCTTATATTTACAATTGAGGTATGAAAAATGTTACAAGAACCATATTTAAAGAGCTAGAAGTGTGATTAATTGTCTTTTCTCATCTATAAAATCATTATTTTTCTGGGGGGCCACCCTGTCCGACGATGCTGTTTGGCCATAAACATTAAAATGCTTTTTTCCTAATATTAACTTCTGTTTCTAATGTATTATATATCAAAGACTATTTATAACGCTGATAGGTCAAAGCTATCTTAAGAAGAGGACAAACGAACCTGATTCATTTCCACTTCCATTGGAACCACATTCTCCACACTTTACAAGATCTGATCGCCTTTCTTCTTGCTTCAGTTTGTTCATCAAAATATCGGAGGTCGCTCCAGTCGTCTCTGTGGAGAAAAAACGTTCTATCTTTTATACTTTGGATCTAACCACAAAGTTAATTTGTTTCTTTAAAGTAAATGTGCTTATTTTAACGTCCGCCAATATAAGTGCCACACTATCAAAGTGTTGAAAGTTATATAAAAATAAAAAGAATATTTATTGTATAATAAGACTCACTTGCAGTTTTAATGTATATGCACTAGTTCTGAATATTTTTTTTTAAGTTCTAAAAAATGTACTTACGTTGATTGTGCGTCCCGTGTGTCGTTCTGTTAACAACTTCCAAATTGTTTGATAACTCTGGCTGTGTTTCTAATGTTGAATGATTTTTTATTTCAGGGATATTAAAGTCTGGATAGAAAAATAACAAATAAATTATTAAAGCATGCACAAAAAGGTCTTTTTGTGTAAAATACGTATTCAAACATCAGTGAACATAATAAAGTGACTTTAGTTTACTATATACAGGAGTAGCAATAATTAAAACTTAAAGTGACAGTTGACTAGGAATTAGTCGCCATTTAGAAAAATTACACTAACGAAGAATGACGGAGAGAGAGAGAGAGAGAGGAGAGAGAGAGTATAAGTGAAGGAAAAGAAACAGAGGGAGATTGAGAGTAAAATAGAGAGAAAGAGGAAGGAAGAAGAGTAGGAAAGAAATGTGGGAGAAGAATAAAAGATAAAAGAATCCTAATATTGCTCACCTTTCCGTAATGCTGCCTTTTCTTTTAATTTGCTGATAACTTCTTCAAGAGAAATCTGCCAGAAAAAACAAAATGTCATGATTGCAGAGTCAATACTTTTATAAAGTAAGAAAAAACAGGCACTTGTTACATTGACAATATTACAATTAGATGACTATCTCCTGTGTACTCACCCTGTCCTTGCTGTTGAGCTCCTGTACAGTCTCCACGAATGCCTGACTCACGTGCTGTTTTAGGTAGGCACACTTGGGAAACCACCTGGCATGTTCCACCCAAATATCGTCGCCTAGCTCCCAATCCCGAAGGCCTCCACCACAGAAAAAACATCTGACGCAATCAACACGACCTAAATAACAAACAATGTACATTACAGACAAGTTGGAAGTCTTGAAGAAATGTAAGAAGATAAGAGTTAAATTTCAGAGGGCTTTGCAGACCTGTCACTTGATAAGGAAATTGGTACTGGTAATGGATTACAATACATTTTGTTTCACTTTAATGAATTTAAATTTTGATGAAGTCAATGAAAGCAACAAACTAGCATTCTTTGTTTGTTGTTTAGAGTTTATTTATAAATATGGAGTTACAGAACTTGACGAGATGTATAATTAAAGAAAACAACATAAAATGGGGCTCAAATTAGGTATGGAGAGGTCGATCTTGTTTGGTAGAAGTTCCAGGGTGTCACTATCGTGATTCTGGGCTCCATTACGCCTTTAGACTAGGATTTGGTAATTTTTAGATCTAAAAAACAACAAATATAATAATTTATTTCAGTTCCACTCAGAGACATGATAGAAAAAGCATTAACTATGTCAATAAGTTCTAGAGGTTAGAAAACAGTTGAGTGTGTGGCTAGTGTATGAAAAAACTTTAAAAAAAACACAACATAGATTTTAAAGTGCAATACGCACATTTAACCGGCATCCTAAATAGGAAATAAGAAACAGTCAGGAGAGATTTATTAGATCTAATTTATGCGATTTTCAGTTTGTGTAATATGTTTCTAGGCTACATTCTTCTACTCACCCGTATAGAATAAACCAGCCGTTGCAAGCTCTTCAGGTTTCATAAAATGATGTTGTGGCCATGACTCGAATGTTCCAAGCCTTTGACATTTCAGTGCATATTGTGGCCTTCGTGGTTTCTCTGTCACAATCCCAAGTTGGTCATAAATGGAAGCATTGCTGCTCTGGCCGCTGACTGTACCAGGCTGTAATACAGACGTGGTGGCTGGGCTATGAGCAGGTGTTTCATTACTCGGCTCAGTGAGAGACACGAGAAGTGGAGAGACACTTGTTTCTCTCTGGGATTGAAATATTTCATTCTCTGCTGATAATGTTCCAGACTCGTTGAAGTTAAACGAATTCAAAGTTCCGATATTTGGGGGATCATGACTAGAGCTGGCTTCATTCAAGTCTTGCAAACTTTGTACATTACTGTGGTCCATTTGAAAAGCACTGGGATCATCAGAGTTATCTCTTTGAGAAGAGTTGTGGTCATCAAAGTTATCTCTTTGGGTAGTATTGGAATCACCAGAGTTATCTATCTGAGAAGCGCTGAGGTCATCAAAGTTTTCTGTTTGAGAAGCACTATGTGTTTGTACATATTCTGTTTGAGAAGCATTGTGCTCATCAATATTATCAACCTCTGCCTGACTGTCATCAAAATCTTGAGTTTGTTGAGTCTGTCTATTTGGTGAGCATTGCCTGAGCAATCTGTTTGAGCTATCCGTTACAATTTGTACAAGGGCTCTACGACTGTAGAGACTTCTCTTCATCAAGACGTCTTTAAATAATCCAAGTAAACCCTGGATTAACATGCCTTCATTGGAGTCACCAAATGTCACTGCTGGCACAGCACAATTTGGAATGAATGCTTTAACAATGTCTTTTAGATTTACAAGACGTCGCCATTTTATGTCTGAAGCTGGAGGTGTTTCAGCATCAGTCCCCTGAGCTGCTCTAGGAACATTATTACTCATCGGCAGTAGATGCCCCAAATTTAGAGATTCCGAACGATCGTTAAAGCGTCTGGTGAGTCCCAGTCTTTTAGTTAACCTCATTAACATTTGCTTATAGGAAAACTTCATTTTCTTGTGAGTGTAGCTAGAGTTCAGGCTAAAAAACTTGAAGCTTCTCTTGGGAGTTAATATGCTTCTGTACACACTCTTTTTGTTTTTACTGTATGTCGCGCTCCTTTCCATGTTCGTCCAGGACAGAATTCTCTTGTGTTTAGTTACAACTTTCATTTTGTTTTTTATTATGTAGATGATTTTGTGGATCAGCCTGTAACAAATTTATAAACTAAATTATAGACAAAAATAAAAAAAGATTGTTAGATGAAAAACAATGGCCTAAAAATAAGCTAAATCCAGTGTTTGTCATATTTTGTAAGGTTCTCTCAAATTAGATGAAGTATTTTCATCGATTGTAAGAAAATTGTAAAGCCGATCTTATTGCAGAAACCTTTTGCAAGAACTGTATCAAATTTTAATATTGGATATTCCAATGCATCTCTGTATTTTAATACATTCATTTCAAATATTTGTAAAAATTTCTTTTTTTTCTTTACTTTATTCATTTTCCAATATGAATATTGTTAATAAAAATGACCACATGTCGCGTCCTACAGGTTGAGATAAAGTGCTCTAAAAGTTCAAACCCATTCTATTGGAAGCCTGAACATCCTCAGTCCTGTGCGTCTTACACTAAAGTACAATATTTGCATATGAAATATTTATACGTTTAATATAAATGTCAAAATAAATGTGGCCTAACTTTTAAGAAGCAGCCTCTTATTGTGCTATATTTAGGCGTGATCCGAACACCTTCACATTCAAGAAGAAAGGGCCACGACAAAGGTCATATTAGAGAGTGTGTATAGGAGAGTGTGTATAGGAGAGTGATCCTGTGTTGCCAAAGTAAAGCTTTAAGTTTAGCATTAAAGCAGTCTCCCATGGTCCCATTAACAATTACTTTGACATGTCATGTGGAGGCGTTCCTTAAAACTGCAGGATCTCCTGGTAGGGAGGGGAAGGGAGGAAATATTATTTCCCGCCAATAACGAAAGATTTAGATAATTGAATTAATATAACAATAAAAGTTTAAGAATAAAAGGAACAATTCTTATTGATCCTCATTAGAATTGTTTTAGGATTACATGGATTCATTTTCAATGAAAAACAAAAACTTCCATAATAAAAAGAGTAAACAGACACTACACACACACACACATACACACAGATATATACACACATTTAATGCTTGACAACAAATACACAGACTTCTTCATTTTTTTTTGTTCGTTCCCTAGTCAGCAAGAAGCACTAATACAACATCACTCAGCAAGAAGCACTAATACAACATCACTCAGCAAGAAGCCCTAATACAACATCACTCAGCAAGAAGCCCTAATACAACATCACTCAGCAAGAAGCACTAATACAACATCACTCAGCAAGAAGCACTAATACAACATCACTCAGCAAGAAGCACTAATACAACATCACTCAGCAAGAAGCCCTAATACAACATCACTCAGCAAGAAGCACTAATACAACATCACTCAGCAAGAAGCACTAATACAACATCACTCAGCAAGAAGCCCTAATACAACATCACTCAGCTAGAAGCACTAATACAACATCACTCAGCAAGAAGCACTAATACAACATCACTCAGCAAGAAGCACTAATACAACATCACTCAGCAAGAAGCACTAATACAACATCACTCAGCAAGAAGCACTAATACAACATCACTCAGCAAGAAGCACTAATACAACATCACTCAGCAAGAAGCACTAATACAACATAACTCAGCAAGAAGCACTATTACAACATCACTCAGCAAAAAGCACTATTACAACATCACTCAGCAAGAAGCACTAATACAACATCACTCAGCAAGAAGCACTAATACAACATCACTCAGCAAGAAGCCCTAATTCAACATCACTCAGCAAGAAGCACTAATACAACATCACTCAGCAAGAAGCACTAATACAACATCACTCAGCAGGAAGCACTAATACAACATCACTCAGCAAGAAGCCCTAATTCAACATCACTCAGCAAGAAGCACTAATACAACATCACTCAGCAAGAAGCACTAATACAACATCACTAAGCACGGAAACCAGGGTTTGTACAACTTTCTTGCCTTATTGTACACAAGCCGCCCACTACGCCGACCTGATGTAGGCCTGGTTAGGATAGAAAGAGTGACGGTTGTTGTCTACAAATTTTGTTTCATTCTTTACTAAAACCTTTTTATTGAAAACATTTCATCCAAATTAAGTAGCGTTGTGCATGTGGTTGTTTTCGACGCTCTAGTTACAACAATCTATATAGTCATATACTAACTCTCTATTTGTAAAACTACACACATTAGCTTGACCTAACTCTTGAGCAAGTTACAGGCAATATGCGTCAACCGGTTTGTAAAGTTAATGTATATTTAGCCACCGAAATACCATTGGAGGCCTCGGGAAATGTTTTTACACTACTAAACATTTGTATCAATACAATTCAAATAATACAGACAAAATGCGGACAACAATATTAACTCTATACTGTACTTGTAAAAATATTAACATATCCATAATATCGATAGCTTGAAGTTAGATGATACACTTGTATAGATCTAGATCTAGTTACTTACACTGAATTGTGACTGACTTAGACATTAAAATGGAGTAGGATGTCCACACTGTCCTTATCAGATCTAGACATCTAGACTACGTGTGTCATATCAAGTAAAGGGTTTTAAATCTATAGGCTATAAACAACTAGTATTGTAGCTATACTTCTAATAATGTATTCTATTGGGCTAAAACCTGCACATAGATTGAAACATATTATACCTTACCTTTTTTGACGTGTGTTATATCAGATGTTTACCACTACTGTGTGGCTATCAAATATCCTTTATATGCTTCCGTGTCGAGCGTAGCCTAGCCTAGTTCAAGCTAGACTCTTCACTGGTCCCATAAATATGCTGTGGGAAGCACAGTGGCTATATTTAGCTAGTGGGTAAAGTAAAAAATTACTTTCGTTATCGTAACCTCCCCTGCACGAACTGTGGTGATTGAAAACTCTTGAAATCGAATCCGAAATGAAATTTTGAAAAGTAAATAAAGAACTTGAAGTTCCTTTTTAAAAATATAGAAAATGTTTACAGACATTGTATATTACAAACAAAAATATTTATTTACAGACCTTCTACACTTTTTCAGAGTATACTTGAACGAAGGGACTGTGATGAACTAGCGGATCCAGAACTTTGGAGTGGGGGGGGGGGGGAATTTTTTCTTAAACCCTAACCATAACGCCCAGTAAACCCTAACCCTAAGCATAAACGCGCGTACAGCGCGCGCACACACACACACACACATTTAAAAAGCAGTGTTTTTCAACCTTTGGCAAAAAAAAAGAAGCCATGTTGAGTGGGGGGGGGCGATCGGCCGAGTGGCGGGCGATCGCCCCTACGGCTCCCCCCCCCCCGGGTCCGCCAATGCTGAGATGTATTACAGCATACACGTAACGGATTCATACACCGAAGGAGGCACTTTGGACCTTATCATGTACTCAGAATAACAAGGACCTTTCCCGATTCAAACTGCAGCGGTCTACACAAACTAAAGTTTTCTCCACAGTTTCGAGCCTAAACGTTGTTATACTGCTTACAAACTACCGTTTAAATAAGAACAATCTGGTAGAAACTTTGTCACATGTACATTAGGAGTGAGTCTGGTGGGAATGTACACTTTGGTTTCTTATAGTTATAATGTTTTTTGTTTGGTGTAATGCACAAATTGTAAGACTAATTTCCTTACGAATAATAAAGATTATTATTATTATTATTATTATTATTATTAATAGCACAAAGTTGTAATGCCTTCCTTTTTAAGCACTCCATAACACCATCTGGTTCGTAACTCGACTTACACACAATTTATAAAACATTGTAATATTTTCTTTTTTTTTTTCAATCTATTCTATATAAGCGAGAATGCCATTGATTGATCACGAGATCTCTAAAACTTTGGTACATACCCGCATCAAATGTCGTACACACATTCTTTTTACCTCCAGGTGCCCACTAAAACCTGACCGCCGCAATTCGCGAAAAAACCGCAGGCTCTTTCAAAACTTTGTATTTTATGTTCGGTATTTCCCCGAAAAAGCCACAATCTTATTAGAAAGAGTTTTTAAAATATCTCGAATTCCGTATTTTTTAAGTAAAATTTTCGTTCCTTTTGCCCTAAGTCTAATTTTTAGCGGCCCCCGAAAGGGGAAAAGACGCTATTAGTTTTGTGTGGTCTGTCTGTCCATCTGCCCGACCTGTTTAGATCTTGTAAACTAGAAAAGATAGGGAAAATCCGACATCATGATAATTTAGACCAAAGTTCTAATGCAACGGCTACTTTTTTCTTTTCTGAAAGCGAAATATCTAATTTTTAAAATCAATTATGCTACCAGTTTTTTCATAAAAATAGCCCATTTTTACAACTATTCACTATTAATAGCAACAAACACGGAAGGCTAATTAGTAAGGGAGATATCCATTTACCATATTTTTTAACATTTATGCAAACGGTTTTAGAATGTTGTAAAAAAAAATTTCTACAAAAGTTAAGTAAGTTCTGTCACACTAACTACTACATTTACAAAAGAAATATTAACTTTTTTTTTAATAAAAAAAATATTTAGTATGCATATAAGTGAAACAACAATTAATTAGTAGTTTTTCATATTATCGCGCGCGTCAACTGTATTAACCAACCATGGGCGCCATTCACTTAACGAAAAAAATTGTTTTTTCTTCAGGCTTTGAATAAGAGATTGACCCGTTACAAAACAATTAGATAATCATTATTATAAGACATCAGTTAGGCCAGGTTCACATGAAAGTTTACATTTACTTTCACCTTCCCTTGGTCTGCTGGACTGTTGGGGCACCACACATGATATGTCAACCTTCTTTCTCTATTCTTCTCTGTCATTTGCTTTTGATAGAATTTCATTCTGATATTCTTTCTGAAATTATTGAAACCTGCCTTCTACCTGCCTAGGTGGACCACTTCGGTGGTCGATTATGAGTTTGTGTTTCCACACAAACTGTCTTTGTAACCTTGTTTTAATATGCCTTATGTCATTTCCACTTCCTATAAATGCGCTCTTAAAAAAGCCATCTCTAGTTGCATTAAAAGGATAGATCTAGATATCTAGAGACTGTTTCTTTTGTCCGAGAGAGAGAGAAAGAGAAAAGAGAGAGAGAGAGAGAAAGGGAGAGCGAAAGAGAGAAAGAGATAAAGAGAGAGCAAGTTATGCTACTTTGTAACACTGTAAAAAAAAATCTAATTCTAATAGCATTGAAAAGATAAATCTCGATCTATTGTCATTTCGCTACATTCAAAACATTCAAATGGTTCCAAATAAACGAGTACAATTAATACAACCGAATTGATATTTTTATTTAGAGAACAAAATAGCAAGAAAAAGGAAGAAACGGGAATGTGTCCGAAGGAACAACTTTTTTTGTAGTTGGCAGGGAGCGGGTTAGTAAAAGTGTCACTAAGTTTTGTGGTAGACAGATTGATGCGCAGGTAAAAAAATGGTGGTTCCAGACAGAGAGAAAGAGAGAGAGAGAGAGAGAGACAGAGAGAGAGAGAGAGAGAGAGAGAGAGTGGGTGTGACTAGATGTTAACATATCAATATCCTATTTAATGAGATGACATTTTTTACAATGAAAACAATGATAACGTAATGTATTATTGAAGTTAACAAACATTATAATACAATACCAACACAACACATTAGTACGTGTTTAGCCTGTACAGAACAAACGCATAACACTGCTTTAGCTCACTCATTCGAATTCAGATCGTCCCCTTTTTTTAAAATTATTTTTATAAATGCTTTTTATTGTCATACTAGATCTATTACAAATTTAATTACGTGACTGATCCAAACTAATTGATACCGGATTACCGGTACTCATAATTTAAGCTTTTTTTAAAAAAAGTATTACGTGTTTTTCTTATTAGCTATCGCACCATGTGTTGTCTCATTCTGTTTTGTTCGGTTCTGAGATATAATACTATATGCAGATCATGTCGGGACAACTTGAAATAGGTTTTGTTTTACTTGAACTGTGTGTGAGAGAGAGAGACGGTCTATTTCTTATTTATTCTGCTATCTAGTGTTTTTGTTCATTTCTTCTGGGTACTTCTCAGAGAGTTTCTGGCATACAAGGTGCATAGTATGCAAGTTTCAATTGGGTTTGCATGATCCCTTTGAAATGATGTACTAATTTTAATCTTCGTAAAGGAAGGTAATGTCTTATATAAATATAGGACTGTGATGACAGAAACCTGTAGTGAAGATTTGCATCTTTACCTGAGAACTTTTAGTAGCAAGTTTTTTAGTGTATCCGGCGAACAGTCAATGAATGGTTGACAAAAATGTTTGACCTCTGGAAAGAATTTACTAGCTACGTCTATTCCCTTTTCAAAATCTTAGCATCAAATAGTGAAAGCGTGAATTATTTATTTTAACAGGTAACCATTGCAGTGTTCAGTTGTGTCTATTCATTTCTAAATTGTTCCCACTATTTCTCAGAACTTCTACATAAGTTATTCAATACCACTCCGACGTTTCTCTTTAATACTTTCACTAGTTTTACTTTTCTGCTGTATTCTATTGTTGGAGGATTGTAAACTGAAAAGTGTTTAGAAACTGTAAACAAAGAAACAGACATTAGAATGTTTCACATTTCATCTTGCACATTTCCAGGGACGCACTTATTTCGGGAAAGAAATTCTCGCGCCAAAGATCGCATTTTTTTTTTGTTGAGGAAACAAACAATGGTCAAAGCTGAAAGTAAAATAAGAATAATAACAATTATTGATGCAATCATATTTAAAATAAAGTAAAACAAAGTATAATCCTGATGTTTCATCTTTGTTATGTATAAAATATGCTTTTCATTCCTTTTTTATTCACTGTTGGTAAGTTGTTTTTTTTTTTAGTTAGGAAAACATTTAGAATATAGATCTAGATAATAATAGTATTGTAATAATAATAATAATAATGATAATAATAAGAACTAAATGTATAGACAGAGCGCTGTTAACAAACATCTACTGTAGGCTCAAGGCGATGTGCTGACATTACAATTATGAACACGAGAGAGTTAAAATGACAAACTGATCTAATAAAGTTTTGAACAGAGAGACCTTAACACTCTTTTTCAATGTAGTGTACCATGTTGTCTGTCTGGGATCATTGGAAAGTGAGATCCAAGATGAAAATCTTGATTATACGCTATCGTTTTGGGGTACGTGGTTTTCAATCCTTGTATATTTTTTGTAGGAATTTTGAAAGCTAAGTTCTCCGCAAACATTTCTATACAGAGGACTAGAAACAGTGTAATCATACTATTGCTATAACATAGCGAATGTATAGAAATTAAATTTTATCTCAGAAATTACAAAAGTTACGTCAAAAAAAAATCATAACTACAGTCATTCCCCTTTTCATCACCCCATTTTACTTTGAAGTCTTTCCTTGAGGCATGATAATTATTTCCTAGATCCTGTGCGTATCAATGTGTTATAGTGTAGTAAATGAGAGACTTAAACTATGCTAAATCGTTTATTTTCCTGGCTGATTCAGGCAACCCATTTTATGCCTCAATGACATTAGGTAATAAGCAAAATATAGAAAATCCTTGGGGGGAAAAACAACGTATCTAAGGGAAACAACTTCGCACTTTGAACACTGAAGGAATCATTTTAACTTCATCAGGCAATCTTGAGTGTGGGAGAAATAACGCGTAGAAATCTTTTAACAGACAAGAGTTGATATAAGCTTCGTAAAAAGGAGTACTTGGACTATGTTGTCCTTGCATATGAGATTAAAAATTAGCCATTATCTTTGTGTTTTTCTGAGTATTTTAGGTGTCCGGTCTATTTTTATTAGTTTGTATTTTATATTTTTAAAGCTATCTTTCTGTGTTGTATGCATAATTGGTACTTTACTTTTTAGTGTTTTGTCCTGAAGTGTCTCTAAATTCATCAGAAACCAAATGTAAAATGTACTCATTGTAATATCATTTGCACCAGCTCACTGGGACTTCAGATTATTCTAGGCGTTAAGTCTCAATCACTGACTCGCAGACGTCTGCAGACTAAAGCGGGGGAAAACGTACCTAGGTAGTAAGAAATATACATTTGAAACCCCAAGAAAAATCCTTGCCAAAGACAATCGAACAGTTGAAAAATTAAATAAGGAAGTTTCACGTGGGTCTGTGTAGTCAATTTAAATACTTCATCATTTTTACAAAGCTTAGCACTTGTGTATAAATGGATATAAATGGATATATATAAATGGATATAAATGGATATATATAAATGGATATAAATGGATATATATATAAATGGATATAAATGGATATATATAAATGAATATATAAACATGGATATAAATGGATATATATAAATGGATATAAATGGATATATATAAAAATGGATATAAATGGATATATATATATATATATATATATATAAATGGATATATATAAATGGATATACATGTTTACGCGTGCCCCCTCCCCTCCACCAGACAAATAACTTTCGTTCGGTCCTCCTTAGTCAGCTAGTGATATGGGGCGGGGGGGTGCTCTAAGATGACTGTAGCGGGATACAAGAAGGTTTTAAGTATCTAACTATGAAGAAAAGAAACTAAGAGCTATAATGACATGTCTTTCTGCTTGAACGTTATAGATGTATAACATGTTTGGAATCGAAATGTAACTTATGAATGTTTGTTAAAAGTTTAACCCATTAATAGCTATTCTTTTATTTGGATCTAATGTTTGGGCATTATTTGTAGTGTTTTATACACTAAGGAAAAAAAACGAAGCTATTTCTTGAAATAACATTAGATTATCTCCACCAAGGCGGTAGGAGTGTCTGTGGTAGCATTGTAAACTCTGTTCAATGTTGGAACCTCCGTCGGGTATCGTGAGCTAGATAAATGCATTCTCTTTGTGTCAACAATGCCACTTCGAAGAGCGCAGGTCTAGTCAAGTAAGAAAAGTATTTAGAACGCAATATTGACTCGAGTTAAAAAGGAAAAAAGCAGTTCCAAGCAGAACTCGCCAATGCTGCAATGCCCGGGCTATTCAATGTGCATACAGCAAATGTACGTCTTAAGATCATCACGATGTTTGGCTGCAAAACATCTTTTTAAATTCATGTCAAAGTGGTGCACAGAGTGATGTGAGACGGGGAAACTTTGAAAACATAATCGTGTTTGTGGAAACGTATTTAAATGTCTTTAAAAAATGTTTTTGAAACAATCCTATCACGGTAGACACAACTGAAGGAAATGTAAAGCTGTATTCTACTTCAAATATTTTAATTTTGAAACATTGTATGAATAGAATTTTACTTGGTTAATATTCCAACATGAACTTATTACGGCAATTTATATTCAAAATAAAAAGGAAGGTTTGAAAACCTCTCATTACCAAGTCACGTACCCCTAAGAGTGCGCTCAAACCTCTGGGGTACGCTCCCCACAGTTTTTAGAAACGCTGATGTATCAAAACCACGGTACGTGACATTTTGGGGCCGCCGTTTTGGCGCGAGGAGTTTTGGCGCTGGGGACGTAATTTGACGATAATTTAATATGCACGTAGCGTTTATAACGTATTTATAACGTATTTATTTCACTCTACAATAATATTGTATGTATAGTTTGAATTCTAACACCGTCCAGCGAATTGTTTTTTTTTTATAAATATAAAGGTTTTGCTTATTTCATGACTATAGGCCTATAAGAAGTCAGATTCCTGAATGATAACAACATGCTGTCCCCTCCCCTTTATTTAATATGTGAGTTCTGCTAATCGCACTGAATGGCATTTTTCGATTTCTTTCCAGGGTATATTTTTATTATTTGACATTAATGTAATACTTTCATATAACAAAAACCATGTTAACATCTAAAGCTTTATTACGCTGAATGACGACAATAACTCCACACATCTATGTATAATTCTCTTCTTCCCTCTAGAGTTTTGTCGAGTAGTAAAGAGTAAAGGAACCATGGGCGTAGCCGGGGGGGGGGGGGGTTAGGGGTTCAACCCCCCCCCCCCCCGAAATGAAATTCCCCCTCCCGAAGGGGGGGAGTCGGAATTTGATGACTGATTTTTTGCTTTGATTTTGTTTATTTTAGGTGAGTTTTTAATACTAAACCATCACTTGCCCCAGCACAACCAAAGGGGTTTTGAGTTTAAAACCCCCTAACAGGGGGTTCTGAGTTTAAAACCCCCTACCAGGGGGGTTCGAGTTTAAAAACCCCTACCAGGGGTTTTGAGTTTAAAACCCCCTACCAGGGGTTTTGAGTTTTAAACCCTCTACCTGGGGTTTTTGCAGTTAACTCCCCCTCTTCTATAAAACAAAACACAAAAAATGCAAACGAAAATCCACTAATTCCAAGAGCACAGTTAAGGAAGATTTTGATTTTAAAACGTCTCTAAAATTTACGATAAACCCCCTCTTCAATATAAAAAAAATTATGCATTCGAAATGTTATGAGTGTAGTCAAAGGGGTTTTGAGTTTAAACTCCCCTCCAGTGGAGTTTGAAGCTAAAAAGTACCTCTTCAATATAAATAAAAGCAAATTACTCACTCTAAAATCTACGAGCGTAGCCAAAGGGGTTTTGAGTTTAAACCCCCCGCCAGGGAGGTTTGAGGATAAAAAATACATCTTCAGTGTAAGAAAAAAAGCAAATTACGGACTCAAAATGCTATGAGCGTTGCCAAAAGGGGTTTTGAGTTTAAACCCCCATTCAGAGGGGTTTGATGCTTAAAATACCTCTTCAATATAAAAAAAAGCAAATTACACACTAAAATTATTTGAGCGTAGCCAATCCAATCGGGGGTTTTGAGTTTAAACCCCTCTTCTACAGATGGCTTTTTTAAAAGTTTAAAACCCTTCCAGATGGTTTTGAGTTTAAGATCCCCCTACAGAGCATTTTGAGGTGGAAAACCCCCAACAGATGATTTTGACGATAAAACTTCTCTTTTCGATATAAAATCTAAAGCAAACTAGTCACTTAATTCCAAGAGCGTATTCAAGAGAGGTTACACATTTTTACCAGTGGCAGGGATCCATTTATAAACTGCAGTGAATAGTCATATGCCGAAATTGAAAAACACAAAATGTGGCTCAACAAAGATGGCTAAGACAGATTTTAGGAGTCAGTTATAGAGATCAAGTCTAAATCCTATACCGAACTGGGAGTCGACCCATTAGTAAGATTGTGAGAGAGCGATGCATGAGGTTTGCTGGACATGTTCTTCGACAAAATAAATTACGCATAAGAAGAGTTGCAATGATATCCTAGTACAACTTGACGCCACTCATTCATGGAGGTCCTCATGGCAGGTGGGAAGAGGCTTCAGACATTACCAGTGACAGATTTTTATGAAAACAGCTTGACGTCAAATGCTCCGAACGGCGCAGTAAGAATAGCACATTAGGTTTTAGAAATAAAACTTTTTAATAGCAGGAAAATGCAGTGTAGATACCTCAGAATATGCATTTTGTTGGCTTTCAATACCAGAAATAGTGCTTGGCGGCGGGGCTTCGCCCCGCGCTGGGGGAGCTCCTAGAGCTCCCCCCCAGACCCCCTTGCTATTAATGGCGGGGAATCTACAATTTTATTGAAACAGCTTAACAGCAAATGCGTCGAACGGCGCGGGAGGGTCTAAGTCAGTAAGAATATCACATTAGGTTTTTGAAATAAATCTTTTTAATAGCAGGAAAATGCACTGCAGATACCTCAGAATATGCATTTTGTTGGTTTTCAATATCAGAAATAGTGCTTGGCGGCGGGGCTTCGCCCCGCGCTGGAGCTCCCCCAGACCCCATTGCTAGTAATGGCGGGGAATCTACAATTTTTCCACTAACTCATGGAAGAACCTATTCTAGGTCACAATAAACGTCTTCCGAAAGAATGAAGGGTCAGAATGTAATAAAAATTATGTACACACACACATAAATACATATTTTTTTTTTTCGCGTGGGGGGGGGGTCCCGAAAAAAAATCCTGGCTACGCCCATGGTCTACAATAAACAATAAACGTCTTCCGAAAGGGTCAGAATGTAATAAAGATTAATTATGTACACACACACACACATATATATTTTTTTTTCGCGGGGGGGGGAGGTCGGGGGGGGGGGATCCCTCCCCCCCCCCCAAAGCCTCCCCGAAAAAAAATCCTGGCTACGCCCATGAAAGGAACGATCACTCTGCGGATAGTCCACGAGAAAACAACAAAGTGGGGGGGGGGGGAGAACACGTAGTCCCAAAATAGCATGGCAGAACCGTTGCATTATCACTCTTTTTTTTAAATTTCTACTTCACGTTAAAAAGGGGGGTGGGGGAGTAATCTACTCTGTAGTAGGCCTAACTATCCAGGCGACAGAGCACGCTTAAGAGTTTGGACACAATGGAAAGATCACTCTTTTATTTTTGCAACTCGGACGGAGGGAGTTATCCTATGTTATCCATAGGTTGCAGTGGCCTAAGGTTGGCCCTGCAAAATATCGGCGTATGGTACGCCGCCGGCCCACTAGTAGTAAAGATTAAGAGACGGAATGTGGTCAGTACAAACTCTAACGTGAATCTACCAACGTAAACAAACACTAGGGGCAACAATAGAGACTAAGATGCTTTGAAAAGATATATTTTGAGAAATTTGGTAGGGGTGATTTGGGTGACACATCTCGCATTGACGCAGTTATAGTTAAACAAATGAAGACAAGACCAGCACCGAGCACTGGTCGTTGGCGTCATGCGTCTGGCGATCATCTCCTTGGCACTGGTCATTACCTGTGACACCTATCCCGCCCCTCTCTTCTGCGAACAAGAAAATGATGTGAAACACAAACACACATTTACATGTAGTAAATGATAATTCACATTCATTAATGAACTTGTTATAGCTCACATAAAAAATAGGTTTTAGGAGCAGATATAAAAATAATTACTCAAATAAAATATATAATGTACGAAAGCTACTAACTAACCACAGAACAGACACACAATTCAGATTGAAAGTTGTGCGTTTACGTAGATATTTATTTTTACTTACAGACATGAGGAAAGCTCCTCTTCTGCCATGGAGAGTCTAACTAACAATTTCACAACCAATTAAATAAAATGAGTACACAACTATTAGTAGCGAAATTTCGAAGTTGGAAATCTATTTAATCATCGTGTGTATTTTAAAAACAATGAAAGATGCCTAGAGTTAGTAAAGTTTAACTTTAGACTGCAGGATGACGTTTGGATTCGAAGCAATAAAAGAAGCAAAATAAAAAAAAATTCTATTAAATAAAAACAAAGCTGATCTAAAGGGGAAGAACTCCGTCCTTACAACTCTATCTACCAATAGTGTACACGTTTTTCCCTTATTTGATATCTAACAAAATAATTAATTACCAATAATCAGTTTACTAAATGAGTATTTTTGTTTATTGATTCATGTTTTGTCAGGTACAATAAGTAATTGTTAAATGTATGAACTTGATCGGAGAATTCGTAAAGTAGAAATACTGTTAACAATTATTTCAGCTAACCCCAACAAATTTAGCTATATCTGTTAATACCGACGTTTTAATTTCCCTAGTTGGTATCAAGAAAAAAGATGAATTACCAGTAATTAATTGTCTAATTGGTTACTTTTTTTTATTGATTCAAGTCTTGTGTATGTCAATGAATAATCTTTCAAATTCAGCTTAATCCGAGAATGGGTGTGGGAGAAATAACGTGTACACATTTTTTACCAGAAAGACAGAGTGAGTTGATACAAGCTTTGTAAAATACGTTATATTAAATATCTCTGATGAGAATTTAATAACAAAATTAATTTTATTGTACCAGCTAAAAAAAGCTTAATTTTTTTCTTAGTGCTGAAAAAAAATCATTCATAGAATGAAATCTATTAAACTGTAAAATGCATGGCTAGTTTTATATATATATATATATAGTAATCTTCCATAGATACAACTCTTAATAGTGTGTGCAGAAACTATGGTGTGTTTATGTATTATCAACATGTGTATTCCAGGTTTTAAAAGTACAGAGTGAGTGTTACAAATTTGGTAAGATGAAGTATGAATTTGATTACTACAAAAGAATGTACAATGAGTTTGTCGGAAATCCGTTTCAAAAGGCCAACACTCCCTTACCAGACGTATTTGACTATAATGTTGAAGAAAGACGATTACAAAAGCTACAATGTGGAAAAACAACCGTCGACCCTGAGTCAGCCATATTAGGCGGACGAACAGCTAAAGACAAGGCCTGGCCCTGGTATGTACTTCTGAAACACAACACCACCAGGGGACTGTGTGGGGGTGTGCTGATTGACAATCGATGGGTGCTGACGGCCGCTCACTGTCTCCTCAACAAAACCATAGCTTACGCGAGTTTTGGTAACTTTAAGAGGAACGACACTACTCGACGTGTGAGTCATACATTCGTCCACGAGGACTATGAATCGGTGTCGAAATTCTCTGCCAGCGACATCGGTATGGTTCTACTTCAGAGACCAGTGAAATTCTCCGACGAGATCCAGCCGATCTGCCTACCCGGTGAAGACATGAATTTTGAGGGTAACCTTCAGTGTTACGCGATGGGCTTTGGAACCACCGACCCTGACGTGCGTGTCGGAAGCGACACTCTGCAGCAGATAAAAGTCAACATCACTTCTCAGGCCGTCTGCGTTTATGCCTACAGGATGTCCAATGTGAGCGTGGACAGTCGAAACATCTGCTCTGAAAAAGAGCCGAATATCGGCCTGTGCTATGGCGACTCTGGAAGTCCACTAAGCTGCAAGTATGGTCAAAGGTTTGTTGTAGCTGGAATCGCCGTATTTGTTAGTCCGTATTGCCGAAGCTTATACTGGCCCGATGTTTATGTTAGAGTCAGCGAGTTCCGAAACTGGATCATAAGAATAGTAGGCAGATACAGGAGTGTTGGACCACTTGTACTGCCTGATGATCAAAACTAAATTGTGTTAGCTCATTAGAATTAAAAGTACTTTTATGAACAGTCAACGTGTAAGGCTTGTGTCTCACACATACACCTACATACACAACAGATATACTCTCTTGCACACACACACACACACACACACATACACACACACACACTGTAGATCTCCTCTTTAGACTGACAATCCAAAATATACTAATCAAAACGTCCTATTTGTATATACAGCCTCTTCTACTCATACACATTTAACACACCCACACAAACACACACACACACACAAACAAACGCATTGTCACAAACTTCCAAATCAAAATTCTTTAAAAAAAAAAACATATTTAAAATATAAAATACACCCATTCTCAGTAATACGCACACATATTCATGTATAGAATGCTGAGAAAAGTCTTCATTAAATTACTTAAAGGATACATTTCAATACGCAGATATTCGCACCTGTTACTGTTTTAAAAAGAATCTATTCAAATTAATTTTGACTCACACAACCTTCTCAATACTTGAAAGTTGTATTTCTTTTTTGAGATCGTTTATTACTAATGACTAAGTCCTAAAACATGAAATACGCTTACAATATCATTTTTAAAAAGACTATCTCCTTCATAAAGCTTTTAAGAGCGATTGTTTTCCCCTTTATAATTAATGAATGTTAAATTAAAAAAGCAATGAAACATTTTCACCCCACCCCACCCCATCCCCTTCCCCCCAAGAATCCTGGGTAAGTGAATATATATAGATCTACTACACTTTATAGTTTATACTAATTCAATGATATGCCTTAAGATCTACACTTAGAAGACGAAGCACACAATTTTCCTGATCATTAATTTATTAAACACTTGAATTATTAATGCATTACAATACTTACATTCGGAAATTCCAGGACGCGATATATAATCCTTTTAAAAACGATGTTGGACTTAGATCTAGACCTAGTTCTCTAGTCAAATTAAAATTTATTTCTTTTTTTACTTTGAAAAATTATAACTGTCAAAATAGAGTTTTCCCAGTGTGGCCAACAAGCTTGTGATTCTTTTCCCACGACTCGCCCTTGTCAGGAGTCCATACACACTCAAAGGCGAATACAAATACATGACAGAAAACGTTTGTTGAATTCTTGAATTCTGATGCAGTGAACAAAAGATTTCTCTTCCATGTCAGTTATTGAATTCTTGGTCATTTTTCAGTCCTATCCAGTATGGCTGTGGTGTGCCTTTTTCTTCCATTTCCATTTTGAATAACATATTTTTACGTAACACAGTTTTCCAGCATGTCAGTTTTCAAGTCAAAACACAAATGTAGACTTAATGAAGAACATGACATTCGTTGTGAGCGTGCACACTGTCAGATGAATTCCTGACGTTTTTAAAACAGAAACATGATAAACCTTTTGCATCGACGTAGTTTTGTGTACACTGGCAATTGCAATAGTATTGAAGCAGTGTAGTTTACTATCTTACTTTCTGACATGCTTTTCAAATAGTCACATAAGTATACAATATGAGGAAAGCGCAAGAGAAAACAAAATAAATGGTGGTTATAAGAAAAAAAAACAATTTCCTTTCTTTGAAATTTAATTGCAAGAAAGCATATAGATCTAGTTGAGTCCAAATTTAATACCTTATTATTTCTTGATAAAAACATAAAGCGTTTGGCAATTTTTATCAAATCATCATCATCATCATCATTCCTTTGAGTTTCTCATGGAACATAGGGCCTCGACATAAACACGCCACTCTCCACGGTCTCTTGCTAGCTTTTTGATGGTGTCCCAGCTCTTCCCGGTCTTCTCTGCTTCTTCAAGTACACTGCGTCGCCATGTTCTTTTTGGTCTTCCTCTGCGTCTTGTTCCCTGGGGGTTCCACTCTATGGCCTGCCTAGCTCTGTTGCTGGTATCTTTTCTAAGGGTGTGACCAATCCATCTCCACTTCCTCTCTAAGATCTGCACTTCTATATTTTTCTGTCCACTCATCTCCCACAGTTTGGTGTTTTCTACTTTGTCATACCAGTGTATTTTTAGGATATTTCTCAGGCATCTGTTGATGAAGGTCTGTATTTTTTTTGTTGTGGCTTCAGTTGTTCTCCATGTTTCAGAACCATACAGTAGGACAGCCTTGACATTAGAATTAAAGATTCTTAGTTTAGTCTTGTTTGAGATGTAAGGAGATTTCCAGGTTGGTTTTAGCTGTGTAAATGTCTGACGTGCTAGATTTATACGGCGTTTAATGTCTTCATCTGTTCCACCTGATATACTGACTACACTCCCAAGGTATATAAAATTTTCTACTTGGTCTATTGTCTGAGAATCCAATACTATGTCTCCACTTTGTTTATTGTTTACTTTAAGTACTTTAGTTTTTTGGTGGTTTATTTTGAGGCCTACTCTTTTTCCTACTTCGCTTAAAGCTGTGACCTTTTCTTGCATATCCTGTAGTCTGTGTGATAATAGGGCTATGTCATCAGCGAATTCCAGATCTTCCAGCTTTTGTGTGAGAGTCCATTGGATTCCTTTCCCTGCGTTAGAGTAGGCTTCTTTTGTGACCCAATCCAGTACTAGAAGGAACAGGAGTGGTGAAAGAAGACATCCCTGTTTGACTCCTGTTGTGACTGGAAATTCCTCTGACAGCTTGCCACAGTGGGTTACTTGGCAGGTGAAACCATCATAAAGGTTCTTGATTATGGTTATTATTTTATTGGGGATCCCATAAAGCGTTTGGCAATTTTTATCAAATACTAGCCAGATATTACCCGCTGCCCGCGGGTCTTAACTTGCGTATCACTAATATAGTCACTGAGAAATAAAAATGTTTTAAGTCAAGCGAATGCATGAATTCTTGAATATAAAAATATTATCAATGGAGCTAAATTTTTCAATGAAAACATATATTTATAATCGCGCGATATCAAGAATAGAGTCGCAGCTATGTCGAAAGTATGTATGTAAAAATGCTTTAGAAACACAAATTTGAAGGTCAATTTGATTTAAATATGAAATAAATGGACTATATTTTGTATGCTCATTTGTTAAAGTATAAAGTAGATCTGTCATCTTAGAATTAGATCAAGAGTTAGAGTTAAGCCTAGGCATCGGATGTTTGTGTGCAAGCGTGGAGCCTTCGCTCTGCGCATGCGTGACCTTTCCCTCTTGTCTCATGTAAACATGTCTGGTTGGATTCTAAAGTACACCATGGCGTCATAATAATGAGATTAATTTTGTTTGTTTGTAATCCCCATAAGTTAATTGACATAATTTTTGTACAATAGGTATATAATTAACGATCTCTTAGTGACAACATAAAAATCAATAAATAAAAGATATTTTATTCAAATCTGCCTGCTCACGCTTGGTTTAGTATTTTTCTTAGAAAAAAAAAAGAGGGGGGAAGGGCAGTTTTTTTTTAAAGAAAAAATAGGAAAAAGGGGCGGCAGTAAGCCAAAAATGGTTGAAGACCACTGATTCCACTGATCTATACTCTATATCTAGATCCAGTATTCTAGTCTAGATCACTGTTCTCCAAAGTTGTCATATCTATGGCAACAAAGAGAGAATGTCTGTGAGTGATTAGGGCCATGAATTTAAAATAGATAGTTAGATACATTAGATCGATAGATAGATAGATATTGATAGATAGATAGATAGATAGATAGATAGATAGATAGATAGATAGATAGATAGATAAATAGATAGATAGATAGATAGATAGATAGATAAATAGATAAATAGATAAAAATCTCATACAGGGTGCGTCAAAAAAATGTGTACACACTTTAAACTGTTATAGACAATTTATTTCCCGTTCTACAATGCTAAGTTTCAGCACATGGAAAGCGTAATGTCTAATTGGAAAAATAAATGTGATTAATGTGAGTAATATTCAAACTGGTGGCCCTCAGCATCAATACATTGCTGAGTACAAGCCAACACTGATTCCGTACATCGTACCAAAGTGTCCACTGAGATTTAGCTATTGAACCAGCCTTGGAATGTACACACGAAACTTGCCTTGCCTCAGAATGCGTAGCACACTACTAGCACTTACATCACTCTCACGTGCCGCTTGTCTTGACGATTTTTGAGGTGAACGCTGAAACAGTTCCAAGACCGCAGTTGTGGACTCATCACTTGTAGCTGTACGAGGTCGCCCTGATCGACCTTTATGCACATCACACACTGTTCCATGAATTTCAAATTTGTCTCGTAGACGTGTAATTGTTAACCTTGAAGGTGGTTCTGTACCATGGGCGTAGCCAGGGGGGGGTTCTTGGGGTTCAAACCCCCCCCCCCCCCGAAATGAAATCCCCCCCCCCTTAAGTGACTGATTTTTGCTTTCATTTTGTTTATTTTAGGTGAGTTATAAGTTTTAAAATGGTTTAATTTAATAATTTATACGCCTTTAATTAGGCGGGTCCTCTAAAAGTGCGGGGCCCACTGCAGTCGCATAGGTTGCAGTGGCCTAAGGTCGGCCCTGCAAAATAACGGCGTATTCTACGCCGCCGGTCGACTGGTATTACAATAATCTAAATGAAATCTCATTTATTAAGTGTTTAAAGCATGGGCGTAGCCAGGGGGGGGGGGGTGACTGACTTAATGACTGATTTTTGCTTTCATTTTGTTTATTTTAGGTGAGATTTTAATACTAAATCATCACTTACCACAGCACAGCCGAGGAAGTTTTGAGTTAAAAACCCTCTACCAGGGGGTTTTGAGTTTAAATCCCCCTACCAGGGGGTTTTGAGATTTAAAAAACCCCTATTAGGGGGTTTTGAGATACAAATCCCTCTACCAGGGGGCTTTGAGTTTAAAACCCCCTACAGAGGGTTTTGAATTTTAAACCCCCTACCAGAGGTTTTTGCAGTTAAATCCCCCTCTTCTATAAAACAAAACAAAAAAAATGCAAACAACAATCCCCAAATTCCAACAGTTGAGGAAGATTTTTATTTTAAAACCCCCTCCAAAATTTACGATAAACCCCATCTTCAATATAAAAAAAGCAAATTACACACTCAAAATTCTATGACCGTAGCCAAAGGGGTTTTGAGTTACCCCCTCCCCCTCCAGTTGGGGTTTGAAGCTAAAAAGTACCTCGTCAATATAAAAAAAAAGAAAATTACACACTATAAAATCTATGAGCGTAGACAAAGGGGTTTTGAGTTTAAATCCCCTCCTCCAGATGGCTTTTTCTTTAAAGTTTAAAACTCCTCCAGATGGTTTTGAGTTTAAAATTCCCATACAGAGCGTTTAGAGTTGAAAACCTCTCTCTTCAATATTATTTTAAAGCAAACTACAGTCACCAAATTCTAAGATCGTAGCTAAATGGGGTTTTGAATTAAAAACAAAACAAAAAAACTCCAGAGATTTCTTAGTTTAAAACCCCTCAACAGATGATTTGACGAAAAAAATTTTCTTTTCGATATAAAATCTAAAGCGAAATACAGGCATGTAATTCCAAGAGCGTAGTCAAGAAAGGTTACAAATTTCTACCATTGGCTTGGGCTCCATTAATAAAGTGTGAATAGTCTTCTGCCGAAAATGAAAATCATTAAATGTGTCTCAACAAAGATGGCTAAGACAGATTTTAGGAGTCAGTCATAGAGATCGGGTCTAAATCAAAGAAAGCATATGCCGAACTGGGCGTCGAATCCTTAGTAAGGTTGTGACAGAGCGTCGCATGAGGTTTTGCGGGACATGTTCTCACACAAAATGAATTACTCAAAATAAGAGTTGCGGAAACAGCTTGCCGGAAAATGTGCCAAACGGCGCGAGAGGGTCTAAGTCAGTAAGAATAGCATATTAGGTTTTTGAAATAAAACTTTTTAATAGCAAGATAATGCACTGTCGATACCTCAGAATATGCATTTTGTTGGCTTTCAATACCAGAAATACTGCTCGGCAGCGGGGCTTTGACCCGCGCTGGGGGAGCGCTGCGAACTCCCCCAGACCCCCTTGCTAACAAGGGCGGGGAGTCTACAATAAACAATAAACGTCTTCTGAAAGGGTCAGAATGTAATAAAGATTAATTATGTACACACACACATACACATATATATATATATATATACATATAATTTTTTTCCGCGCGGGGGGGGGGATGGGTAAAAAAATCCTGGCTACGCCCATGTTCTGTACCATACTCATGTCTCCACTGTCTTCGAACCACAGCTACATTCTCAAACTTCCAATACCACTTAATTATCTGCTTCTGCTCTTCAAAACTTAAACGCACGTCCGCCATGTTGCAGTTACTTCCTTGCCACTCCGGCACTGTGTGTGGTACAGAACCACCTTCACATTTATTTTTCCAATTAGACATTAAGCTTTCCATGTGCTGAAATTTAGCATTGTAGAACGAAAAATAAATTGTCTATGACAGTTCAAAGTGTGTATACATTTTTTTGACGCACCCTGTAGATAAAATTTCATAAACATTTCATTCGGTGCCAAAAAGTGCATACATATGAGTGTAGTATTAAATAACTTCTCATCTAAATACTTAGGTATTTTGTAAACTGAATACACCAAACAAAAACCCTGCTATTTATTAATATGACATTGATGGGCATATGCTGACAGGACTACCTTACTAATAAACAGGTTCTGCTTGAGGTTGGTGTGGTTAATATAGAAGCACTGCTTACCATTCGACAGTAGCACTGGGTCGGACACTTATCCTGCATAGGGGACGACCGTACAGCTAAAGCGATCCTTTTTTCGCGCGCTTAACGGGGGACGGTGCAACAGAGGTAACCCCTGTAGTAACCTTAAAAAAAATACGAAACAAGCTTTGGCTTTATTACCCAAGAATGACTAAAACAGTTCATAATAACACAGTACATCCACAAGACACAAAGTCAGTTTGACACACCAGTACAGATCAGTTCACAACACATAACAAGAAACATAAATAAACAATCAAGAACAATCAAGGCGCATGTAGAATATTTGTATTACACAAATAACAAACTAGTGTTTAAGAGGGAAGACATATTAGGAACTCCATTTATTACGTAAACACAAGCGGCGTTACACTGAAGCGCTAGTGTGCAAATGTACACATTATACCAATATGTTACATCCATAGACATATATATATATATAGACTGGACGATAAAGTAAAAATTATTATGGGAAACATTTGGGAAAAGATAAGTTTGTATGAGTTATACAGCAGTTATGAGCAGTGTAAAATTAAAAGAATTTATAGTTGTGTTTTTTTTCAGCCATAACCTATATAATTGATAGAACCCCTTCTGTATTATTATATCTCTAATCGTGCCTAATTATAAATAGTTTTAAATACTAGATTTAGATCTAGTCTATATAGATACTATAGTAAAAAAATACTACTTACTACTAGTACTATACTACTATACTATACTTTAAACTATAATTGTAATCTGTCTAGTCTATAGTCAATATAGTTAGTATATAAATAGTCTAGGACTAGATTCAAGATTGTCACTAGATCTATAATCTATACTTATACTAGATCTAGACTATAGTCTGCATGCATAGATGATAGACTGACTAGTTTAATAGTTAGTAGTAAAAAGTATGAAAAGTATTAGACCTATTTAGTTAATACAAATATTAGTCATATTTATTAGATTTAGATCTATCAATATTAAATTAGTGACAGTCACAGTGTCAGTGACACTGAATTATTCTGACTTACTGAAACTGAAAGTTAATGTGTATAATATTCAATTTGTTTTCAACCTTTAATATTTATCTTTGGCCTATCGTACTACGAACATTAGAGCACGTTCTGCTCATTTTTTTCTTTTTTGACTAAAAACTAGTTCTAACAATTTGAATCGATAAGACCCGATAGATCCACACCACAAACCTATATTATATATTTGCCTATGTCTATGATTATGAAACAAAGGCAAAATATTGGGAATATGGCAGTTTTGTACTTTTCAAAACTAAAGATCATAATTATATATTGGCTGAAATGTTAGTCCAAGAATTTATAGCTCAATTGCCGCCATTTTTTTTTTTCACATAGATAGAGTACATAAAACATATTTGACTTCCCCCAAATAAAAATAACTTCCTACTTCCAGTCTATATTTATTTATGTCTATGGTTACATCTCTCTTCTTTAATTCAGAAAATCTATTTATCAGAATTACTAACAAACTAGCCAACTAAAAAGTGAATTCAGCTAATCACAAATCAAGTCTCTTGGGTAACTATTCTGCCTGAGCCTGTTGCATAAGGTTAATGTGGTCTAGATATTTTAAAAAGAAGCAGTGTGTAGTGGCGGCTCTACATCTAGTGTAAATTGTAATCTTGGACTCTCTAGATCTAGTGGTTCTGGCTGTTCTGAGATGTTATCTGGAAAGTCATAATTATTATCAAATCGATATGCTTTCTCAGAAGATTTTCTGATGTGTTTTCTGTTTCTTCTGTAGACCTTATTTCCACTTTTGACATTATATGATCTAGGCTTAGAATGTCTCGAAACTACTGTTCTTGGTTTCCACTTAGAATTAAGTTGCATTCTGATTGCCGTTCCGTTTTGTAGTGGATTATAACTGCTTTCTATATTATACCAATATGTTACAGCGCCATTGGGTCCTCACAAAAGAGACAATTGAAGATCACACTTGAAGTTCCAGGGACTTACAATTAAAACTTAGAAGAAAATACCTGCGCCGAAAATAGTCGCTGTAGACGTAAAGAAAACGTATCTAGAGTTCCAGGCCAACGTCGGATTTACCTCCCTTAGTTGTGGTAAATGTGCAGTTCTCTACTCAGCTTTTGTAGCCAGGTGAAACACTGCACTCATCTTCGGAATCGAAGACTTCACCATTATTATAATTTGATTTAATTCCCAAAATAAAAAATTAATATTAAAAATTTAAGTTAGAAAGAGATACAAACTTGCTAGATATATCGATTAATGCATTGTTTTAGACTAATATGTATTCAATTCATCCTTTTTGTGTATTTTTTTTTTAATTTAAAATTATTGGAAAAGAAAAATAGGGTGTAGAAACGGAACAAACAAATTTGAATTATTCTAAATACAGAAAGTTAAAAAGCTTGAGTTTAAAAAAAAAGCGAATGTAAACCACAAGTGTAAAGTAAATGTCAGTAGTCTCGTATCTTATCAATTCATTCTTGATTTTCTGCATATCATGGTTATGAACATTCTAAATGCAAGCTAAAAGAATGATTAGTTTCCAATTGTTAATAATACATCTTTGGGTAAGCAATTCTTTTGTGTTTGTTATGTATAACTGAGCTTCTGAACCTAGAGATGTAGTCAATCTAGATTAGATTTAGAATCTAGAGAAATGTAAGCATTAAAAGCATATTGCTCTCAATGAATCATTGGATTAATAATTATGTTTTAACTCTATCTCTCCGTAATTATTTACCACATTCTGGTCGAATCAACGTTGGTATCGTCAGTTAGGAGACAAAGAGTTAACTCTGTCCTAAAGTATATGTTCTTATCTCACCTCTTTCTCTGGTCCTGTCTCATCTGTCCTGAAATACTTTATCTTATCTCTTTCTCTGGTCCTGTCTCATCTCTCCTGAAATACTTTATCTCACCTCTTTCTCTGGTCCTGTCTCATCTGTCCTAAAGTATATCTTCTTATCTTATCTCTTTCTCTGGTCCTGTCTCATCTCTCCGGAAATACTTTATCTCACCTCTTTCTCTTGTCCTGTCTCATCTGTCCTGAAATACTTTATCTCACCTCTTTCTCTGGTCCTGTCTCATCTCTCCTGAAATACTTTATCTTATCTCTTTCTCTGGTCCTGTCTCATCTGTCCTGAAATACTATATCTCACCTCTTTCTCTGGTCCTGTCTCATCTGTCCTGGAATACTTTATCTTATCTCTTTCTCTGGTCCTGTCTCATCTGTCCTGGAATACTTTATCTTATCTCTTTCTCTGGTCCTGTCTCATCTCTCCTGAAGTACTTTATCTTATCTCTTTCTCTGGTCCTGTCTCATCTGTCCTGGAATACTTTATCTTATCTCTTTCTCTGGTCCTGTCTCATCTGTCCTGGAATACTTTATCTTATCTCTTTCTCTGGTCCTGTCTCATGTGTCCTGGAATACTTTATCTTATCTCTTTCTCTGGTCCTGTCTCATCTGTCCTGGAATACTTTACCTTATCTCTTTCTCTGGCCCTGTCTCATCTGTCCTGGAATACTTTATCTTATCTCTTTCTCTGGTCCTGTCTCATCTGTCCTGGAATACTTTACCTTATCTCTTTCTCTGGTCCTGTCTCATGTGTCCTGGAATACTTTATCTTATCTCTTTCTCTGGCCCTGTCTCATCTGTCCTGGAATACTTTACCTTATCTCTTTCTCTGGTCCTGTCTCATGTGTCCTGGAATACTTTATCTTATCTTACCTCTGCTTCTTGTCATGTCCGAACATCTGCCCTAAAATACATGATCCTATCTCACATTTGCCTCTTTTCCCGTCTGGGGCATGGGCCACCGATTAACTTCTTCGAGGTGTTTCGTTTTGAGCGAGTCTCTCCAACTTGCATCTGGTTTCAAATCGTGGCGCCATGTACTTTTGGGCTGTCCCATTTTTTGTTCTTTCGTTGGAGGTTCCAGTTAGGGTTTATCATGTGATGTTGGGTGCAGGCTTGCGAAAGGAGAGTCCCATCCAACGAAAGTGTCAGATAATTACTTTAAGGTCTTTTCTTTATCTTGTCTGGCCAGCGGATCATAATGCTCTTCCAGAAGCAGATATTGATGAATACCTGGTGGTCACGTGGTTCTCCAGGTCAGTGTGCATAATTAATAAATTGTGTTGAAGAGCCAGCTCATGGTGCTAATGCTTATTTCTCTTGATTTCTAAATGTTCTTCAACTTATGGAAAGCTGCCGTGCTTTACCAATGTTGATTTGAACTTCTGCATCTGTTCTTCTAGAGTTGTCGAACTTACTGCCAAGATGAGTCAAGCTTTCTACTTCTTCCTGTACTGAAATAAAAATTAAGCCTTTGATTACTTTACCGGTAACATTACTTTTGAAATGATCTTACTTCCAGATTGTTGCCGTGATGAATCAAAGTAATTGTTCCAGATCTAAGAAGGCATTACAACCTTTGGATTATTACAGAGCATATTACAACCACTGGGTCAAAACCCCCTATAATAAAGCTTATACACCTTTATCAGATTTATATGATGATATTCAAAACAAGCTAACTCGACAACGCTGTGGGTCTGCCACTGTGGATCCAAACTCAGCTATTGTAGGCGGCAGAACGGCTAAAGATAAGGCCTGGCCTTGGTATGCGAAAATTATTTTCAGAAATAAATATAACAGAAAACGTGGATTATGTGGAGGCTCTCTGCTTGATGAACGGTGGGTGCTCTCAGCCGCACACTGTGTAGTTGACAGTAAAGTTGAGTATGTGGTTTTAGGGAACTTAACGAAGAACGATACGATACGCAGATCCTATACAACAGTCATTCACGAAGACTATGAAGCGCACTCTAATAACAACCCAAGCGATATCGCCTTAATCAAGTTATACACACCGGTAACATTCTCAGACGAGATCCAGCCAATTTGCCTGCCGGAGATTGATACCAACTTTGAGAAAAACCCAGATTGTTACGCTATGGGCTTTGGGTTTGTCGGCACTAACCCTTTAATTCACGTCATCGGCTACAGCGACACTCTACAGCAGATCAAGGTCAACATCACGCCACAGGCCATTTGCGCGTATGTTTGGAATATGGATGATACAGAGATCGACAGTCGCCACATCTGCACAGATAGAACTCGAAATTATGGAATCTGTATCGGCGATTCGGGTAGTCCTTTGTGCTGTAAATATGGAACGAGGTTTGTTGTTGCAGGAGTAGCCAGTTTCATTGCTCAGGGTAGTTGTAATAGTGAGCTTGTGTCTGACGTGTTTGTTCGAGTCTCCGAGTACCGAAACTGGATCATAAGAATGATTTATAGATACCAATTTACGATAAAGTAATAGTAATGATGTATAATTAAGAATTTAATGGATACTAAAAGGAATGATAACAATATACTGAATAGTAGAAAGAGAATAGGGAGTGAATATCACTTTAAGATACAACCAAATTATATAAATAAAAATAAAATCTCTTTTCTTTAATCTCTATCTAAAATCTATCTATCATTTATCTATGTATCTATGTATCTATGTATCTATGTATCTATCTATCTATCTATCTATCTATCTATCTATCTATCTATCTATCTATCTATCTATCTATCTATCTATCTATCTATCTATCTATTATATCTATCTATCTATCTATCTACCTATCTATCTCATCTCATATACATTCACAATTTTGAATTAACACACACTCAATGTTAGACTCAAGGTTTACACGAGGACACACTTGAACAGAAGATGTTTTGAAGATACCTTTATTGAACAAAGAAACAGACAAACTGCAACAAATGTGTCTCGGTTTTCATTGTTTCATTAGCTATCTCTACACATCACCTTCTTGTCTCGATTCAATACTCTATTTCTTCTTGTGTTGCTATTTTTATCTATATCTGTTATGTTCATAAGTTCTATATTTACGTTTCAATGAATGATAATACATTTGTATATGTTACAGTCTTATTGTTTAGAAAAAATTGTTTCCAATATTAAAAGTTGTTTTAAAATCCCAAAGGCTTTCTTTTTGACCTCAAAAATTCTATTTACTTAATGTAGTCTTACTAGTTAAGATACGATCTAGTTAGTTAAATCTCTTTTTCTACAAAACTTATATCTATAAACTCGTTTTGTCTGGAAAAACGTCTTTACGCGTTATTTCGTCCACATCTTATCTAGGATCAAGCTGGAACTTAACACAAATAATCATTAGCATAGACAAGACATGAATCACTAAAAACATTAACCAAAATTAGTTAATCAACTACTGCAATTTAATTATATTGTTTGATACCGACAAAGTGGAAATTAGTTATTCAGTTTTCACTGATTCGGCTAAATATGTAGGGTTTGGTCCCCTTATATCATTATACACGCAATTCGCGGCTCGCAAAGACCTCCCCTTTGGAAACAGCACCAGGAAAAAGAAGAAGAGGCAGACAGAGAAAGCGATGGGAAGACAACATAAAAGAAAGGACGTCCAGCAATGGAAAGAAGTTCTAACAAAGGCAAAAGACAGAGAGGAAGGGAGGAAAACCGTCGAAAAATGTTGCATTTTGTCCTAACGGTTAGGGTTAGGGTTAGACAAAGTGATAGGTAAAGGTAAACCAGCTGCATATATGTGAACACTGATTTAATTTTTTTTTAATGTTGTTATTGAAATGGTGGCTAGAATCGATATATCAGGTGGCCAAGCAATAGCAGTAGTTGTTTATCAAATGCCGACAGTTTTCAGACATTAATTTATCACGAAATCTCAACTGTCATTAATGTTAATTCCCTAGAATTGGAAAGCAGGCAAGAAGCAATAGAGCTTTATATAGAGATACTATTTGTCATGGGTGTGCCATGTGAAACACATTAGCAATGATTGTGTCATGGAACGTAAGGCATTATTTTAGACTCTGACTGTGAAACCAGTTGGATACAAGACGAAGGTTACAATGAGTTTGTGCCGAGCACTGTTGAAAACGTGCTAGAATTACTCAGAAATACAATGTCAATTTCAAGATAACAAATTTAAGACCTTCTGGCTTCAGTCCGCGGCCCCAATTGAAGCCGTACCCCAATGCGGGCCCTAGAGGAATGCAAAGAAGGTGCGGCTTAGATTCAATAATACAGGCCTACAGTATTATATTGATGAATCTTTAAAGAGGTTGACAAAGATCGCCCTTGGAAAAGTTTGGAAATACAAATTGAAGGTCAGCATGCTGTCTGACCTCTAGAATGACCCTTCTCTATAGAACAAAAAGTATACGTAGAACTGCCTCATCTGGAAACCACTGCGCGGCTCATCTCACATCTAGAGTGACTGATCTGAACCCTCCGACATGGAAAATGAGAACGAAGAAGAAGAACATTGGTAGCAAATGGCTTTCCAATGAAATAGCTGTCAAACTCTCACATAGATGGCAGACACAGTATTGAGACCCGTAAAAAAAAAATTCCGCCGCCGTCAGGTGCAATCGGCAAAAGGCAAACGATAAATCAAACCAATTTCTATTGGGCCTCATCTGTAGTTCAAACCTTGTCTGTAGCGCCACCTAAAAGTACACAACTCTTCATTAATCTTTAATGTGAACCTGCACAGTGCAACACTTGAAGAAAACTTGGCGTAGGCCTAATGTTATGTAAAAAAAAAATGTTTCTTGGTTCGCACAGAGCTTATTTCTCAAGTTTCAATATTCTAATTAAATTATTGGAAAACTGTATTACCAGCACATTGTATTTGTAAAAATGTTAAATCGAGATCCAGTTCTATTGCATAATATTCTTTTGCTGGTAAGCTAGATATTTTTAAAAAAAATCATTATATTATTATATAGTTCTAGATCTTGATTTAGAATTACGAAACTAGATCTATCTCTAGTAGATCTAGATCTATCTTGATCTAGACTCTAGATCCAGTTTCTAGATCTATATCACCAACATCATGATAATTTTGAAGCTAGAGTCAAATATAACAAACGGTTTTAATACTTGGACAAATAAGCACAGATTTGTTTTTCTTATATTAATAAAGTAGGCGCAGTGCTTGAGAGATACAAAGTTTGGCTTCCGAACGGGTGCCCGTGGTTCGAATCCTAGTGAAGACTGGGATTTTTTAATTTCGGGATCTTCGTGCGCCTCCTAGTCCACCCAGCTCTAATGGGTACCTGCCATTAGTTAAGGAATAGTAAAGGCGGTTGGTCGTTGTGCTGGCCACATGATACCCTCGTTAACTGTAAGCCACAGAAACATATGACCTTTATATCATCTGCCCTATAGACCAGGAGATCTGAAAGGGAACTTTCTTTTTTTTTTCTATATCAATGATGCAAAAAGAAGATATATCACTAAAATAATATAATTTATATTACAATCAAAGGCTGACTGGGTGTCAAAACCTCACCTAGGAGAAATGCAACTCTAACTTTTGAATTCTTCTGCCTTACGGCTATGCCCAAAAAAAATGGGAAAGGCTTTGAGAGTCAAACCTAAGGAAAACAAAAACAGGGTTCTACTTTAAGTTCTTAGATAATCAAATATAATGTTGAATATGTTCTTTCTATAACAATCTCACATTCAAATAGAAACGTTTTGGCAATAAAAAGTGAACCTATCAGACCTCTATAGTCTATACCAGTGGTCTTCAACCTATTTTGGCCTACCGCCCCTTTTTCGATTTTTTTCTTTAAAAAAAAAATCGCCAGCGCCCCCCTCTAAGAAAAACACTTATAAAGAAGCGTGAGAAGGCCAATTTGAACAAAATATCACCTATTTATTAATTTTTATGCTGTCAATAACACTTATCCCGCTTGGGAGATGACCGCATGCCAAAAGCGATTGTTGTGAACTCCTTGGCCTATGACTGACGAGCTTTGAGGTGCCCCCTCCCCCGTAAGCGCTATAAAGATTTATTCAGGCGCCATTTCGCTCTCACTGGCATAGAGAAAAGTACCTGGCAGCATTCTTTGGCAGCAGATAGCCTCTTAGAGAAACAGTAGAGCTCTTACGAAAACTGCGGGACAAACATTTGATACTCAAAGAAAAGCCATTATTGAAGACAGGCGCAAAAGACGGAAAGAAAACTTAAATAGAACACCAGCATACAACGGCTTTGTCTGCATAAATTTCGGGAAAATATGTAGGTCGCAGTTGGGTTTGCGTAGTTATGTGAAACACTGGACTCAGACGTAATCTTCGGAATTAAAGGCAAAAACAGCCAATATTATCATTATACAAAAAAATTATGTCAAATAATTTTCAGTGATTACACACAAAAATTAATTGTAAAGACTTTCTTTCAAATCCTAAGAATAGTCTCCGTTTAAATTTTTGAATATTAGGGCGTACTGTTTTTTGGTTTAATAGTAAATTTAGTTTTATTTTTTAATATAAATATTATTATTGCTGAATTCACTACAAAAAGAAATTAAGCTAATGGGAACCTTGTGCCCCATGCAGTCTGACAATATTAGAAATTTCAAGATTTAAATTAGCCAAAACAAGGCGAAGGTCTCCTCTAGTGGCTACATCCAGTCTATTTCTTTGCTTATTCATTAAGTTTGTTAAGCACTGAATCTATGTTAACAATGTATGTTTAATGAAAAGCTAAAACATAAGCCAATTTCGACTACAGTTTTGGAATTTTACTGAAACATTTAAATGCAGCCACATCTCTGTTGTGCCTCCAGGGGCGTAGCTAGGAATATCCACCGTTTTGGGGCCAGGGAGCTTGACATCTTTGGGGGCCGCTGCATTTTGCTTAATATTTAATTTAATTAATTAAAAAAGCACTAATTTGCCCCCCCCCCTTTTTTGAATGGGGACCCGTCTCCCCCCACCCTAGCTACGCCACTGTGTACCTCCTATGTTTACATTCTTTTTACTGAAGACTCCGCGTTATGAATCTATTTTTTCATGAAACTCAATTTAAACATCAGTAACAGATGTTTAATAATGGTCATTTAAATATACATATTTTAAATTTTAGAAGCGAATCTTAATTTCTTCATAGAGCATTGTTATGTGAATTGCATAGATATGGGTGTCCTTGGGCAGTAATTCATTTGTCAACAAACAAGTTATGTGAGATTCTAAAACTCTGTAAAATAGATTTAATATCTCGATAAAAGAGAAAATGATATTATCAATAAAAGTTAATCTCTTTCCTAGCAGTCGGAGGTTCATTCCATAAACATTTTTTTAAAGCCTGCTTTAAGTCATCGCCAACCGTTGAATCTTCCCATTTCTCAAAAACAAAAATTATTTAAGAGTTAAAAAAAAAACGAGCCATAACAATTAACAAACCCCTTTCGAAATCCAGCGAACTTCAGTTTACAACAAGAGTCTAACATCTTTTTCATCATTTGTTTCATAAAACTGTTGAAAGATGCGCTTATTTTCGGCATGGGTTTGTATTTTATTTACAGTTGTATAATTAGATTCAAGTAGAAATGAAATTGCGGGCTAAACTTTTCTTGTGTATCATAACACACAATGTAAATAGTGAATAGATTTGTTCTTTATTTTATACTACTAATGAAGTCATTGTAGCGTCCAACCACTGATGCTTTCCTATATGTCCTCGTAAGCTACATAACTAGACAATTTTGAAATAATATTTCATCTCTAACAAAAAAAAGTATTTTTGTGTTACATATGTTTTAAAATAAATTTAGTTTTAATCAATTTTTCAACAATATCACAAGTATTTTTAAAAAAAGCTATGCATTTTTCTAAGAAGCCATTAAAACATATCCTGCTTTGCCGTTTTTTGTTTTTAATTGTAGATTTTTATAATTGTTCATGAATATTCTTAAATTATTTTTGGAAATCGCTATATGCTCGTGAAGCGGACTTGGTTTCATAACCTCATCTTAAAATGCCATCAAATTAGAACTTACTTTTTTTCTAGTGGCAATTCACTAAATCTCAAGGAAATATTACATGACATACCAGTGAGTTTTCGTAACAACATTTTAGCAATATTTTTTTGTTTTTAAAAAGTTAAAATATTCTTTGAAATGTTACCTTTAATGTTTTTTTTGCAATTAACATTTACATATCAATATATTAACATATGTAGATAAAAAAACTATAATCTAAAAGGCGTATTACCTACTTTGTTTATCAAATCTTAAACGTTTATAAGCGCGTGATCCAAGGACAATACATACTCTACAATCATAGCAAAAGAGTAAGAATTTAAAAATAGAAAATGGGATTCCCGAACTCAATTTCTAACGCTGTTTCTGTTCTTAAATTAGAAGCAAGTTAACTATAATTTGTCTATATTTAGTTTTCCAGCTTTAATGTTGAAGAATTTTTAAATTTGTTTTGTTTCAGAGCACCTTTAGTTTCTTCTTTCCGCCTTTATGCCCAGCGCCCCCTTACCGCCCCATTTTGTGCCCAGCGCCCCCCTACCGCCCCTTTGGCTCTCAGCGCCCCCCAAAATCTCGAAAACGCCCCCTTGGGGGCGATATCGCCCCCGTTGAAGATCACTGGTCTATACAAATCGGGGCTGTTCGAGCTTTGCACTTTACTATATGTATTTTATTTATCAGCTTAGCAAATGTTCAGCAACACAAGCTAATTAAATAAATAAATAGATTATAGCTTTTGTATAGCGCTACTTTCATGCTTATAGCATGCTCAGAGCGCTATGGTCCAATCTCATTTGTGGACTAGTGGAAGTAGGTTTTTCCGTGTTGCCTTTAGGCGCTCAGTCAACACAACTCTGCTCGAGTCGGGTGTCGAACCTCGAGCCCCCTTCGTAGGTAGCCAGGTCAAGCAAAGTTCAAGCGCACGCAGCCCCCAAGTATATCAAAACGTACTATCCGGTGCAGCCCTAGAATAAAAGCACCTTGATTTCAGAGAGAGAGAAAAGAGAGAGAAAGAGAGTGATAGCAATAGGATAAAAAGCAAGAAAATGGAAGACTTAAGTAGAGGAAGAGCTTGTGAGTAATAGGTTGAGATAGATAGGGAGAAGTGAAATGAAATTCTATCAATTAAGACCTTTCGTTGATAAATGAAGAAACTTGGCTCTACCCCCGTAGGTCGCGATATGGGGACAGACTGTAAGGGATAGGTAGAGTTTAGTCTATGCAGTGAGACATTGGATAGGACGATACAGTAAAAGTTTAGTAGATACAGTGAAAGTTTGGTAGATACAGTGAAAGTTTGGTAGATACAGTGAAAGTTTGGTAGATACAGTGAAAGTTTGGTAGATTCAGCGAAAGTCTGGTAGAAACAATGAAAGATAGACCTAGATTTTGAGAAGTAAATAAATATAATGGAAAATGTTTACGTTAATTAGAGATAGGTAGAAAGTGGGATTTTTTATAAGTATATTAAGAGAGTCAAGGTGAGAGGTGAGTATAAAGAGGGAGAGAGGTGAGTAGAGAGAGAGAGAGAGAGATTTTGTGTGAGAGTAAGAGGTAAGTAGAGAGAGATTGTGTGTGAGGGTGAGAGGTGAGTCGAGAGAGAGATTGTGTGTGAGAGATGAGTAGAAAGAGATTGTGTGTGAGGGTGAGAGGTGAGTAGAGAGAGTAGGTGTGTGAGGGTGACAAGTGTGAGGTGAGTAGAGAGATTGTGTTTGAGAGTAAGAGGTGAGTAGAGAGAGTAGGTGTGTAAGAGTAAGAGGTGAGTAGAGAGAGTAGGTTTATGAGAGGTGAGTAAAGAGAGAGTAAGTGTGTGAGAGTAAGAGGTGAGTAGAGAGAGTAGGTGTGTGAGAGGTAAGTAGAGAATAGGTGTGTGAGAGTTGAGAGGTGAGTAGAGAGAGAGAGTGTGTGTGTAAAAGGTGAGAAGTGAATAGAGAAAGTAGGTGTGTGAGAGGTGAGTAGAGAGAGTAGGTGAGTGAGAGGTGAGTAGAGAGAGTAGGTGTGTGAGAGGTGAGTAGAGAGAGTAGGTGTGTGAGAGGTGAGTAGAGAGAGTAGGTGTGTGAGAGGTGAGTAGAGAGAGTAGGTGTGTGAGAGGTGAGTAGAGAGAGTAGGTGTGTGAGAGGTGAGTAGAGAGAGTAGGTGTGTGAGAGGTGAGAGGTGAGTAGAGAGAGTAGGTGTGTGAGAGGTGAGAGGTGAGTAGAGAGAGTAGGTATGTGAGAGGTGAATAGAGAGTGTAGGTGTGTGAGAGGTGAGTAGAGAGAGTAGGTGATTGAGAGGTGAGTAGAGAGAGTAGGTGTGTGAGAGGTGAGTAGAGAGAGTAGGTGTGTGAGAGGTGAGTAGAGAGAGTAGGTGTGTGATAGGTGAGTAGAGAGAGTAGGTGTGTGAGAGGTGAGTAGAGAGAGTAGGTGTGTGAGAGGTGAATAGAGAGAGTAGGTGTGTGAGAGGTGAGTAGAGAGAGTAGGTGTGTGAGAGGTGAGTAGAGAGAGTAGGTGTGTGAGAGGTGAATAGAGAGAGTAGGTGTGTGAGAGGTGAGTAGAGAGAGTAGGTGTGTGAGAGGTGATTAGAGAGAGAGAGAGATTGTTATGTAAAACTGAAATAAAAAGGGAGAGTGGAGGTGACCAAATCAAATACACTTGTTTATTGGTTTACAAAATAATACATATTTCTTGTTTTCTTTTTAACCCTCTGCACAGGTCTACTATTACCCGACGGTCCAGTCAGCCTGTAATTATGTCCCGTTTGACAAATACAATTTAGACTATTTCCGACAAGTGTACCACGACAAAATGAACATTCCTTTCAACAAACCTTTAGTTAAACTCAATACCACTAGGCAAAGGAACATATTGTCCAAGTTTAAAAAAGTGAAATGTGGTGTCTCGAGAGTTGACCCCGAGTCGACTATCATTGGAGGCCGAACTTCAAAGACCTTCCCTTGGTCTGTTTCTATCACAGATCCACATGGGGATCACTTTTGTGGAGGTGTATTGATCGCCTCGGACTGGGTTCTGACAGCAGCTCACTGTCTGGTCTTAACAAACCCGATACTTGTGGTCGACAAGAATCATCGAGATGCTCTTCGCATGATACCTCACCCTGACTACATGCAAGCCGCTATAGGCAATGATATCGCTTTAATTCAATTGGACTCCCCGGTGTGCTCTGTAGATGACCTCAACCCTGTTTGCTTGCCTTTGGAGGACTACCTATTCATCAAGACCAGTGTCTGTTACATTACTGGATGGGGCATAGAAGATTTGAAAACGCATCGCGCGCCCAGTAACTTAAAACAGTTACAAGTATTTCTCCTCGACCAGAGCATTTGCGCGTACTTACACGCTGCAATTCCAAACATTATAGACGAAAGGAGTATATGCATGGATTTAGGAGATGATACCACCTCAGGACCATGCCAAGGAGATTCAGGAGGACCCTTACAGTGCAAAGTTGGAACAAGGTTTTATGTAGCTGGAGTTATCAGCATCGCTGCAGAAAACTGCTCAGCGACATCTTATCCTCCCTATGCCACAAGAGTCGCTTTTTACACTGAGTGGATCCTGAAGACTTTGACCGAGAACGGTGGTGTGTCAATGTGTTAAACGTTTTTTAGTATTTTGCTTCGAAAATCAAAACAATGTATAATTACTGAATTCAATGAATCTTAAAAACTTATAGGAAATTATATGTGCATACTAACTTACAATGTTCCAGTACTGCAGGATACCATGTGACTGATTCGTGTGCCTGCCACATTGTCAACTGAAGAAGGTATAACTAATTTGTGCTTGATTATATTTTTTGCTGCTTACTACATCAATTTCAGAAAAAAACCGATGGGAAATACTAGACTATATCACCGTCTGGAACAGAAGATAATTCCTTATATTCCTTAAGCAGTTTCTATTAACTATTTTGAACTGAATCGATTTAGATTTATTGTTTGATTATGTTGTTGGAAAACAGTTTGACATGGTTATTTAGCGTAGGTCTATATATAAAGGCTAATAAATTTCTAGGTTAAAAATCAATAAGCTCTTTTTTTTCTCTTTTTTTAAAATATGTTACTAATTTATCTAAAATAAGATACATTCTAATTTTAATGATTCTCTTATCATTGGTTTTAAATTAATTCTGTTTTGAATCTATACATTTTGTTGTAGTAAAAAGCCAGTATTCTCAAAATTTTTCAGTCTAAGGTATTTCTTAAAGCATTATACCAGTCAACGATCATCATTTTTATTAATGTCCCCATTACACTGACAGTAGGACAACCCTGTCTCTTTAGACTTTTTTATTGCTTGCAATGGGTCTCTTGAAATATTTCATAACACTAGAGATTTTATTTTTCTTCAATTTTTCTCTACAATCAAGCAAAATAGTTGGATTTAACAGACATGTATGTCAAGAATGAGAATATTGAGAATATTATATTTGAAGGATGAAATTATCAACAAAAACCATCAACTAGTTACAGCTGCTGAATGTAGATGTGGGTGTCGGGAATATTGCTGTAGGGTGCACTACAACAAAGGGTTTAAAGTGAGAGTTTCGACTTTCTTTCCTTGAAACTGAGAGCCGAATGAACTACAGCATTTAGTACAGACACCAATTATGACATTAATAAACACTAATTAGAGATGCTAGTCTGTCTTGCAATTATATAGGATGGGTTTGTTTTTTAGCGTAACACTTTTGAAAAAGTCTATTTTAGTATGTGTAGTAGTAAGAATTGCTATTATTTGATACGCAAATACGTACTAGTAAAGACAGACAATATCTGGACTTACTTGCTGTCGTCTTATTGGATTTTATATGATCTGCTAAAAATATGATTTCATTTCATTATATCTGTTGTCCTCTGATCTCGCTAGGTGTTATTGAGTGTAATGGGAAAGACGTCTCTCCTTTCATTCAAACTTCTAAGTTCGTCTTCATTTTTAACGACCCTCCACAAAGGGAACAGCCGCTATACATTTTTAAAGTCTTTCTGTCCATTCGTCCCTCTGTCATGTGAAAATTTAAATTACTAAACAAAACAAAAAAACAATTATGTAATATCAAATTTCTTGATATTTAGCAGCTTGCAAAGCTTGATTATAACAGATTTTTCTTTTAAAAGCATTTTAAAAATTATTTAAGCCATTTTTTAAAAAATAAAAATACGACATACATTTAAAACAATTCATAAACGTAAGGGAGTTAATAGTGGCTCACAAAATGGTGAAATCAGTCAGGGTATAGATTACAACGAACAACTTTTGAAACTCATTGTGTATTGGGGATTCGGCTCATCTAGACTACATTGTTTCACTACTTTAAAGAAGAGCATTATGACATACTTATGCAAGACTTATTAACTTAGAGCAGGGATTCTCAGCCAGTGGGTCGCGACCCCTCCGAGGGTCCAATGACTATTTTCCAGAAGTCGCCTAAGACCAACGGAAAAATAGATGTTTTGTCTAAAAAAAACTTAACATCGAGCAAAACATGTCATGGGTAGCTACATTTTTTTTACTACATTTGTCATTTCAGAATAAATGTTGCAAACAACTGAATTAGAATCACTCCAAACTTCTATTCTCGCAGCATAAGTGTTTGTAACAGTTTAAATGACTGTTCATCAGACAGTGTGTCGAGATAGACCATTGCGGATTCAGTTCCATGGGGAAGATTTACTCACGTAATTGGAAACCACATCCGTTTATAATTAGTAGTAGACCATCAAGTTATAGTCTTTGCTAGAAAAGGTTTTGTTATGGAACTACCCTTGAAAATGATCGTTAAGAAAGGAAAATATAATGACGATTTTAGACTTACTTCAATAGTTAAAGCAAGAACTAAGAAACCACAATGAGTCATTTTGTAACGACGTTCTATTATCAGAATCAATGAATCTGAAGAAACTGAAAGTCATTTTGATATTAACAACGACATACAGTATTGGAAATGTCAAGAAGCCCCAAACTTGACTGCTGGCAAATACAATCAACAAAACATAGCAGTCGTTGAACTGTTGAAGCTTCTTATTTGGTGTCATATTTTTTTACCTTTTTTTATCTATCCCTTAGTCTGTTGGACCGTTGGGGCACCACGCAAGATTTGTCGACCGTCTTTCTCCATTCCTCTCTGTCCCTTGCCCTAGCCAGAACCTCTTTCAATGGTAGGCTTTTCATCGCTTTCTCTGTCTGCCTCTTCTTCTTTCCTCTGGTACAGTTCCCTCAAGGAAGGTCTTTGCGAGCCCCGAAGACTTTGTAATAAGGCCATAGTGTACCGATTAGGCGATAACTGAGTAAATGTTAACTAGCTTCAAGCTTATTTAAAGAATATTTAAGCTTTACAAATATTTTTCTACGTAAATCTAATATAGATTAAATCTAGATACTAGATCTAGAAATAGATCAAGATCTAGACTGATCTAGATGTCCATATAATAATATCAATAAAATAATCACAAAACTATGCTGGTCAATTTGTTAACTATGTACGTTCAGAAAGCTGACAGCTACAAAATCACGGCTTCGATACCCGGTTTGAACCAAATATTTTTTAAAGTAATTATTTTTAATATTTTACTATAACTTTCTTTACATAGTATAATCGAAGCATTGTCTTTTCTAAAAACATCTATTATTTTTAATGTTTTCTTGCTAACATTCTAAGCTTGTTTTAAAAGTCTAATTCCTAGTGGTAGTACATTGTCAATGATTATTGCTGAATTTTCTTGTTCGTCAATAAACAGTACATCTTGAAATAATGATGATTATTATCAGCATTGTTATCTGTTTGATATGAGAATGGGCTTCTGTTTCCAGTAGAAGTACATATCTGTACGACACCTTTTGTTTTTAAATTTACTTTTGTCTTACGTATCAATAATGTATTTTCACCATCTCAAAAAAAATGTATTTATCCCTTTGTATGTAATTAAAAATGAGGTGAGGTGGCTGAGGGGTAAAGCGCTTGGCTTCCGAACCGGAGGCCGGGATTCAAATCCTGGTGAAGACTGGGATTTTTAATTTCGGAATCTTCGGGCGCCTCTGAGTCCACCCAGCTCTAATGGGTATCTGACATTAGTTGGGGAAAAGTAAAGACGGTTGGTCGTTGTGTTGGCCACATGACACCCTCGTTAACAGTAGACCACTGAAACAGATGACCTTTACATCATCTGCCCTATAGACCACAAGGTCTGGAAAGAGGAACTTTACTTCTTTTTATGTAATTGAAACGCAAGCAAGTTGGCGTATTGATCACGTGGTTTTTATAGGTCTTAATTTAGAACTCTCACAAACACTTATACATATATTACATTGGTATTTTAACTGCAGACCTGTACTGTGTTCAACATAAAAAAAGCAAATATTCTTATGTGTTTATTGAATGAACTCAGAGACAGAAAAACATAAAGAACAGAGCTAAAATTTCATACTATTCTATCAGTAGAGGAAATAAAGAAACTACTATACATTTTCTAAAAGGAACTACACAATTAGAGAAATTGCTTCATTAAAAGATGAATTATCGCGACAAGGCAGAATGACTAGCACTAATGGGGAAGTCAGAATCTTTAAACGCACAAAGATGTAAAACATGTACATATAGTACTTAAATACTTTAATACAGTGAAACATCCAGAAGTATTTCTAAAATATGTAATAAAAAAATAATGCATGTCATGTAGTATCTCTATAGACTGGAAGACATGTTACCTTTTACATAAAACTTTTTAAAAATAAAAGTTTGTAAATAATCATGAAGCGATGAAGATACAAAGGTCATTGTACATTCAGGAGCATTACAATTGTAGCGGTTCATAGCTTTAAAACTGGTGTTTATCTTGTACAGTATAGAACACAGCCGAGTGTTAAACACTGACTTTAAACACTTAACTTTTAAAAGCATTTTATTCAAATAATGTCATTTGTTTTTATATTACCCTTAGAGATATGTATTACATCACAACAAAACAAAGAGCATTGCCATCTTTTCTTATGCCCATACAAATTAAATCTAAACTCTTCTAAAGTTTATGAAACAAACTAAAATACAACGTCATTATATTTTACTCTTCTTCTAATTGACCACATTATTATATTTCTTGTTTGTAGCCTAAAATCTGGAACCTAAAGAGAATAAATGAATATAATACGAACACACAGCTCTTACAAGTCATGTAATAGCGTCACTAATATTTGTTCAATTAAAACATAGACGCAGAAATAGATTTCAAAAAAAAGATGGGTACCACATATTGTATAAAATCCAAAATAAAATAAGTCGGGTATTATTGTATGTACAGGTCAACTAGAAAGTAAACACTTAGCACAAAGTGCTATCACACGTAAGGTATCACAATTGTTTAGATCTAGGTTAACAGAAATATGTAAAGCAGGAACTGTTCCAAGAACACCAGAGGGACAGATTTGTGAAGTATGAAAGTTGATGTGTGCTACATGTACCGCTCATTACAGTTCTACAGGTTTGAGAACCACTAACGAATTTCTAGACTCGGAGGAGATTCGAATGATACTTAAAAATTCATTTGCCATAAATTAAATAAGTATGAATTGAAATTGACTAATTAAATAATGCCTATGAAATCATAGCGACTTAAAAGCCTTTCAAGTAACTTAAGTTGATAAGTGTTTTGTTCTCTATTTGACTTGGAAATGCAATGTTTCCCTAAATGACTTGTACATGGAAAACCTTTTTTTATAAATATATTACTGTTTGTATTTATTTAATTTAAATTATAACATCATTGAATAGTGTCATTGATTTTAAAAAAGAATTTTTTTTCTATTTTGTAGCAAATTAGGTTTCCTGTGTCTTAACCTAATTAAACATGTTATGAACACTAAAAAAAATGTTTCCTTCAGCAAACGGCAGCTTTTCTCACTTCAAAGTTGCCACTGTTGTTGCATGTTATTTGTAGTAGGTAAAGGTGATCTCTTTACAATATATATCCTCAGCATCCCATAATAGATGCCGCAACAGTTTATGTTTTGACTGTTTCGAAGATCCTTCAGAAATGAAAGCCTTGTCAAACATGTTTAGAAAGGCAGGGTTCAAACTCGGTACGTTTTGATGGCATTCCAATGTGCTAACGACACGATCAGGCAGCTTCAATGTTAAAATGATAAGTAAACAAGATTTTATTTCGGCGCGAAAAAATAACAAAACTCTCCCCAGAAAAAAAAAATTTTCTTCATGTTTTGAAAGGGAGCAGACTCAAGCTTTGTATTCACTACAGTATGAAACTTGAAAATAGAAAAGAATACAATGAATAAATGTCTAAATGTCCTATTGTCAAGAATGCATTACAATTTTCAAACATGGAACACATGTATAGAACAGAATTCACATGTATAGAATGAAATGTAGCGGATTATTTAAAAGTGTATCTAATTAACCATGAACGTTTGCATAGTGGCTACAAAAGAGATGATAGTATTAAATTGATTATATTATATAGGCTACAAATTTACAGTGTTAAAAGTAATTATTAAATTGAGTATTTAGTATTTACAATTAATAATTAATTCATAAAGTCGTCAGTCGATGTCTGTGTGAAAACGTATTGTGCATACATGAGAGAGAGAGAGAGAGAGCGAGGAATAGATAGATATATAGATAGATAGATAGATAGATAGATAGATAGATAGATAGATAGATAGATAGATAGATAGATAGATAGATAAACAGATAGTAAGATAGATAGATAGATAATACAGATAGTAAGATAGATAGATAGATAGATAGATAGATAGATAGATAGATATATAGATAGATAGATAGATAGATAGATAGATAGATAGATAGATCGATAGATAGATAGATAGATCGATAGATAGATAGATAGATAGATAGATAGATAGATAGATAGATAGATAGATAGATAGATAGACAAAAGAACAAAAGAAAGAACAAAGACGGACTGTACGTTTTTAAACTGGCCAGCACACATAGTATCCATGCTCGTTTGACACAGAGAAGACTACCCTCCTGCCAGAAAGAAGAATTCTAAAACCGTACTCAATGTTGAGCTGGAGGTAGGAGCCTGACCCGATGGACGCCCTAGATTAACCTACAGAGATGTCTGCAATCAAGAACTTAAGGCTAGAGGCATGAAAGAAAATATGTGGGAGCTAATCTCACAAAATCGGACAGCATGGAGACAGACTGAACGTGCTGGTATGAAAGAAGGGCTGAAGACAAAAGAATGAGAAAGAGAGATGCCCTGTCAGCTAACCCTAACAACAGATGCTTTCAAATGCACTAACTGTGGCAAACTTTGCTGCTCCAGAGAGCTGCCCTGTCAGCTAACCCTAACAACAGTTGCTTTCAAATGCACTAACTGTGGCAAACTTTGCTGCTCCAGAGACATGCCCTGTCAGCTAACCCTAACAATAGATGCTTTCAAATGCACTAACTGTGGCAAACTTGGCTGCTCCAGAGAGAAGCCCTGTCAGCTAACCCTACAACAGATGCTTTCAAATGCACTAACTGTGGCAAACTTGGCTGCTCCAGAGAGATGCCCTGTAAGCTAGTTCTAACAACAGATGCTTTCAAATGCACTAACTGTCGCAAACTTTGCTGCTCCAGAGAGATGCCCTGTCAGCTAACCCTAACAACAGATGCTTTCAAATGCATTAACTGTGGCAAACTTTGCTGCTCCAGAGAGATGCCCTGTCAGCTAACCCTATAACAGATGCTTTCAAATGCACTAACTGTGGCAAACTTTGCTGCTCCAGTGAGATGCCCTGTAGGCTAACCCTATAACAGATGCTTTCAAATGCACTAACTGTGGCAAACTTTGCTGCTCCAGAGAGCTGCTCTGTCAGCTAACCCTACAACAGATGCTTTTACATGCACTAATTGTAGCAAATTTTGCTGCTCCAGAGAGCTACCCTGGCAGCTAACCCTACAACAGATGCTTTTACATGCACTAATTGTAGCATACTTTGCTGCTTGTTTAGTTAAATCTGATTCTGACCGGACTCAAGTCTGACCGTTGCTCAGTCTTACAGTAATTAAACAAGTCTAAATAGTTCTTATTGTTACTGCAAGTCAAAAGACAAAAGACAAAGTAATACACAAACAAACTAGTGAAATACAAACAAGTGATTTCAACTCCCCCAAGAAAATGGTGAATGATCACAGCAAAAAGAAAAACAAAACAATCATGCATAAGGCGTGAACATGTTCATGAAGTTATAGGCAATGTCCAGGCAGAGGGCAAGCTTTACTATTAGGCATTTATTTAGGCACTTCGACAGTTAACATTAAAAAATGTCATTTACATTTCCTGTTTAAACGAAATCATTTCTGCCAAAGTGAGTCACTTCCATGACATTTTTTTAATAACCTTGTTACATGACTTTCAGTAATAGTTAGTGTTGCCTATGTTAATCATTTAATAATATTAGCATTGCTTATGCTCTTTACGGTAATTGATAACTTTAGTAAAAAAAAAACACTTCTTCGTTTAAACAGAAAAGTATGATACTATATTAACTGTCATCATCATACAGCATAGAAATATATTCAATAACGAAAGTTACAATGTTACTGTTTCCATCGAAAAGATCAGGCAACTCACTAGCTAGATCTATCTTCATCCTGAAACAACATAATCAAGAGCATAAGATTCAAAGTATGGTACAGCACAGCAAGCCAGGCTCTTGATCCTTGAATTTGTCCCTTCCACCTTTGACCTTTAGGTCTGCGCTGATCAGTGGAGATTTTTCAGACTTTTTGGTTATGGGCACCCCTTCTGAAGAAACAGCCTGTAAATACATTTTAAAAAATAAATGTTTAAATATTTTATTTAAAAGAAAATGTAATGCAGACTTTTATTGCGCATTGCCGAAGACAGCGCAAACAAAGATAAAGACAACTTAAAAAAGTCCCAGGCGGACGATGGCTCTGCATCGGATGATACAAAAATGAAAGTCACAAGTAGGTATCCTTAATTACGCCAACAATTGCACTTATTTTTAATCGTTGGATAGGAAGACAATATCTATATTGTACAATTTGAATAGCTGTGTCTTGGTGGTCTCATTTTAATAATAAAAAAAAAATAATTAAGTTCTATAGCACTGTTTACGAGCCTAATGCAGAACTTCAGGAACATAAAAATATGAAATGGAGCACACAAATAAAAACAAACGGTCAACAAGATTTATGGCATTAAAGTTTTCATTTTCCCAGCTCCACGCGGGAGAGACGTCGCTGAGCCTTAATCTAGGCTTTCAGAGGACTTTCCAATTAATTCTCTTCTAAATTATTTGACGTTTTGCAAATTTTAACCTACTGGCCATCTAATCATTTTAGTGATCAGACATCTCAGAGAGTCGAGCTTGATATTGTCCAGACAACCCAGCTCTCTTTTCCAGTAGCGAACTTTTGAATCTGTTCCAACAACATGTTCTCAGGGGCATATAACCCTGATTGTCTAACTTAAAGATATAATAGTTCTATGTATAATGTATATGATGCTGGTGCCTCAACAACAAAAAAAAATACTCTAAACAGGACGGTAATTCGTTTAAGATCTGATTTCTTATCCAGTCTTGACAATGAGTCAATGACATGCGTAAATGTAAAATGCTATGATTATTGTTATGCGGTAGGTAAGAATTAAAAATCTGTGTAATGCTGTGTACGTTTCTTAAAACCTTTGTACAGTTTCACAACAGTTGTATTTAGAGGACATCACGATTTCGACCAATAATGGCCAAATATGTGAAATTCAATATTACGCCCCCAGGTTAAAGTCGCATTAGTACAAGAGTAAACATTAGCAACCAGTTATAAATGACCAAACATAAGCGTTCAGATTATGAAGAAATTGACAATAAGACTATAATTGTAGTATTAGTATTAAACAACGTATAAAAAGTACTTATAATGAAAACAACCGCTAAATCACTGCCATATATCTCAATATTGCAAGATTGAACTCTTTCTCATTTTTATAATATTTATTAACCAATAATTAATTAACTCAGTGTTTCTCAAACTGTGGCCCGCTCACCCCAGGGATCCACGAAACATTCGAAGGGGGTCGCAGAAAGATGAAAGTTTTATATAATGAGAATAGCTTCTTCATTGAATGAATTTTCATTAGGTGTCCTTGGGCAAATTTTAGCTATGTAAAGGGGTCCCTGGATTATAAAAAGTTTGAGAACCTCTAAATAACAAATGTTTAATTTTTAAATGATTCATGTATTCTCTTCGACAGTGAATTATTGCGCTATGTTTAAACTTGAACCGGGAAGGGGGAGAATTAACGTGTACAAGATTTGTACCTGACGGACAGTGTGAGTTAAAGATATGTTTTTTAAGAAAGTCCATAGCTCCAGTGAACACAAGAAATATCCAAAACCACTGCGAGACTGTAGTGGTCGTCACCTACTCCATCCAACCAAAACACTCAATAATCATTCACAAATAGTCAACTTGTCATACGGAATATACAAAACATTCTTATCTCATGCTATGAATTACTTGTATTGAAACTAGTTTTAAAGTTGTATGCTTATCTTTGTATATATTGTTATGACTGCCATGCGCACCGCCATCCAAGATAGTGCAGAAAGAAGGTGCGCACTATCAGTGATCAGACAAGTCGGATGTTGACATAAGAGAAAAACGATTTCCGCCCAAGTAGAGAGCCAATATGGAGATGCTGTACTCAAGGCAGATGCCCCTTTGTGTTTGTCATGTCTCCGTGTAAATAAACGTCTATGTCCTCGTTGAGTTGCCTCGCTTAAGTCATTACAATTGGTCTCAGAAGTGGGATTATAGGTGACTCAACGAGAGGAGGTAGGATTCTAGCACAATGGCATCTTTGAAACAACTAGACCAGCTTTTAGTTAAAGAGCTAAGGCAGGAACTTCGTTACAGACGCCTGAAGCTTGGAGGTAGCAAGGAGGTGCTTACAGCTCGTCTCCGGCAAGCCCTAATTGATGAAGACGAAGATCCGGAGACCTACCTATTTGAAATTGAACCGGAGATTTATGAGCTTATTGGCAAGATAAATGAAGGTATTGATGCATTGTGTGAAAAAATTAACAGTATGGGGAACAAGGTAGATAAAATGGTGTCTCGATTGAAAGAAGGAGTAGACTCATTGGTAAAGGAGCAGTTGCCTGTAGACTCGTTGGTAAAGAAGTTGCGTGGTCAAGACTGTGGCTGCCCAAACAGTGATGACGGAGACGCTGGGGATTTGAGCGCCGTCTGTGTCTGTGTTGTGGGCAAGTCTTATGGTTGTGACTTTCAAGACGAGAAACGTGATGGCGATTGCTGTGATGATCTCAACGAGATGTACCAAATCGAAGGGAAAGAGACAAATGAAGAAACTGAAGACTGTTACGTGCCTGAAGCGTTTGTTCCTGTTGTACCTGTTACCAGTACCTTAACTGAAGTCTGTTATGTGCCTGAAGCGTTTGTTCCTGTTGTACCTGTTACCAGTACCTTAACTGAAGTCTGTTATGTGCCTGAAGCGTTTGTTCCTGTTGTACCTGTTACCAGTACCTTAACTGAAGTCTGCTATGTCCCTGAAGCGTTTGTTCCTGTTGTACCTGTTACCAGTACCTTAACTGAAGTCTGCTATGTCCCTGAAGCGTTTGCTCCTGTTGTACCTGTTACCAGTACCTCAATGAGCCGGACAGATGAAGACAACGTTGGGTCTGCGTCTAAGCCGGTTGCATTCAGAGGTTTAGCATGAACTGTACGTGCGGCGCATCACACATAGAATTTAGATGCCAAGAAAACCACCAACAGGGCATATGTACTTCTACCATCATCATCGACATTGGCATAGATGAATGTCAATCAAACCACTCTAAATCTGAGCTGTCAAGAGGAAGACATTATCCATTTGAACCTGCAAAGACCTATATTCTGGACGTGAGACTGTTATCTGAGGATGACTGCGGTGCATTGGACTTTGTTTGCAACGTGGCTGCATGTGAACCTGCAGCTCCCTTGAGAGGCGTCTGTCGTGAAGGTCTGCTGAGACAGCGTGTCCGATCAACGTCTGTGCTGAAGAAAACAGTGCCCGACACTATCTCTTTGTGTGGCAAACGGCCACGTCATCATCGCAACAACAGCCTGGTCAACTGGAGAAGGAGAAAGCGGCACTGGAGGAAAACAATGCGGATGGCTTCGTGGGGAACACGCTCCCTGCCGCCCGTGGCTCCCACTGATCGACCTCCACCTGAACTGTCAAACCTCAGCTGCAGTGTTTCTTTTCGGGACGAAAAGTGCTAAGACGGGGGCAATGTTATGACTTTGCCATGCGCACCGCCATCCAAGATAGTGCAGAAAGAAGGTACGCACTATCAGTGATCAGACAAGTCGGATGTTGACATAAGAGACAAACGATTTCCGCCCAAGTAGAGAGCCAATATGGAGATGCTGTACTCAAGGCAGATGCCCCTTTGTGTTTGTCATGTCTCCGTGTAAATAAACGTCAATGTTCTCGTTGAGTTGCCTCGTTTAAGTTATTACAATATTTTAAATTTTATCTTTAAAAAAGTTTTATTTCATGCACCGTTAGTTAAACTTATGTACAGTAGCAAAGATAAACTCGACATTGTACATTTAATTCTAATTATTTTAATAAAAATGTCTCAACTCGTAGCTTAAATTTTTAAACAAAAATTGGATCTTTGAATCGACTTTAATGTTAATTAAGATTTCTAAACATTTGTCTATTTTGGATGACGAGTTGGCGACCACTGACTTAACAGTAAATAGGCATGGTATATAAATGAAACCACATAAATCGCTGGATTGATTGTATACTGAATTTGAGTGGGGGAGGTGCTATTATTTTCAAAACCTTAACTCCATGTAAACCATAACCATATTTATAAGTATATATATATATATATATATATATATATATATATATATATATATATATATATATATATATATATAGAGAGAGAGAGAGAGAGAGAGAGAGAGAGACAGAGAGAGAGAGAGAGAGCAGTGTTTTTAAAAATATGCTGGTGTAAGCCCTTAGCCCTCCCATCGGGGTTCGCCATGACGCCAAGAGTTTTCTTGCATTCTTAGAAAAACAAACACAAACTTCTGACTTTATCAATCTAATCTATTCTAATAGAAAAGTTAGATCAAATGAAGTGAAATACATTAAGGGAATATTGGTGTGTGATGTTATATATTGAAGAAGTAGATCTAGATCTGGACTAGATCGTAAGAGTTCGTACAAGCAGCTGACGCTGTCAAAATCACCAGTTCAATACCCAGATATGAGCCAAACATTTTTTAAATTAATTTGTTTATATATAATTTTATTTTCAGTTGTCTAATGGAAATATTGTTTTAAAAAAAGTATTTTTAATGTTTTTCTTGTTTTACATTGTATAATTGGGAGGTCATTTGTCCTTTTATATAAATTGTTTTGTAGCACCAAAAAAAGCTTTTTAAAATGTAAGTTATATAAATGTGAACCTGATAGTCCTCCAGCGGTTCGTTGTCTATAGCCTTCGTATTGCTCTTTGTAAATTCATCTTCCACTGGCTCATTTTGTAATGGATCTGTTAGAACCTTTTAGAGGTAAATCAATATCCAAATATAATAGATAATCAGTAACTGTAGGTCAAGAACAATGAGATTTATCTTTTTTTACATCTTTCATTCACTAGCGGATCCAGAACTTTGGAGTGGGGGGGGGGCGATTTTTTTCCAAACCCTAACCCTAACGCCCAGTAAACCCTAACCCTATGCATAAACGTGTGTACAGAACACACACACACACATATATATATATATATATATATATACATGAGAATTTTAAAAAGCAGCATTTCTCAACCTTCGGCGAAAAAGTGGGGCAACGCTATAAGGTTCCCTAGTGGGGTTTGGGGCAAAGCCCCGACGCCAAAAGCGTTTTCTTGCATTCTTCACTGAAGAAACGCATTCTCCTGACATCTACAGCTCATCATTCATCAATGAAGTTCGGGGCGAAGCCCCGACGACAAAAGCATTTTCTTGTATTCTCCTGACATCTAAAGCTTATTATTCATCAATGGAGTTCGGGGCGAAGCCCCGACGACAAAAGCGTTTTCTTGCGTTCTTCACTACAGAAACGCATTCTCCTGACATCTAAAGCTTATTATTCATCAACGGAGTTCGGGGCGAAGCCCCGACGCCAAAAGCGTTTTCTTCTATTCTTCACTGCAGAAACGCATTCTCCTGACATCCACAGCTCATCATTCATTAATGAAGTTCGGGGCAAAGCCCCGACGACAAAAGCATTTCTTCTATTCTTCACTACTGAAAAGCATTCTCCTGACATCTACGCTTATTATTCATCAATGGAGTTCGGGGCTTCGCCCCGACGCCAAAAGCATTTTCTTGCATTCTTCACTGCAAAAACGCATTTTCCTGACATCTACAGCTCATTATTCATCAATGGAGTTCGGGGCGAAGCCTGAAAAGACAAAAGCGTTTTCTTGCATTCTTCACTGCAGAAACGCATTTTCCTGACATCTACAGCCCATTATTCATCAATGAAGTTCGGGGCGAAGCCCCTACGCCAAAAGCGTTTTATGGCATTTTTCACTGCAGAAACGCATTCTCCTGACCTAAAGGTCATTATTCATACTATTAAAAAAAAGGACCTTTTGAATAATATTGTACTTGAAAGATATTCTAATATGAATTTATAGGCCCTTAATACATTGCAAATAAAACCGATTTGTTCCTTGAAAAGATAAGATACCCCACATATTTAGATTTTGGCTTTGAGGATCGCCGCCGAAAAAAAATTATTCGATAAATAATATTCAATAACATTGTAGTATAAGTTGTGAGTTATAGTCCCAAATTTATTTAACTAGAAAAATATCCGATTGAGTAAAGGTTTGGAAAAGGCGACTATAAATGTATTATTTTCGGTTTAGAACTCATCTCAATCATGATTCTTATACTGAAAAATTTCGTTTGAATTCTAACTTTTCCAATGCAAAGTCTTTCTTAAAATAATTATGATAAATTAATGTGAAATAACATAGACTCTGGAAATGGGAGGGGCGGTAGAATGAAAACGATTAATCCTCGCTCCTTTAATAATTTCTGCTGCTAAAGATTGCATTTGGCATTAAAGAATACAAAAAAAAAAATGTAGGGCGACTCGATATAAGAATTTAATTTATAGTATATATAGATTATATTAGTGAAAGATGTTTCACATTTTGTAATTTCTAAACTATAATACTAAAAGAAAAAGTATTGGTTTGTCCGATGGTGGAAATGCAATTGCATATATCGCCCTTCCCACCTGGTGCAACCCTTTTTCATTTAAATTTACTAATGATAAAATTTGAGATTAGAGTATGGTACGACATAATATACAATGGGTTCACATATCAATACGTAGTTTATATTATATAGATATTCAACTAATTTTGTTCACAAACTATGATTCTCCATAAAAATAGGACCACCCCCCCCCCACTCAGAGGGCTAGAGTGGGAAGGGCAGTACATGCAATCGCCCTCCCCCCAACCCACCGAATCGACTAAGATACCAGAAAGGGAGCGACATAATATAAAATTTATAGATTAATTCAACTAATTTTGTTCACAAACTATGATTTCTCCATAAAAGTAGGACCGCCCCCCCACTCAAATGGTTTAGGTGGGAAGGGCAGTAGAGGTATTCGCCCCCCCCCCCCCAAACGGTAAACAGGGAACGACATAATATAAAGATCGGTTAAAATATCAATAACAAGTTTTAATCATATAGATATTTAATTGATTCTGTTAGCAAGCTGTAATTTCTACAAATAAATTGGACCGCCCCACCCACTCGAAAGTGTATGGGGGGGGGGGGGCGGGATTGATACCATTGCCCCCTCCCGACCCCACCAAATCGGTCAACATACTAGAGGAGGGGGCGAAATAATAAAAAAATAGGTTGAAATATAAATAATTAGTATATATTATTAACATAAGTAATAAATTTGTATACAAATTGTGTGAATTCTATACTAAAATTCGTCCGCCCCCCCCTTTGGGGGGGTCGGCCGAGTGGGGGGGGGGCGATCGCCCCTACCGCCCCCCCTCCCTGGATCCGCCAGTGCTTTCATTCCACCTTTGATACTACGGTATAAGTAGACATAAATATAAAATTGCGAGATTAAGAAAAAAAAAGCATATAAAATTCTGACATAACAGGTAACTAAACTAATAATACAACTTTTTTTTATTTAGAAAAATTTTGATCATTTGATTTTTTATGTTAACATCTAAACATATTTTTTCAGTTGTTTAAGAAAGCGACATCATTGTAGTCTTTTTTAATTTGGGCGAGGGGATATTCAATTAAAAAAAAATTCCAAATATTTCCCAGAACCCTTATCTTTTTTTTTACAAAGATTATATAAACTCGTTATATCTTTCTGTTTGGTACACATTTTGTACACTATATTTCTCCCACTTCCCATTCTCAGATAAAGTTGAATCATTGCACATATATTCATTGTCGATGACTACACAAACTTTCAAAAAATTATTCAATTAGCTAATTAATTAGTGTAATTAATAATTAATTATTTTTATTTAATATATAAAGTAGAAAGTAAGGCGTATGTATGTATGTATGTGTGTATGTATGTATGTATGTCCCCATATAGAAATCAAAACCGTTTGACCGATCTTGATAAAACTTGGAAGAAATGTTCCTTGAGTACTAACTTAGACCGTAGTGTATGTATTGTAGCCCTAAAGCAAACTTAAGACCCTCAAAAAAAAAAGTTGACCGACCATATTAAAGCCAAATTATTAAATGGATCTAGGCTTTGTTTACAATGTTGACATGAGAAAATCTAAAGGATTTAGATCTAGATCTAATTTTAATAACTACACTTTGCACATATAGTTTTTTACTTTGACACATAAAAATAAAAAATATAGTCTATTGATTTCATTATTTAATAAAATAAATAATAATAAAATTAACCTTCAATTTTGTATTTCAAAAACATTTTTACATAAATTCGTTCCATATATTTGCGAATTCAGAACGTCCTGGCTTACTTTATAATCCCATTCATTTAACAAATCGGGTTAACCCGTTTTAATTGTACTTTATATCCTATTCATCTATCGCTCCTTTCGTTTTTAATAGATATGAATGTATCGGCGTCGGGTGAACCCATTTTCGTAGCTAAAGAGAAAAACTTGAAAGGATCATTAGCTAAGTTTAACTTACATCTAAATCCAATCCACTAGATTAGTAAACACAAACTAAGACCCGAAGGCCGCGGGTAATGTCAGGCTAGTTTCATATAAAAATGGAAGTAAATCTTCCATTATATGTCATTAATGGTGCTGTTCTTTCTATTTTATAAGCTTTCTAATTTATTTTTGTTGATCTTTTTTTTTTGCTTGTTGATCACTTCATTGTGTGTGTGTGTGTGTATGTGTGTGTGTGTGTGTGTGTGTATGTGTGTGTGTGTGTGTGTGTATGTGTGTGTGTGTGTATGTATATATATATATATATATATATATATATATATATATATATATATATATATATATATATATATATACTATAAAGTAGAATGTGAGGTGTATGTATGTGACTTATAGACATCAAAACCGCTTGACCAATCTTGATAAAACTTGGCAGGAATGTTTCTTGGGTACCAACTTAGACCTTAGTGTATGTATTGTAGCCCTAAAACAAACTTAAGACCCTAAAAATAAATAAAGTTGTCCGACTCTATTACAGCTATAGTAATTTATGGATCTAGGCCATGTCTACAATGTTGACATGAGAAAAGATCGAAAGGATTTAGACCTAGATCTAATTTTAAGAAATACACTTTGCGCAGATAGTTTTTTACTTTGACACATGAAAATACAAAAGAAGATCCATTGATTTTATTATATAATAAAATTAATCTTCAATTTGGGGTTAAAAAGCATTTTTTGCATTAATTAGTTCGTTATATCTGCGACTACAGATTTCCCGACGAACATTCTTTCATTAGACAATACCGTAATAAATCGCATACTAAAAATTAGTTCGTTTAATTGTTTACTTTATAATCCCATCCCTAGATCTAAAACTCTAATTCATTTCTAAGATGATAAAACTTATCTTCGCACAGATAGTTTTATACTTTAACACATGAACATACTAAGTATAGTCCATTCATTTCATATTTTGATCAAATAAACATTCAAATTTGGTTTTCTAAAGCATTTTTAATAGACTGCATTGGTTTACGAAAGCTGCGAAGCCGGGTTGAGATAGGCCTATATTCATTCATGAATCGCGTACTAAAAATTATTTCGTTAAATTATTTACTTTATAATCCCATTCATTTAAACAAAGCTATCGCTCTTTTCGTTTTTAATAGATATAAATGTATCGACTTCGGGTAAACACATTTTCGTAAAACTAATTTTATTTTCATATCGAAAGAGAAATAACGTGAAAGGATCATTAGCTAAGTTTAACATACATCTAAATCCAATCCACTACATTAGTAAACACAAACTTAGACCCGCAGGCCGCGGGTAATGCCAGGCTAGTATATATATATATATATATATATATATATTCTACTTCTCAAACTGCTTACCCCATTCTGTTGGAGTTCTGTGACTTCAGACTTCTCCTGAACTTGATCCAGTGAACCATCTTCTTGATCAAGCTCTACCATCTTGTCTTGAAGCTCTTCAGTTTCTGACTTTTCTTTTACTATCTCCTTTCTAAGTAGGTCATCTTCAACACTGTGACTTTTTTCAAAGAATGGTTCTTCCAGGTCAGTCAGATCTGGCTTGTCCTGTTATCCCGTGACCAAAGTGTAATAAAAGTAAACAATTAGTCCAATTAAAAGAAGCAAAAGTTAACCGATTAATATTGTGACGACTGCTAAGCAAAAATAATAAGAATAATTATAATAGAGTAACATGATAAAAAGTGGAACCTATGCATTTTCTTTCATTTAATATCAAATGAGAAAAGAAAATTCATGATGTGCAGCATGGGAATGTTTGTAAAATGTTTGACATGTTTCGGATGTTCCTTCAGAGTTGAGAATAATTGACTTCCTAGTCCAAACCTCCGGTAGGACGACGGGGGATGGGAGCGTGCAGGGTTTGAACCCAGGACTATTGATAAATCCGAACGACAGTCCAGCGCGCAAACCACACGAGCAGGCAGCCAGCAGAGCATTATACTGTTTCATTAATGTGCATTTTGTTCATGGAACTATTTTTGGTAACTATACATTAAGGTTAACGTAATCTCTTGGTTTAATAAAATTAATGATTTTATTTTGTAAATAGGGTATATATTATTAAATTAAATCTTAGTGATTTAGTGTGTACAACGAATCATCATTGTTCTGTTTAAACGCATTGAGGCTACGTATGTCAAAGTAGTCAGTTATATCAAAAACAAGCAAAATAAAAAAAAAATTAAGACTAAACTTATCTAAGGGGAAGAACCGCTAATTCACCGCCATATATATTAATCCTGGGGGAGTGGTTGGCGAGTGGTAAAGCCCTCGGCTTCCGAACCGAGGGGCCGGGGTTCGAATATTAAGGACGGTTAGATTGTTATTTAAATAATTGGTTATAGTCATAATAATACATGACACACTATTTAACCATGGGATATAGAAAAATCTAAATTTTACATTATTTTTTTCCCTATACATGTATGCAGAGTCTGAAAAAGGTTTCTTAATATCATAGATCACAACAAAGCTTACGTCCTCGTTTTCTTTGGTTTCTTCCTGGTCATCAATTAGAGGATCATTTTCATGATTGGTTTTACCTGCAGAAAGGAAACATTGAGACATATTGATCTACACATATGACGTAACATTGAGACATATTGATCTACACATATGACGTAACATTGAGACATATTGATCTACACATATGACGTAACATTGAGACATATTGATCTACACATATGACATAACATTGAGACATATTTATCTACACAAATGATGTAACAATGCGAGACATTTATCCACACATATGATGTAACTTTGAACTGAGTAACAACACACGATAAAGGTCAACCCAATTAATACAGCTAACTAAAACTTACACTTTTAAAACTGTTCAATATTTCATAAAAATAAACATTTACTTATTTCTATCTAAAATTTATTTTTAAAAAGAAAGGAAAATATTTTTTTTGTAAAAAAGGCAATTTAGGTTATAAGATATTTCTTTCACGCTTGACATATTATTCGTATGTAATTAATATCAGCAATAAGCATATAGAATATATTTTCATTCTCAAACCTAAACAATTTGAACGCATATTTGATAAATCAATGTCTATATCAAAAGCCCTGTATTAGAAATAAAAACATGAGAATCATTTCCCAGTGCAATACTTTCACGGTGCACAAGATGTATATATAATGAATGTGAGATGGTGAGAAATAGTTGACTATAATTTGTGAGTTTTCTTAGGCTTATGAAATGTTCACCATGTTTGGATTGAATGAAGCAAAGCTGGGTGTAAAATATAACACGAACATACAATATAAAGACAAGCATGAAAAGCGCGAATTTTTTAAATTTGTTTTTGTAATCTAAGAAAAAAAAATCACTAACATGATATTTCCTTTCAATAATTTTTCTTCCTAAATGGATCTGTTCACCAATCGTAAACAAACAACATTTAGCCACGTGATTCTCTATCACTTCTATACAAATTACGCAATCCATAAAGGCTGTCACGTGATACGTAGTTGTTTTATCAATATTATCACGTGGCTAAATGTTGTTTGTTTACGATTGGTGACTGAGGTCCATTGGAACAAGTAAATTAATGTATCAATAGCCATGGTATGGATTTTTCCTTAAACTTTTTGCTATTTAAACACTACATCTATTCTAAGTCGCAAACTGATAGATGCTTTCAAACGACAAATACTAACTCATGTGTTCATGTACACACAAAACTGGATGTAAATCTAGATCCATGTCTTATTTCTATAGTACCTCTATTCAGTTTGTCTTTTATTTAAAAGTTAGAAAAAATGTTGTTTCTTGTTGTTGTCACTACAAATCCAAATTACAAGTACGTCCTCTTTCAACTGCTATCGTTGATTTACGAGGAGTGGTAAAGCTTTTGGCTTCCTAAAGAAGAGGCCTACGTTTGTCTCCCACTAAAGAATAGGATCTAGACCCTCAACTCAAATGAGTCCCTGATACTATCTGGAGAAAGTAAAGAACGTCAGTCGTCGTGCTGGCCACATAACATCCACGTTAACAGACTCGCAGAAACGTGCATAAGCTCAAGAGCTTTGCCCAGAGTGACATACTAATAATGGAAGCACTTATTACTAATCGACAGCTGCGCTGGGTGGGACGCTTATCCCGAATGGGAGACGACCGCATGCCAAAGACCCTCACTTGTATAGAGGGAAGTAGCTGTCTGCAGATAGCCTCTGAAAGAGACAGTTAGAGAGCTCTCACAAAGGCCGCAAACACTCATTTGAGACCCAAAAGAAAGCCATTATTGAAGACAGGCGCAAAAAGGAAAAGAAACCTTATATAGACTGCCTGCGGACAAAAGCTCTCTGTTCCAAATGATGCGGAAAACTGGGTTTGTGTAGTCACGTGAAACACTGCACTCATCCTTAATCTTTGGAATCGAAGACCTAGCCATTATATGCGCAGTCGTAACTGTTTATGTATATGTAATAGTATTAATGAGTTTAAAAAAACGTTAAATTTCTAGTATCTCACAAGTAAGTTTTACAATATAGGGTATATAAAGTAAATAGGGAAGACATTATTATGATAATTTACAAAATATATTTTCTTATCTCTTTCTATTTTTCTGTCTTATTTAAACTATTGAGACAAGAGGTTCAAAAACTAGTAAGTATTATTTTAATCCTATGCGAGCAACTCAATAAAAGAGAGTCAATGTAGATAAGAATGTTTATTTTCAATGGAAAGAGATGAGATGTCAATTAACAAACACACACACATACACACTGTAGTCCTCCCCTGCAAGAAAGTTTTATATCCTCCCTCTCTTCATGTGTACGGACCTCATTAACTCCGATACATTGTGTTACAGTCTGTATTACATGCACATAACATTGTTCGCCTCTTCTAATGGCAGCGTGCAGCGCCTTAGTCCTAACAGCGTAGCTCAAATTGATTAAAATAGATAAAAATATTGTAAAAGCATTCAAATGAGGCTAACGTCATTACACCTCTACTCATTCCTTCCCTCACAGGTCACATGAACACAAACCTAGAGCAATGACTCATGCCCTAAATACGCCTGTTCTCAAGATATCAAGTTAGTATTTAATAACAAGCGTATAATAAATGACAGCACTCAAAAAAACATATTCAATATATATATATATATAGGCTATATACAGAAAAAAATTGAGAGAGAGAAAAAAAATAGCTATGCAGGATATCCTGGGCGTAGCCAGGATTTTTTTTTCGGGGGGGTTTGGGGGGGGGTGAATTTTTTTCTCCCCCCCCCCCGACCCCCTCCCCCCCCCCCCCGGCGAAAAAACAATTATATCTATTTATGTGTGTGTGTGTCTGCGTACAAAATCTTTATTACATTCTGACCCTCCATTCTTTCGGAAGACGTTTATTGTGCCCTAGAATAGGTTCTTCCATGAGTTCTGTCCCGAGACATCACGTTAAACTGCGCTCCTCTTTCCTTAGCACTTTTGGAGCTCAAAAGTGCCCTACTTCTTTTCTATCATTGTGTCTGCCTCCTCTTTTCCTCAGTCTGCCTTCATTGATCATTACTCTGTCTCCTTATCTCTAAATATCTCACTACGTTCTAGACCAGTCCGTTTGCCGTGGACTGCGACGAGTAAGGGGGGATAAAGAGATCCTGGTGTTTGAGTGGTGGCTATCTGAGGATAAACCACCACAACACAATACTTTGGCTCCAAGTTCCCCTAGACCTGAGGCCCAGATGGCCCGCTCTGGGTCAATCGGCTGGTCATGCCGAGCTACCAGCATAGGTCGAAGAGGAGGGCGGTGGCTGTAGGGTCAATCAGGGAGCTGCTGTATCGGACACATGTCCGATGCAGCAGCTGACTGAGTATAGCACCTCTGTAGCCCTGGCGGGCTCATTCTGGACTTCCGAATGGCCCGTCCCCTTGTTGGACTCGATGGCGGGTGGGGAGCACAGGTGCCGAATTAACAAGAATATACATGGACAAAAAAAACCCAACAAACTACTTGCCCCAGATTTAAGTCTGGGCAAGAGACGCCGCATTGAGGCAAAAAAGGAGGAGGCCACAAAAAGCTGCACTACCTGGCCATCATTTTTGGTGATCAGGTACACAGAGGAGGGGAAAAGTCTGACAAAGCTGAGCCCTTTCCTTATCTATAAGGGCCTCAAGTCAGTAGTGGGAGAGCCCAAGAGTGTGTCTAAGCTACACAAATCAATAGAACTTCTTGTAGAAGTAGATGGCAAGACACACTCTGATGGGCTTTTAAGATGCAGAAGACTCTGTGATCTCCAAGTGGAAGTCATGCCACATAAGAGTCTGAACACCAGCAGAGGTGTAATCAGCTCTAGGGACCTACTGGAATGTTCCGAGAAGGAAATAGTGGAGGGCATTGAAGGAGTCACCCATGCCCGGCGCATTACCAGGCGCAGGGATGGTGAGGAGGTCAAAACCGCCACTATTATCCTCACATTCGGTACTAGGACACCGCCAAAGTATGTGAAGGCAGGATACCTACGAGTTCCAGTGAGGCCCTACATACCTAACCCCATGAGGTGCTTCAAGTGCCAGGGTTATGGACACGGCTCGGCAGTCTGCAAGAGGAACACTGTGTGTGCCAGATGTGCTGGAGAGGGTCATGAAGACAAGCCCAGTTCAAGTGCCCAAACTGTCAAGCTGGCCACTCAGCCTACTCCAAGGACTGCCCTGTGTGGAAACAGGAGGTTGCCGTGCAGGAGTACAAAGCAAGAAATGGATGTACCTTCAGCCAGGCGAAATCGGCTGTACTGGCCCTACCCAAGGGCCAATTCGGCTTGACAAAGACCTACGCCCAGGCTGTTGCTAAGATAGGAAGATCCATAGCCACACAGACGGACACATTGACCCCACCACCCCCTCCTCCTCCTCCAACTCAGAAGAAAACACCGCCAAAGAACACACCTCTGAAGAAACAAGAAAGCCCTGTTGTCATGCTAAAGAACAGGTTCTCTGTGCTCGCTGATGAGAGCATGGAGACTGAGCAGCATGTCAAAACCAATACTCCGGGAGAACCCGGAGACATCATGTCTGACACAGGTTCTCCTCAGAGAACCCAGCCAGACACCCCAACCTCTACCGAATTAGAGGGACGACCTCAGCGGTGGAAACTGAATAAGGCCGATTGGGAACAATTCCAAAAATGATGCTCCAAGGGTATCACAGAAAATATCCTCCATGAACAGAACCCAGCTGATACCTTCGCTAGCAAGTTACTAAGTATAGCCAGGAAAGTTGTACCCCTAACCTCTGCAAATCCAAAACGGCCTAGCAAACCATGGTTTGATACAGCTTGCAAAAGTGCTATTGGTGATAGGAAAAAACGACTGGCTGCATTTATAAAGAACCCTTCCCAGGAAAACCTAAAGTTATTCAGGATAGCTAGGGCAAAGGCTAGACAAACCATACGGTCAGCCAAAAGGAATTCCTGGAGAAGTTTTGTCGGCAGTCTGGATGCCAAAACTTCTGCTAGAGCGGTTTGGAAGGCAGTAAGGCGAATTAAAGGGAAAGAATCAAATGCAATAGGGCATTTGAAAAACCAAGGACGAACTGTCACGTCCCCCAGAGAAATAGCTGACTGCCTTGCATCCTCAATAGCAGAAAAATCATCCACTGCACACTATACGCCAGAGTTCCAAAAAGTCAAAACCAGGGAGGAAAGACACCCCAGTGATTTCAGGTCAGAGAACATTGAAGACTACAACAAATCGTTCTCGCTTGAGGAACTGAGGGAATCGCTGGATAAGTCACACGACACAGCGCCTGGAGAAGACGAAATCCATTACCAGTTCCTCAAGCACCTTCCCGAACCCTCATTGGCAGTCCTGCTAGGGGTCTATAACTGTGTGTGGCAAACAGGCGCTTTCCCAAACAGCTGGAGGAAAGCCACAGTTATACCGATACCTAAACCGGGAAGAGACAGCTCTGACCCAGCTAACTATCGACCAATAGCACTAACAAGCTGCATCTGCAAAACCATGGAAAGAATGATTAACAGTAGGCTGGTCTGGTACCTGGAAAGGAATAAAGTGATCTCAAACTACCAGTGCGGATTCCGGCAGGGGCGGACAACAACTGACCACCTGGTAAGGCTGGAAGCTTATATTTGAAATGCATTACTCAGAAGAGAACATCTAGTAGCTGTATTCTTCGATATAGAAAAGGCCTATGACACAACCTGGAAACATGGCATTCTACGTGACCTGGCGCTTATGTGGCTTAAGGGACACCTCCCCCGTTTTGTGGAGGAATTCCTGAAAGATCGAAAATTTCAGGTTCGAGTGGGCAACTCCGCTTCTGACACTCATGACCAGGAAATGGGTGTACCCCAGGGCAGCATTCTGTCAGTCACCCTGTTCAACATTAAAATAAATAGCATCATAAATGCGCTGTCCCCTGGCATAGAGTGCTCTTTGTATGTTGATGACTTTGTCATTCTTACTTATGGGAAAAACATGAACACCTTAGAAAGAAAATTACAGTTATGTTTAAACAAAATTCAGGGTTGGGCAAACTATAATGGTTTCAAATTCTCAGACTCCAAAACAGTTAGTATGCATTTTTGTAATTTAAGGGGACTCCACCCAGACCCTGAACAATTTATACACAAAAAGAAGATCCCTGTCGTGAAAACTACAAAATTTTTAGGCCTCACCTTAGATTCCAAATTTAATTTTCTCCCCCACATTAAGGAACTTAAGAAGAAATGCCAAAAGTCATTAAACATACTAAGAGTACTCAGCCATACGGACTGGGGAGCCGACAGAGATACCTTGCTGCTGCTCTATCGGAGTCTAATTCGATCCAAGCTAGACTACGGATCCATAATATATGGAGCAGCAAGGAAGTCGTACCTAAAAATACTGGAACCAATACAAAATGCTACCCTGCGTCTCTGTCTCGGCGCGTTTCGTACATCACCTATCCCAAGTCTCCATGTGGAGGCTGGAGAACTCCCCCGCCGCCAAGCACTATTTCTGGTATTGAAAATGCATATTCTGAGGTATCTACACTGCATTTTCCTGCTATTAAAAAAAGTTTTATTTCAAAAACCTAATGTAATATTCTTACTGACTTAGACCCTCCCACGCCGTTCGGAGCATTTGACGTCAAGCTGTTTCCATAAAATATGTGACTGGTAATGTCTGAAGCCTCTTCCCACCAACTATGAGGACCTCCATGAATGAGTGGCGTCAAGTTGTACTAGGATATCATTGCAACTCTTCTTATGCTTAATTCATTTCGTCGGAGAACATGTCCCGAAAACCTCATGCGTCGTTCTCTCACAATCTTACTAAGGGGTCGACTCCCAGTTCGGTATCAGATTTCCTTGATTTAGACCCGATCTCTATAACTGACTCCTAAAATCTGTCTTAGCCATCTTTGTTGAGCGACATTTAGTGTTTTTCGATTTTGGTAGATGACTTTTCACTGTAGTTTATTAATGGAGCCCTGCCACTGGTAAAAATGTTTAACCTCTATTGAATACGCTCTTGGAATTAAGTGACTGTAGTTTGCTTTAGATTTTATATCGAAAAGAGAAGTTTTAACGTCAAAATCTTCTGTTGGGGGTTTTCCACCTCAAAATGTTCTGTAGGGGTATCTTAAACTCAAAACCATCTGGAGGGTTTTTAAACTTTAAAAAAAAAGCCATCTGTAGAAGAAGGGTTTAAACTCAAAACCCTCGATTGGCTTGGCTACGCTCAAATAATTTTAGTGTGTAATTTGCTTTTTTTTTTATTGAAGATGAATTTTTAGCACCAATTCCCTCTGAATGGGGGTTTAAACTCAAAACCCCTTTCGGCAACGTTCATAGTATTTTGAGTGCGTAATTTGCTTTTTTTCTTAAACTAAAGATCTATTTAAATTTATCATCAAACCCCACTGGAGGAGAGTTTAAACTCAAAACCCCTTTGACTACACTCATAACATTTTTAGTGTATAATTTGCTTTGTTTTTATTATTAAAGAGGTATTTTTTACCTTCAAACCCCGGTGAAGTGGGGTTTAAACTCAAAACTGAGTCAAAACAATTTAGCTACGCTCATAACATTTTGAGTGAGTAATTAGCTGCTTTTTTTTATATTAAAGAGGGGGTTTATCGTAAATTTTAGAAGGGGTTTTAAAATAAAAATCTTCCTTAACTGTGCTCTTGGAATTAGGGGATTTTCGTTTGCATTTTTTTTGTTTTGTTTTATAGAAGAGGGGAAGTTAACTGCAAAAACCCCAGGTAGGGGGTTTAAAACTCAAAACCCCTGGTAGGGGGTTTTAAACTCAAAAACCCCTAGTAGTTTTTTTTTAACTCGAACCCCTCTGGTAGGGGTTTTAAACTCGAACCCCCCTGGTAGGGGTTTTTAAACTCGAACCCCCCTAGTAGGTGGTTTTAAACTCGAACCCCCTGGTAGGGGGTTTTAAACTCAAAAACCCCTGGTAGGGGGTTATTAAACTCAAAACCCCTTTGGTTGTGCTAGGGCAAGTGATGGTTTAGTATTAAAATCTCACCTAAAATAAACAAAATCAAAGCAAAAAATCAGTCACTAAATTCCGACTCCCCCCCTTCGGGGGTTGGGGGTGGATTTCATTTCGGGGGGGGGGGGGTTTGAACCCCAAAACCCCCCCCTGGCTACGCCCATGCAGGATATATATGTCCTGAGAGAGACTAAGTGTGCTTGAATTTTGCTTGGCTTGGCTACCTATGAAGAGAGCTCGAGGTTTGACACCCGATTTGAACATAGTTGGTTTACTGAGCGCCCAAAGGCAGCACGGAAAAACATTCACCCAGATACCCCCTCCCCAAACTGGTCCACAAATGAGCTTGGACCATAGCGCTCTGAGCATTTTTAAATTCCGGATTTCGACATTGCCGATAGTATATTAATAAATAAATAAAAAAAACATAACATGAAATATACATATGTGTATGTGTGTGTGTGAGAGTCACTGTGTTTGTTTGTGCATGTACCATCGATAGATACATTTTCATGGTATGCTTATTATCACCCTATCTTTACCTTGAGGGCGGAAACAGATGTGACCTGTTATGGTGGTATTGATTTATCTGAAGATGTTATTATCCACAAGAAAATGTAACAGATATTACTTTACTAATGGGGATCATACATTTTTAAAATACATTTGAGCAGACCCTGTAAATGCAGACCCTGTAAATGCCATCCCTGTAAATGCAGACCCTGTAAATGCAGACCCTGTAAATGCCATCCCTGTAAATGCAGACCCTGTAAATGCAGACCCTGTAAATGCAGACCCAGTAAATGCCATCCTTGTAAATGCCATCCCTGTAAATGCAGACCCTGTAAATGCCATCCCTGTAAATGCAGACCCTGTAAATGCTGCTATTTGGTTTTGTGTGGCCGTCTCTCTATAAAAAGGTAAAATTATATCGCCTATACCATTCCCGAAACAGTTCAACTACTACTTTAGATCTACCAGTGATCCTTTTTGTTTCTAAAATGAAATATGCAAAATACACAGACTCTTTCTGTAATGCTACATATACTGTATAGTAGTCAGGGGCGGACTGGCTATATGGGCATACAAGAGGATGCCCTGTGATACGGTAGGGCCACCAAAATGGCGCATTGATGCCATTATGGCGAATATCAAACTGTTTAAGCTTTATATCATTCTCTAATTCTAATTCTCTCTCTGAGCGTCGTGTTTAACAACAAATCTTTCACAGAATCTGCAGTGCAATACTATTTTCAATTAACACAATTTCCTTAATAATGTAATAGGCTTCATTTGTAGACAGTGCTACTACTGGACTTCATCCATTAAGGGCCTATGCATACTTAGCGATTAAAAAGCAACATAAGGCCTATATTTTTTTTTAATCTGGAGTTCTCTGTATTAATGCATATCGATACATTATCAAACTTAATGTAATGATTTTTAGGACAGGTAGACCTAGAACTGGATTCTATACATATGATATAGAATTGATGAGCCGGATTTTATAGAAATGCGAAGGCCGATTTTCAAATCCAGTCCGCCCCTGATAGTAGACCCCTGGGTACACCGTACACTATGATTAGAGTGAACAGGTGCAGATATTATCTTCTAAGACATATGCTGGCATATATAAAGTTTTGAGATCTGTTTTAGAAAAATAGAGAAATGGAGAAAGATGGTCGAAAAATCTTACATGGTGCCCCAACTGTCCAAGATACTAAGGTAAAATAAACCAAAACAACAAAGAATTGTAAGTCTGTAGATGCCAGTTATCAATCTTTGTTTTAGGAAAACGAGATATAGAAAGAAAGTTCCTGTTAGACGCAAATATTGATGGTGCCACTAGCCGTATAAGCGTGCTACTTAATTTGTAAAGATAATAATAATAGTAATATTTAATACTCAATAGAGACAATGAATAACTGGCTTTTTGTGTATCAATATAAAAAACGTGTTTCCCAGCATGCTTTGCTTTAAATTTTATATTGAACCACAAGTGTGAACTTGGAAAGAGATAATGTGCCAAAAAAGAAAACTGTCATTTCATTATTACCTGCAGTGACTTCAAATACCTTTACTTCAGTTTCTGTAATGTCTTTCTGGAACTTCAAAGGGGTCTCAAGCTCGGTCAGAATAAAGAGAGAGTTTTCTGTCGAGTCTTTGTGGATAACAGAATCACCTTCGGGATGGTCAAGTTCCTCTGAAGTAGACGAGGCGTCTACTTCCTGTATAGTTTCGTGATGCCTGCAGCTTTCTATCTTGAATTTAGATAAGTTATTAATACTGTGAACATTAAATCCTTTAATACCATTGGAACCTACTGAGCCAATCAAAGCACTGCACTTTGCGTTGACCCTACGATTGTACTCAGTATAGACGTCATCATAAAAAGGATTATTGTGTTCAATATCTAAATCAAGAGATTCATATTTAGTCATTTTACCTTTTTTAATCTCCGTTTCTTTGGCGGCATCTTGCTGCTTCTCCTGGACTTCTTCTCTGTCTATGCTCGAGACAGGGGTCAGCTTGCATACTCTTGCCCTGTCCGCTGCCAGCTCGCTTTCAAACTCCTGGAGAAGATCCTCTGTGCTGCCGATGTTGTAGTAGACGCCTTTGAACTGAGATTTGATGTTGATTCTCTCCTCCACCTCAGACAAGCTGCTCCTGTTGTCAGCGTTGTAGTCGCTTGGGTCCACCTCTGCTTCAGAGGTGTCGATGGAAGTGGAGCTGGCTCTGGAAAAATCCCGAAAGTTATGTCTGTCCAGATCGCTCATGAGGTCAGCGCGGATCTGTTCGCTGTCTATTGTCTTTACAGAAGCATGACCTGTAGAAAGATTGTCCTTCAGAGGTCCTGAGCTTTCATCCAGGTCTATTATATCCTTGACGAAAACGTCATCTTCGAAACTTAATGCAGACTCGAAACTATCCGCCGTTCTCACCCTTTCTGCCTCTGTTGTAAAAGGGTTAACTCGACCTGGGCGTTGCTTTTCGCCATCTTCCAGTTTATTCGCTTTCTTTTCTCCCGTGTCTGAAGTAGGACTCTGTACTGGGGACGTTTTTGACTCACCGTTCTTAGAAGGTTTAAATCCGAAACCTAGCTTGCTCTTCTTTTTATTTGTTTCTTCTTGGAGAAATTGTTCGGAAGAGTCTTGAACCACAAGAGCAGCTTTGTCACTTGTCTCCATTTCTTCTGTTACTGAGTCAATTCGACTTAGAGGTTCTTGTTCATTGCCCTTGTGGTTATCACGAACCGTGTCTGGACGACTATCTTGGCGAAGGGAAGAGTTTTTCGTGAGTGTCTTCTGGTCGACTTTAGCCTTCTCAAAAGACAAATTACTTTCTTCGCTGGTGGATGGAGACTTGGACCAGTTACGACGCCTGCTTTCCCAACGTTTCTCTTCCTCTATGTACTGAGGTATCAGAGACTTTTTCTTGAAATCTAAGCTTGGGCTGTGGCCTGGTGGTTTTCTAAATCCGCCAATGCTTCTTCCATTTTGGTCTACATTTTTGTCTGCTGCACTGCTGACATTTTCATAACCGACACTCGATGGTCTAGTGGATAGATCTACAAACGTTTTCCTGCCAGCGGTGAGATCAGCACTTTTTCCTCTCTTTAGAAGAACAGAAGTGTTGGCGACGGAGCTGATGGAAGGTTTAGGAGGTGAGACAGAGAAGTCGTCTCCGCTGACAACAACCGTCTGACCATATTTGGCCAGGTTTTTCTCCAAATTATCTCTAAGTTTTCTCCCTTCGTTCCTGGCAAGGATGATACTGTTGTAACGGCCAAGGCGACGCAACTGTCTCTCGCATCTGTTGCACACATTGACTGAGGCGTAGCTCTCCGAAAACTCCGCCCCCAACACACGGGTAAATGTGTCACAAAGATCAGCTGTCTTATGCCTGGATAGGGACACATACGACACACCGTCGACACGAAGATTTGCACTGCAGGTCAAACACCATGGGTCGATCTCTTTGCTATTTTTCCGTGTTAATGGTCCTCTAGTTACACTTTTGTTAGTAGAAGCCATGGCCTTAAGAAATTATTACAAATCCACGAATTTGATCAGGTCTATGATATCGCAATAATGTCTTCGTTAAAAAAAACTATATTAAAAAACAACAAAGAGTTATGAACTAATTCAACGCATACATATGATTGATTGAACCCTCAACCACTTCAAGTGTATTAGTCATTGTGAATCTAACTCACCAGATGGGCATGCAGCTCACATGATTGTGTGTACACGCGTGTTGTACAATTGATGACCTTCTGTTGATCAATACTATAACAATACATCAAGTTTGACCCACTGAGGAAATCTATATTTAGTTTTGACTGGATAGGTATTTTACTATTATGATAGGTGGATATTCTATTGCATTTTATTGATAACTAGTCGACCGGCGGCGTAGCAGATGCCGCTATTTTGCAGGGCTGGCCTTAGGCCACTGCAACCTATGCGACCGCAGTGAGACCCGCACTTTCATAGGACCCGCGCTAATTCAAGGTGTATAAATTATTAAATTAAACCATTTTTATAACTTAAAACAGATTTCCCGCGCCCTCCTGTCGATTAACCAGAAGCTCCTGGAAATATCCCGAAATTGCAAAATATACGAAAAATTCCTTAAAATATACGGGAATATATAGACAAAAATTGTCATTTTGGGGTGTCATTCAAATTGGAAAACGTCGATCCTTCGCGCGATAAGTAAAAACGGCATTATGCATTACCCGTAATTGTGTAATCTGGTGAAAGACGCTTCTTGCGCCACAAACTAATGAAGAATTACTTGAGGTCAACAATTCTTAAAGATAGATTGAAACATTTGGTAATTCTTGCTATTGAGCGTGATTTTTGCAGGAAACAGAAATTATTATGATATACTGTATGACTTTGCTACAAGCAAGGCTCGTAAAGTAATTCTGTACGCAGTAAAAAAATGAATAAAATGCATAGACGAATTTATTTTCTAATAAAAACTCTTAGATTCATTTCAATCCGCTTCCCTACCCAAACTTGGCCCCGCGAAATCTCTTTCGCATAGGGCCCCACAATGGTTAAGTCCGACCCTTCTATCAGTGACGGGTAAATATATATAGTAGATTATTTGTTCTCTTTCCATGACTTCTTGGTCACAGTGGTTAAGTCCGGCGCTGCTATTTAGTGTTTGTAAAATGTTTGTTTGTAAAATGTTTAACTTGTTTCGGATGTTCCTTCAGCAGGACAAAGGGGGATGGGAGCGTGCAGGGTTTGATAAATATTTAAACGACAGTCCAAGGCACAGACAGCCATCCGTTGTGTGAATACTACTCTTATTTTTTGTGGGGTGACTATCTGCAGAAATAGGAGTGATCTTTACTTTACTTCTTGCTGGTCCAAACTGTTGAGCGAAGAAGAGAATTATATAGATAGATAGATAGTTGCTTTTTTGCAAACCATGGGTCAGGGGAATTAATTATGCATTCAATCTGATAGAATTTGGATTGAATGTAAGAATTTCTGCTACAAAACTGTAAACATTCTTAATGCCTTTTATGAGATGATTTTCATTTGTTTGTGAATATGCCGGCTAAGCTTTGGATCCCTACCAAAATTAATCATTGTTTTTATCATTTTGTAATGAAAAAAGAGTATTAAAAAGCGAAAACCCTTTGCGGGCTTTCAAAAGTACTTGGTAATGGAAGTGAAGACTTTTATCAATTAGGACTTGTTAGGACTTGTTTTTATCTAAAGCTGGTGTGGATTTCAGATCTTAGCGCATGATTTCCCTTGAGATTATTATTATCTCTGAAGCTGCTTCCAGTTGAAAGTTCACAGATATTGGCATTAATCATTAATCATCATCCTAGTTCTAATCGTCTTCAAGTAAACTATTGACACCAAACTTACAGTATATCGTCGTTTAGCTGGAAGCTGGTGCGACCGCCCCCCCCCCCCTCAACTAGGCTGACGTATTTTAGTACAGAAATCACACAATTGGTATACGAATTTATTACTAATGCTAATAATATATGCTAATTATTTATATTTCAACGTTGACATATTTATATATATATATATATATATATATATATATATATATATATATATATATATATATATATTGCTGTATGCGCGTTTATGCATAGGGTTAAGGTTTGGAAAAAAAATGCCCCCCCCTCTTTCCAAAGTTCTGGATCCGTTAGTGGCTGGAAGTCAGTTATCCGGAACGTCAAATATCCGAATATGTTTTTAGAGTGTATTTTTCAGTATGTTACCTAAGCGATCTGCAGCGAAAGAGAGGCGCTTATTTCTCTCAAGAACGGTAACCTACTGCCTGTAACGCTTTGTTCCTTTGTATATTTTACTTGACCTATGTGTACGTACGTCCATACAAATGTCTCTCTATAATTTTGTTGAAATAGACCGTTTATAATATTACACGTTCGGCTATCCGGACGATCGACATTTTACTGTAGTTTAAAAATGTCTTTTTCTTCTTTCCATTTAAAAGGAATAGTCCAACCTTGAACATTATACAGGACCTAAATCACACGATTATCAAAACTAGTTAGGACTGTACTATGCTCACTATTACAATTTTCATAATAAGGCAAACATTTTTTGATGATTGGAGACAACAGCTATTTACGCGTTGATATAAAATTATAAACATTTCTACCGAGAGTATATATAGTTTTGCACTATATGCCCACAACACTTCAACTTTTTCCTAATATAAGTTTATAAACTAAATACCAACATGTCAAATTTTCATTGTTTATATTAAAATAAAACTAATTAAAGTTCCATTCAAGTTTTCTCAATCGGGTAACAATCCAAACAAGCTATGCGAATGTTTTAAAACAATGCTATCACAACAGATCCAACTATTAATTGAACACTCAGAAGGAAATTGACAACGTTGGAGACATCCACACGGGACGAACATTCATAATATAATACAGACTTACAACCCAGATTTGTTTCTTCTTGAATCAAGTCATTATCGTTGGCGACACGTTGTTCATATTGGGCCAACTATCACGCGATAGTTCTTCTATTGATTCGTTTGTTTATGTAAAAGAACAGAATTATTTACGTTAGGCTGAGCTCTCGACGACACTTCAAACAAACCAGCGAGTTTCAAGAAAATACATTTGTTTTGGGCAAACTTGACCTCAAGGTCACCTAATTTTAGGACTTTAAAATTAAGGTTATTGTGACCTCGTGTTTCCATTCAAGTAAGTACCCCATTCAGATTGTGCGATCTATAGGGCAGATGTCGTAAACTCTTGTTTCTAATGCGGACGATTAAAGAGGGTGTCATGTGACCAGCACAACAACAGACCGCTTTACGTTCCCTAACTAATGACGGGTACCCAACAGAATTATTCGAAATTAAGAATCCCAGTCTTCGCCGATATTCTAACACTGGACCTCTCGATTTGAAAGCCAAGTGCCGTACCACTTGGTCTCAGCGACCTCAATTCTATTGAGTGGAATTTAGTGTCCTAGCCATTTCTCCGCCGTTAATAAATGAAAACTTATGGCCGAGTTGCATAGCCTTTTATTGTTTAATACAAAATGTTTGTTTGTGTGTTAGTTTAATCCAAACATCCAATTAAAAGCTCATGTCTTGTTCATTAAGTCGCGGTCACTTATACAAGCAATGCTAAGTCTACCAGTGTCTGAAGCCCATGGGCTAAGATGCTGATATAGCAGATGTGACCAGACACTAAGAAAGACTTCAACGTTTGGTCCTTGTGGCTAATGTTTTGATCCGTCCACTAAATATATCGTTGATGCTCCCCCTGTACTAACAAAACATCTTTAACTCAGGCTTGTACTTAACACATTACTTCTGAATTGTTAAATTAATTCTAAATGTTAGTAATCACATTTCATTTAGTTCTTACTACTCAAATGTTACGATCCACATATCAATATCCAACTTTTAGTATCCAAATTTGAAACCCTCACGCAACTATCTATTTTTTACTAATTAAATCATTGCCGCACACCCATCCACAGCCACACACACACACATCAATTATATACATAAATTTTTAATTCCACTCTATATTGCTAACACAACGACCCACATGGTAATTATCACAGCAAACGGGGATTGGAATTCGGGTCTATCGTATTGACTTCACAAGGGAATATCTACAAGCCGTAAGTAAATATGAATTACAAAAGTATACGTGTGAAAGTCTTTTACTGCAATTCATTGCGTTACAACGACTGTGGTCTAGGTCAGTGGATGTATGGGGTGAGATAGAAAGGCTTTCATCTTTCAGATGTTTGGATTACTTTGTGGCGACAGTTGGAGCAGCAAAAAAAACTTCACACTCTACTCATTGAAAACGATCGATACTGACTCATCTCCAGTCGAAATGATATTTCATGGTGTTGTTGTTTTGTTGGGTTTTTTTTTTAGATTTTTTTTTTAAGAATATACTCATATATACTACTCAATAATCAGCATTGATCTTGTTTATTCTAAATTTTAACACAAATAATAGGCTTTTATTAATTATAAGCCTATGTGAGGTAGAAATTTATTTGTGAAAAACTTTGGACTTCCAATAAGGTGGCGGAGTATACAGGTCATGGTTTCCCCAAAGGATCAAAGAAATATCTAAGCTAAGCGGAGTTTAGGTCATTGGTTAATATGCATGACTCAGAAGGTGCGCACTGCTAGAGGCTAGACTAGGGAGGTTGTTTATATTATAAAAAAGGATATCGAGTTCCACCCAAGTCTAGAGCTAATGAAGATGTTGTGTTCAAGGCAGACGTTGTCTTATGTATGTTTGATGTCCTGGTGTAAATAAACATCTATATCTCGTTCAGTTGGTGTCTGGAAGTGGGAGTGGGCGACTCAATGGAGGCTTTACGTAGGATCTTATTTAAAATGACATCTATGAAACGGCTAGACGAGCCGCAATTGAAAAAACTGAAGAGATCAAAAGGCGGCCTCTGAAACGCTTTGAAGAGAATAAAGACATTCTTAGAGCACGTCTTCGGCAGGCTCTGTCTGATGAAGGGGAGGATCCGGAAACATATTTGTTTGAGGTGGATCCAAATATCGGTGAGCTTCTAAAAACTATGAAAGACTCGCTACAAGACATATAGGACTTGATGCGTGAAGACATGAACATGATGATGAACATGATGGGGAACAAGGTGGATGAGATTGTATTGAACAAGAAAGGCCTAATAGACCAAAGTGGTCAAATGGTATCGCAAGCGAAAGAAGGAATTGACTCGCTAGTGAAGTGGTAGCTACCGGGTCAGGACTGTGGCTGCACAAACAGTAGTGAAGGGGGCGCTGGGGAGTTGTTGCGCTACCTGTGACTGTGTTGTGGCTAAGTCTTGCTGGTGTGACTTTCAAGACGAGAAATGTGATAACGATGGCTGCGACGATCTCAACGGGATTTACCGAATCGAAAGTAAAGAAAAAAAATGAAGTAACAAGAGAAGTCTGTTATGTGCCTAAAGCTTTTGTTCCTGGTGTACCTGCAACGAGAACTCAAACCATGAAAGCCTGAAGACCGTTTCTAATTCGTTGATTTCTAAGTCGTCGGGTGAACTTGTGAATACGAATTCCAACAAAGGCCAAGACAAAAACAACGAATTTGACTTTGCCTTCGGCATAAGAGAGAACTCGAAGCTTGGCCATTGCATCCAGACGATTGACAAGAACTGTATATTTGACACCTTGTGGGGACAGTGTCAATACCAAGAAACCCAGCAACAAGGTCTGAACTTAACAGACATTTGTACTTCTACCTACATCCGTGAGAGTGACTTGAACGATGGGGAATTAATTCCAGCGAAACCTGATGCAGTGGTGGATGAACATTGGCTTATGGAACATTACAAGGGCGCTTCATGGCTATACCTCACAGATGAGGCTGAGAATGATTATGTGCTTGAAAGAACGGCTACCTGTCGGCCACGAGACGTCCATGGACTTGGAGTTTTATAAGAACGGCCTTAAAAACTACATTGATCGCCATAACCTCCATTTGTGTTAATTAGCTGGCAACCTTGACCTCCAATAGCTTCCCCTGTGTCAGCTGGCTGGTATCAGCTACAATCGTCATGATGTCGAAGCAGCGACTACGATATCGTCTCAAGAGCAGACTGGCCAACTGGAGGAAGAGAAAGCGATGACCGCAGAAAAATGTACAGAAGGCTTCTTGGGCAGCAGGCTCCCTGCCTTCTGTGGCTCCCACCGTTCGACCTCCACCTGAACTGTCAAACCTCCACTGCACTATTTCGTTTCGTTACGAAAAGCGCTAAAAAGGGGGCAATGTTATAACGTGCAACGAACACCACAATCCAAGCTAGTGCAGAAGGTGCGCACTGCTAGAGACTAGACTAGGAAGAATGTTTATAGTAGAAAAAAGGATATCGAGTTCCGCTCAAGTCTAGAGCTAATGAAGATGTTGTGTTCAAGGCAGATTGTCTTAAGTAAGTGTGATGTTCTTCATATCAATATTAAAACCAACCAAATGGTGACTGAAATAAAAAAAAAAAGAACAGACTACGGTGGGCAGGTCACCTTGATATAATGTCAGATAACAGAGGAGCGATCTGAATGAAGGGATGTGTTGAAGCAGGTCACGCCGCTCCATTGGCTGTAGCGTCAATGTATGGATGTGAAGTCCTCGTTTAAATAAAATCAATACCTCGTTGAGTTACCTCCCTTAAGTTGTTCAATATATATATATATATAATTAATACTTTTTATAGTAGAAAAACAAATCTAAGACTTGATTATTTACCTCCTCTTCTACTTCCAGAAGGAGAAAGCCGAGTCTTGATGTCAACACTGGGACTCTTCTTCTTCTTCTGACCTGTGAAATGAGACGTCTTAAAGTGAACGCTGATAAATGTACACTGCTTAGTGTTTTAAATTTAATAAACCTACCAATATTCTCTACCAATGCAGAAACTTAAGAGCTACAAGCACTAGAATAGTATGTCTATATACAATAGTTTGACTATAAATAATAGTTTGACTAATGGGAAATTATTTTTTTAAATCAGATTTAGACCTTTAGCTGAACTTTACATTTCTAGACCGCCTAAAATAGCTAGACACAACTCACTAAACGATTTGATGAGTGCACCTAAACTTTGCAAGCCACAACGCATGGTAAGATATTATTTTTAGTTTTTGAAATCCTGAGTTTGTCAGATGGCCAGACGGAAATTTTGCACAAATCTAATAGGGGCTTTTCCCCTTAGGGGGGGGGGGGCCTTAACAGGCAAAAGTAAACAAGGATGTACAAGCTGAATTTAAAACATAACAAAATAGATTGCATACATTGTGATCCAGCAAGGCAATTTATAATCCCTAAAATCTAAGGATATTAACTCTGGAGGCTAGGTGATCATTCTCAGAAAAAAACTAATTTAAAAGAAACCTCCTGTAAGGAAGAAAATTACTCTAGCGAGACATTGCGTAATGCGTAACTCTCATTGCCTGAGTCATGTAACCTTCCGATAATTTCATGGAGCGCTCTTTAGCTAAACCATTACCTGCCATTTCCTTGAGTGTCAAAACATAAAATTAGATTTCAACTTCTAGTCGATATAAAACAATAATACTAATGGTCTATAACAAATGCAGTATTATTAAATGTCATCCTCTTCCAATTTATTTAACATAAAATGTCATTACAATTTAATAGAAAGAAAAGATAATCGACTTTTATATAGAAAACAAGAAACAAGTAAAAATAATACATTAAAAATTCTATAAAAAAAATAATATAACAATTATACATCTTATTAAGCGATAATTTTGATCTGAATAGCTACTGAATGTTAGATTTATAAATTCTAGTTTAGCGAATGTATAAATCTACAAGACTTTATAATATTCTAATGAAATTGTCAGAAATTGTCCATGTAGACTTGGATATACCATGCTATGTGGATCGTGTGAAGAAAGTACAAAATTTGTTAACTCAAAGGTTCTCAAACTTTTTGACACTGCGACCACTTTTCATAGTTGCATAATATGCATAGTGCATAATACATAAATTAGTTCGTCAAGGAATAGTACGTATTAGACATATAAGCAATGAGGGGCGAGTTATTAACATTCTCCGATTGGATAAACTGGCTTTTAGCGAAGACGTTATTTTAATTGTATACAATTTTAATATTTCTGCGGACCCCTTATGGTCGTCTTATGGACCTATTGGGGTCCTTGGACAACAGTTTGAGAACCACTGTGTAAATAGTTGAGTCACTGATCAAAAAGAGGGTAAAAAGACATTTAATTTTGATTGCTGTTATGAGACAGATGTGAGAGATAGAGAGAGAGAGAGAGAGGAGAAAGAGAGAGGAGAAAGAGAGATAGAGAAATGATAGTCATATAGAGCAAAATAGAGGACAAAGTGAACACAACAGTTTTAAATACACAGCCAACTCTCGGTAAAAATAAAAATAAACAAAAAACCCAGGCAAATTGCCAACCTCAAACTTTAAACCTATATGGGACACCATCTGTGGCCACAATGAGTTTTGAGTTGATCAATATATTTTGCCTCACTCCTCCCCTCCCCCACTACTTGGTTTCCATATGTTGTAAGAACAGAAGTTCTAGGTCATCCGCTTCTTTGACGAAGGTTAACGAGGGTGTCATGTGGCCACGACAACAACCAACCACTTGTACCCATTAAAGAACTCAGGGGAATCCTAAAAACGTCAAAATTCAAATTTCCACTCTTTACCGCCATTCGAACCCGACACCTTTGTGTTCGGAAGCCAAGACTTTTACTTTCAACCGTTTTAATTTTGTGGAGCCTTAAGTGGAGCCAATCACTCATGCAAGAATCGCATGCACCTCCCCTGCACCGTTAGGTTAGAGACTACCCAGAGACATAAAAGTAGTTGGGGATAGGATTCATAGGAATAACACGTATTTATCGACAGACACTCGACTCTGGCCTTTTGCTGTATTAAAACCATCATCTGAATTGTTCGACCGTTTTTGGACTTTTCACTTGTTACCTTTGTGGTTATCTTAGTGGTTAGTCGCATTGACTACACCCGCACAAGAAACTCAGACATCTCCAGAGTAATCTGCCGAAGTCAGACAGGCATCACAAACTACAAGACAGATACACTCATTAAAGTCCCTGTGCTGCTTAGTTTATGGAATTTAAGCCCGACAAAGGTATAGTGATACACAATGTTTGTGAGCGACTATCCATGATTTTGTTACTTTCTAATAATATGTCTCCTTTCTGTAGACTTGTGCTTTACGAAATATCCATTCGTCTCTTACAAGGCAAGCTAGGAGATACTATTCCGTGCCAGCACTGAACATTTTAAGGAAGAGCCGCAGCCAAAAAGTCAAAGAGCCTTATGCGGCTCGTGAGCCGCTCTTTGCGACCACTGGCTTAGTTGATTAAGCCGTCACTCCCCCAAACTGGCCTATTTTGTTTTCTCTTTATTTTTCAACTAAAAATAAAAGATGAATGTTACGTACACCATTTATTTGAACACAAAGTAGGAATTAATTTCTTTAAAAAGAAATATAACCAATGTTCTTAAATAACATCTCAGGGGGAATAATCAACTCTACTAAGGCATATACCTATTTATTTCCCTTATCTTATCTTATATAATACAGACGTTACTTCAAAAAAGAAGATGATTACGTCCTACGCGTCATGCATTTAGTCATGCATATTAACCAATGACTTAAATTCTGCCAAGTCACTGGTTTTCCTGGCTAGCTCAGGCAACCCATTCCATGCTCTAATAGCACTAGGGAAGAAGGAGTATTTGTACAAATTTGTCCTAGCATATGGGACGAGGAATGTGCCTTTATCTTTGTGTCTTTCAGAGTATTTTATTAAATTTTGTTTTTGTATTTGAAGATTATGGTTCAGTGTTTTATGTATGATTGCTACTTTACTTTTGAGCCTTCTGTCCTGAAGGCTTTCTAAATTTAGTGATTTTACTAAAGGTGTTACTCTAGTCAAATGTGAATATTCGTTTGTTATGAATCTCACTGCTCTATTTTGTGTCTGTTCTAGTTTCTTAATGTTTTCTTGAGTTGAGGGGTCCCAAACGGAGGATGCATATTCTATTATTGGCCTATCCAAGGTTAAATAACATTTTAGTTTTATGTTCTTATTTGATTTATAGAAATTTCTTTTAATAAATCCTAATGCTTTGTTTGATTTTTTTGTAGTTTCATCAATATGTGGCTTCCATGACAGTTTTTCATTTATTATAACACCTAGGTATTTTGCGTTTTTAGTCTGTGTTACTGGTTTGCCATGAATAAGATAAGTGGAATTAATTTGTTTTAGTTTTTTGTTACTCTTAACAACTGACATTTTTCTGGGTGGAAAGACATGCTCCAATTTGATTCCCATTTCTGTAATTCATCTAATTCTCTTTGTAAAATATCTGTCTTGTGTTGTTTTTATTGTTCTATATATTATGCAATCGTCTGCAAATAATCTGACTTTTGTTCCTGAAGTAATGCAATTTGGTAAATCATTTATGTAAATTAAAAATAGTAGTGGACCCAAGACTGTTCCTTGAGGTTCACCTGAATTTACTGTTATCGGTGTTGATTTAGAGCCATTTATTATTACAGTTTGCTTTCTCCCCATCAGAAAGTCTCTAATACACTGATGCAGTGGACCATTAATGCCGAAATATTTTAATTTTTTAAGCAAACTATGGTGGTGAACTTTGTCAAAAGCCTTAGAAAAATCTAGTAAGATAGCATCTATTTGTTCACTATTATCTAAACCTTTTGAGAAATCATCAATTATTCCTATTAGTTGTGTTTCACATGATCTATATTTCCTAAAGCCATGTTGGTATGGTGTGAGGACATTATGTTTGTCTAAGTGGTTTATGATGTTGCTACATATTATGTGTTCTATGATTTTACATGTGATGCTGGTAAGTGATACTAGTCTGTAGTTTCCTGGGTCAGATTTTTCTCCATTTTTAAATAGGGGGGGGGTGACATTAGCTTCTTTCCAGTCCTTTGGTACTCTGCCCTGGTTAAGTGAAGCCTGAAAGAGTATTTTGAACACTGGGGCTAGCTCATTACTTAGTTCTTTGAGTAATCTAGCTGGAATACCATCAGGTCCAGAAGCTTTATTTGGTTTGGTGTTGGCTAATAGTTTTTGAATTCCATTTTCTTGTACTACTATATCTTCTATGTTGTCTACTTGGTTCAAATTCAGTAATATGTCTTTGTCTCCTGGGGCTGAGAATGCTGATGCAAAGTATTTGTTTAGGATGTTTGCTTTACTTTCATTATCATTATGTATTATGTTATGTTCATCTTTTAATGGCACTACGCCTGTTGTTTCCATTTTCTTAGACTTAATGTATGACCATAGGTTTTTGTTGTTATCTTTAGATATTACATTTTTTATGTATTCACTCTGCAGCTGTCTGCTTACTTTTTGGGTTAAGTGTTTAATTTTTATATACTTTTTGTAAACTCTTTCTGCATTAGTTTCTTTAAATTTTCTATATAGGTTTTCATTCTGTTTACAAAGCTTCTTTAGTCTATTATTAAACCAGCATTTATTTATTTTGTTCAATGTGTATGTAGTTGGTATATGATTTTCTATAATGCTTTTAAGATGGTTTTTAATGAAATTCCAGAGGTCATCGACTGGTTGGTTAATGTCTTTTTCTAATAAAAATGTTTGTGAAAGTTTAATGCAGCTTGGTGTAGTTGTGTTAGGTTACATTTATTCCAGAGTAATATTTTTCTTTTGGGTTTTGTATTGACTACTGCTTTTATCTGACTGTGTATTTTTATGATCTCATGGTCTGATAGACCAGGGATAATATTATAATCAACTACTAATCCAGGTCTGTTGGTTAAGAAGAGATCTAATGTGTTGTTTAATCTAGTTGGCTTTTTAATGATTTGATCTAAACTTAGGTTGTGTAAAGTTTCTATGAAGAGCTCATTTATGTCCTTAAGTTTTGGTGTTTATCTATGGTTAGTGTTTTTCAATTTATATCAGGTAGGTTGAAATCACCCATAATCCAAAAAACTGCATTTTTATTTGTCTCTTTAAGTGTAGTAATCTGATTACATAGTTCCTGCATGTATTCTAAACTAGAATTTGGTGGTCTGTAAATGCTGCCTATTATTAGGGATGTGGAGGTGGTATTAATTTTACAAAATGTTGATTCTATATTTTTTGAGTTAGGTAAGGTAATTTCTTCTGCTATAAGAGTGTTTTTTATTGCTAAAAGAACTCCTCCATGATTATCAGCCCTATCTTTTCTAAAAATTTCATAATTACTATTAAAAATTTCTGCATTATAAATTTCAGGATGTAGCCAAGTTTCTGTGCCTGCAATTATGTCTGGTTTCTCACATTCTAATAAAATTTCTAAGTCTGCTGTTTTGTTCCTAACGCTTTGAAAATTTATTACCTTATTATTATTCCCTTCCACCATTTAAAAGTCACTTTAACCAAGTGGCAAAATAGTTACATTAGTTTAAATTGAGTAACTGTCACCTTCAGACCTTGTGATCTATGGTTCAGATGATGTAAAGGTCATCCGCTTCTGTGGCCCTAGATAAACGAGGCTGCCATTAGGCCAGCCAAACGACCAACTGCTTTTATTTTTCCCCAACAAATTTCAGGTGCCCATTAGAGCTATGCAGAGTCACCCTAACGATCTCTGAAGTAAAAATACCATTCTTAACCAGGATTCGAGCCCGGGACCCCAGTTCGGAAGCTAAGCGCTTTACCAGCCAGCAACCGTGCCTCTTAATTTAGATGAAACTGAATGCCTATTTCGTGAAGCTTCTATAATTTACTTAATTCTTAACCAACTGCTCGCTTTAAAAGTCTTTCATCGCTTACCGTTCTTCTTGTTTTTCTTCTTTCTACATCGTCGTCTGCCCCCGACAATTAGTGCCCCGTCTCCGTTGTTGTTGCAGTCATAGTACTGCAGGTCATTCAGAGCCCTGTTGATGGCGTTTTGGATTTTCTCTTTGAGCGGGGCACGCATCACAGTGTTAATGTAGCTGCATGGTTTCCCTGGAAAATGTTTTCAGAAAATGGCACTTATTTATACATCTAAAAACACATAAAATTTGTGAAGAAGAACTAAGTATTTATTTTTTAAAAAAATCAGTTTATTTTATTTTTTATTACAAAGCTTATATCAGCTCGATCTATCTGTTTTTTTTTTTATGTTTAGTACAATTCTTTTTTCATATTTTTTCTCGCATTTCCCTTTCTCTTATCAAGTTAAAACCTTACGCAATTATTCATTGTACCAAACAAAACATGTATAGATTTTCAAAATAAATTAATTAATTAGTGGTAAATTGATTAATGGCATGTCCAGAGATCCAGTATCAATTCCAAATGGATCAATTTGGATTTCGTTACTATTTGTGTTACTCTGAATGCTAGAATGGTTTTGTTGGTTTTGAATTGCTCAAATCTATCAAGAACTTCATCTTTGATTTTTTTTATAACTGTGCTGAAGTAATTTGCGACTGCAATTGCACTGATTTTATCGCAATACTGCTTTAGACATTCAAAATGAAGTAATTTATCGCTCTGATTGCTCTGAATATCTTCTGCAAAAATAATTAATTTTTCTTTAAAACAAACAAATTCTTCTACCAAACCATAGCATGGGTTTCCCTTTCCTTGCAGTTTTAGACTCTGCTCATTTAATTTCATTGTTATATTGACCATAAAGTAAAATGCTTGCAACTATTTGTCGTTCTCTAATTCAGAGTGATTAATGCATTTATTTAAATTTAGGGAGGTATATATTTCATTCAACCACAAAGCAAAACGTTTCAACCTTTGGAAAGCCATCGCACTTTGTTGGAAGATACAGATCGAAATACTGAGTCTCTATTTCGTTTAAAAATTCTTTAAACTAACGATGGTAGAGTGCTTTCACAAAATGATATTAATAATCTTGATTGCCAAATTTATGACCTCAACTATTTCGGTCGGAATCGTTTTAGGCACAAAGCACTTTCGAATGAAACAGTGAAATGTAAGAATATCATGGTTTATTTTGTTCCGAAAAATCATTGCTGCCCCTTTATTTGTTCCTGTCATATTTCTCGCTCCATCTGTTGCTATTTAAACTATTTTATTTAAATCCATTTTAATGTTTTCAAGGTATTTTTGCATGACATTCGCTACATTTCCTCTAGTTGGTCACGGACAAGTTCTTCTTTTGGACCTTTGGATGACATATACCCGACAAAAAGGGCAACTTGTGCAGTGTTTTTATAGCAAGTGATAAGACAGAGGAAAGTTGAATATCTTCCACCTGCGAATATGTTACTATTGAAGACATTTTAGCTATTCTATTTTGTACTGTTTTAGCGGATAGTGGCAAATCTTTGATTTTTTTTCAAGATTTCTGGTTTGTTTTTAAAATCAAGGAACAGTTCTTCAGATGCACGCAGGAAGCAGTCTTGGACATACTCACCATCTGTAAATGGTTTGACTTTTTTCAACCTTTAGAGGTACCGCAAAGCTTGCAGGATTAGCATTACTTATAGATTGCTTCTAACTCTCAGAAGATAATTCGCTTATAACTCATTTACTTAAAAGAATAATCTACACCTCACAGCTAAAGCGTCGAAAGCGAATTAAAACCTACATAGAAACATCCGGAGACTTTCGAGAGCTTCCGACAGACTGACAACAGTGAGGACACGTGTAATGGGTGAGGTGTGTGATGAAAAGCGAGTACAAGTGGTTGAGAGATAGAATGGGTGCCTAATCCTTGTTAAACGATTCACAACTATTTTTTTTAAATCTTTCGATAAAATAAATATTATTTGCTTATGAAATTAAAGAGCAGCAGCTTCACATCCAAAGAGCCGCATGTGGCTCGGGAGCCGCAGGTTTCGACCCCGGGTCTAAACTACTGTTCATTGTTACTTTTTTTTAATAAAGAAAGAATAAGGTTATGGAGATTAGTGTATAACGCAAAATATTAAAGAACAATTAAATGTTTAATTCTTTCCTTATTTTCGCAATATTGCCTTTATGGGGATGTTTCATTGCTCTTATTGATTGACGCTTAAATTGATATATAATGGTATATGAGTAAATTTAAAATATTAATAAGCCTTATTGGAGCAAAAAATTTACATAATAAAAAAGATAATATATATCTTGAACAAATGTGGTATCTTTTGACCCAACCCACTGAACAGGATGTAAGTTTTCATCATGCTCTGGGTATAATTCAACAAAAAAATGGAAAAGTGGTTTGAGTGCTGGGACAAGTCCCTAAAAGCCCGTGGAGACTGGGAGCGCATGAGGCGCCCTGACCGCACTTCCCCATGGTGGAGGCTGTCCAGGCCTGAGCAAGCTATTATAGCACAGTGCAGGACAGGCCAAAATTTGATTCACGGTGCCCCCGCTTCGGGGAAGAAGAGGAAACCGTGCCTCATATTCTGTTTGACTGCCCCAGACTTGCTGATATCTGTCTCGACAGACCTGGGAAACCAAAAATTCTGACCTGTATGGCGACATTTATGCACTACACAAGACAGCAGGGTTTCTGTCCAGGGCTTTTGCAAGAGAGGATTTCAGCCTCTCAAGCCCTCACTCAAATGAAGTTTCATGATGATGATGATGATGGTGACCTAACTTAATTTTAAATTTATTTATAGGCCCAATGTATAGAGAAATGATTCAGTTACTTCAGGCTTTGTACTAGTTAAATATATGAGTGGCATCACATTATGAGACTATTTAGTGAAACTCGTTAATGGTTTACAATACGCTAACATAGTGTATTTCAGTTTACCTGTGGTCAAGAGAATATTTCAAAAACTTTATTTCCTTGGATAAATCCTTTCTTCTTTAACATAACATTTTAAACACAACAGTATAGGTAGATGTGTGATGTAAACACAACAGTATAGGTAGATGTGTGATATTTAGGCTACAGACTTACACTGCAAGGGGAACTAACTCACGAACTATTGTTATAGTCATACATTTGGAATGAACTTTAAAAAAAATGTTTTGTAGTGAGCCTCCAGATTCAATCCTACAAAATTATACTTTTTGAATGAATAGTTAATATTATTCCAAATTATCTTACCACTGGCATCACATTATATTTTTTATTGGTGGTTAAAGGCTATGGAGTTAGGAATTTGGAATGGAGCAGGTAGATATTTAACGAAAGCCTTTTCTGACTTTAAAAAATAAATATATTTTGTTAAGAGTCGAATGCTATAAAAGTTGGACTACACGTAAGACATAGCGGTATAAATTGATAGAGAGAATTAGAGACACTAGACATAATGATATGGACTGTCTTCGAGTTCAAAGATGAACGAGGAATGCAATATTTCACATAAGACATAAGTCTAATGACATATAACGAAGAATTTAATTTGTTTTTTTCGAGAGAGAGAAAGAAGTGGAAAGCAGAGAGAGAGAGAGAGAGAGAGAAAGAAGTGGAAAGCAGAGAGAGAGGAAGGGAACAAGAAGGAAAGAGAGAACTAAAAAAGAAGGATAAGTTTACAATGCATGTTGGGAGTAGATGAGCACTACTAGGTGAGTGCTAGAAGCAAAGTTACCGGATGACGTAACTACAGGTCGTCTCTTAACTTTTCACCGGATCCATAAGATATCTAACACTCCAAAGTACATTTCCCAATCCGACTAGTTGTCTGAGGCACCTAACTAAGTTCCTAAGTTCTAATCATGTTCTCAAATGTGCCGGTCTAAACCTGATGATGTAAAATGAATATGAACAAGCCAATCACTTACCAAACGTAGGATGTGTTACTTTGTGTACTGTGTCCAGGTAGTGAGTGTTATAGCGCTCACTCACGAAGCCGTGTATCATCAGTGTGTACATGATGTATATCTGTGTGTGTGTGTTTTTTTTGGGGGGTGGAGAACACAACGAATACACGTGGGTTTTACCGAGTAGCACTTACAGACGCACACCTACACACTCATACACAAGCACATTCAGGCAACAGGTAGAATAGATGTATTCAACGTTCTATGTATTCTTAATGTTAAGGATGTTCTTTCACAATTGAAAATGTTTACGTCCAACCCACCACAACGGTGTGGAATGGCGGTGTTGAGGGTTTCAACCCAGGAGCATCGAGACAACAGTCCAAAGCGCATACCACACGACCAGACAGCCATTCTTGTATTTATTTCCAAACTTCTATAGTTTTATTAATAATCAATATTGTTTTGATTCATGTAAATAAAAAGGAATTAATTTTATAGGCTAACACAACTATGCCTTTTGATTGAACTTGAGTTGATTTTTAGCATTGTTACAATGTGTACAGTGATAGCCTTGTAGAGTTGGCAACACTGCGGACATCCAGTAAAACATTTCATTTTGTAATAACTAGAGATATAAAATTTGCCAACTTAGTACTTCTGTCACTGTACTTCTGTGACTAAGACCGGTGTGCTAAGACGTTGCGAATTTCGGAGTCAACGAACTCAACAATAATTTCACTTCTTCATTCTTTAGTTCCATCAAAACGGAGCGACATCCCAGTCTGCAGGGCAATCACTGACTTTGGTGAGAGATTACCTGGGAAACGATATCGTTTGATGTAGCCGCACAGATAAAATGATGAGATCTTGAGATCTTTGATTCGATACACTCCTTAAACCTGTGTGTGTGTGTATCAAAGTATATAGATCTAATATAACACTTCTTAGTCCAAGTCTCCCGCAGGACGAAGGGGGATGGCAGCGGGCAGGGTATAAACCAGGGACCAACGACAAGTCTGAACGACAGTCCAGCGCGCATATCACACGACAAGGCAGTATGTATGTATGTCCTGAATAAAACTCGGCGTAAAAGTTCCTTAGATCATGGCGGATACCGTAGTGTATGTATAATGTCCCTCCCATAACCGGAGGACCCTAAAAATAGACAAAAAGTACGTAATTGCATCTCTATTAAAGATGAAAACGTTTTTAACAAATAGGGTAAACACGTTTTCACAGCCGACATATTTGATATGAATACGTCGGCTGAACGGGTAAACCCATTTTCACACTCAACTTTTTATTTTCGTGGCAAAAAAAAATGTGAAGGGAACATTCTTAAATTTGGACATACATCTAAATTCAATCAAGCAGCCATAATAATAATCAAACTAACGTCCGCGAGTCACATTCGACTAGTATACATATATACATGTGTGTGTGTGTTTATGTTTTTTAGATGTTTGATTTTATGTGTTGATGGATTGTGATATGCGTTACGCTGTCTTATGAAGATAAATCAAACTAGATCACACGGAGGTAGCACTCAAATAACGAAATCCAAGAACTCAGGCGAGAAGCCAACACTAGAAGTCAGTCATTAAAAACCATCTTAAAAGCATAATAGAAAATCATATACCAACTAAATACACATCAAACAAAATAAATAAATGCTGGTTTAATAATAGACTAAAGAAGCTTTGTAAACAGAAGGAAAACCTCTATAGAAAATTTAAAGAAACTAATGCAGAAAGAGTTTACAAAAAGTATATAAAAATTAAACACTTAACCCAAAAAGTAAGCAGACAGCTGCAGAGTGAATACATAAACAATGTAATATCTAAAGATAACAACAAAAACCTATGGTCATACATTAAGTCTAAGAAAATGGAAACAACAGGCGTAGCGCCATTAAAAGATGAACATAACATAATACATAATGATAATGAAACTAAAGCAAACATTCTAAACAAATACTTTGCATCAGCATTCTCAGCCCCAGGAGACAAAGACATATTACTGAATTTGAACCAAGTAGACAACATAGAAGATATAGTAGTACAAGAAAATGGAATTCAAAAACTATTAGCCAACACCAAACCAAATAAAGCTTCTGGACCTGATGGTATTCCAGCTAGATTACTCAAAGAACTAAGTAATGAGCTAGCCCCAGTGTTCAAAATACTCTTTCAGGCTTCACTTAACCAGGGCAGAGTACCAAAGGACTGGAAAGAAGCTAATGTCACCCCCCTATTTAAAAAAGGAGAAAAATCTGACCCAGGGAACTACAGACCAGTATCACTTACCAGCATCACATGTAAAATCCTAGAACACATAATATGTAGCAACATCATAAACCACTTAGACAAACATAATGTCTTCACACCATACCAACATGGCTTTAGGAAATATAGATCATGTGAAACACAACTAATAGGACTAATTGATGATTTTTCAAAAGGTTTAGATAATAGTGAACAAATAGATGCTATCTTACTAGATTTTTCTAAGGCTTTTGACAAAGTTCACCACCATAGTTTGCTTAAAAAATTAAAATATTTCGGCATTAATGGTCCACTGCATCAGTGGATTAAAGACTTTCTGATAGGGAGAGAACAAACTGTAATAATAAATGGCTCTAAATCAACACCGATAACAGTAAACTCAGGTGTACCTCAAGGTACAGTCTTGGGTCCACTACTATTTTTAATTTACATAAATGATTTACCAAATTGCATTAGTTCAGGAACAAAAGTCAGATTATTTGCAGACGATTGCATAATATATAGAACAATAAAAACAACACAAGACACAGATATTTTACAAAGAGAATTAGATGAATTACAGAAATGGGAATCAAATTGGAGCATGTCTTTCCACCCAGAAAAATGTCAGTTGTTAAGAGTAACAAAAAAACTAAAACAAATTAATTCCACTTATCTTATTCATGGCAAACCAGTATCACAGACTAAAAACGCAAAATACCTAGGTGTTATAATAAATGAAAAACTATCATGGAATCCACATATTGATGAAACTACAAAAAAATCAAACAAAGCATTAGGATTTATTAAAAGAAATTTCTATAAATCAAATAAGAACATAAAACTAAAATGTTACTTAACCTTGGTTAGGCCAATAATAGAATATGCATCCTCCGTTTGGGACCCCTCAACTCAAGAAAACATTAAGAAACTGGAACAGACACAAAATAGAGCAGTGAGATTCATAACAAACGAATATTCACATTTGACTAGAGTAACACCTTTAGTAAAATCACTAAATTTAGAAAGCCTTCATGACAGAAGGCTCAAAAGTAAAGTAGCAATCATACATAAAACACTGAACCATAATCTTCAAATACAAAAACAAAATTTAATAAAATACTCTGAAAGACACAAAGATAAAGGCACATTCCTCGTCCCATATGCTAGGACAAATTTGTACAAATACTCCTTCTTCCCTAGTGCTATTAGAGCATGGAATGGGTTGCCTGAGCTAGCCAGGAAAACCAGTGACTTGGCAGAATTTAAGTCATTGGTTAATATGCATGACTAAATGCATGACGCGTAGGACGTAATCATCTTCTTTTTTGAAGTAACGTCTGTATTATATAAGATAAGAAGTCGACGCTGATAGTGAATGTCGAAAAAGAAGTTTAATAATAACGAAGGGAACTGTCGAATGTCGTCAAGCTAAATATCTACGTTCTTAAAACTGGCTCTCTAAAGCATTCAGAAGTATTCTGTTTACATTTCTACATTCTTCCGAAAATCATAGTCTTGCTTTTACTAGTCGTGTCATTGTCATTCCAAACAAATAACTAATTCGTAATCGTGCCATTAAAGTTGTTAAGAGAGGATGTTTAAATGAGGTTTTTATTCAATTAAATGTGGGTGTTTTATGACATGCTTAGAAAGACAGCATGTGGAAAAATATGCATAGGGTGTCTAAATTCTGTTTTTAGATAGTGTGTTAATTTGGGTTTTTAGAATTGGTGATTACATTTAGGCTGATTAAATAGGATGTTATGACAAGGTGTTGAGATGGAGGTCTCTAGGTGTTTCGAGAGAGTGTTTAGATGATGTGTATAATGAAGACGTTAGAAAGTGGTTTTAATGTGTTTCTTGTCCACAACACCACCATGATCTAATCTCCAGTCTGGTAGTAGATAGAATAAATAGCCACCTCAATGAAATAGATTCAACTTTTAGACATGTGAATTGGAAGTTCACATTTCAACCACCTAGTACCGCAAAGCAGTTGCTATTCTGTATCCAGTGATGTAAATTGCATTAACATAGTTGTAAATAACACATGAAAAATTAAAACAAAGTAATGAAGACTTCCAAAGGCTTTGTTGTCCTGAGTAAATGTTGTACAGAATCTACTTCAGGGGAGACAAAAGATTTTGAACCACTTCTGTGGAGAGTTTGTTGTTTATCGTTTTCGATATCCGTATCCACCCAGGATTCTTTTTTTTTTTTGACCCCATAAAGAATTTGCATGCTGATAAGAGGGGTTATATTTTTAAAAAATGCTATTTATCTATTTAAATCAATGCATTTGCTGCCATGCTTATTAGTACATGTTTGAATAATTAGTACATGTTTAAATAATTAGTACATGTTTAAATAATTAGTACATGTTTAAATAAACTTAAGCTTTGAACGGCACGAATAGAATTCTGATATGCATGAAGACCACCTCAAAGCTGTATGTTTCAACAGTCTTCGCGTCTTCACATTAAGAAGTGATGCATGTCTTCCCATGATCCATGTTATATATTATGAATTGTTGTCTTTCTATTTATTAACTTTTTTTTCTCGAGTGTAACCTAAAGGTCACATTTACATAATACAGAGTAGGCCCTCAGATGATCACAAACTATCATATGTACAATAATGAAAGATTGATTGGTTTCTATATTTAGATGGAATGCGCAGATATTAAGCGTGTGGTTGTAAAAGAAAGATAGGGAAGGGGGGAGTCTGTGGATGTAGAAAGAGAGAACAAGCAAAAGCTACCTTTCGTTTACAGCTTCGGTTTATTTATCCCACCTGGAATTATAGATATGTAGGTCAGGAGAGGTATGCAGCACGTGGTTCTAGGCCTGTTCATTTCCCTTTCCTTTTAGTTTACACTATCCCTCTCATGTGTGTCTTAACTTAAGTCTGTCACCTAACAGTGTATTTTATAGTGTTGGATTAATTTAGTATTTTTTATAGAGGTGCTCAAACGTTTTGGAACTGGGTACCCTTTAATATAGTGAAAACTTATTCACGGACCCCTGAGTGAAAAAATGCATTTGTGTGATCCTTGTTCGATTATTGGTTAATGTTCTTCATTTGTAGATATCAATAAGATAAGATAAGATAAGCTGCTCATCTGTGGTTTGAATAGTTGTCTGGGAGTTTCATTAGGAACAATTAGCGCCAGAACAGACTTAATAAATGTATGCTCAATAAATTGGTCTGTTTCATTCGTAAGTTCAAATATACGCCTCAACATCAAATTTGGATGGTCTCTGAAGTGATTTGAACCGAGACCATTGGTTAAGACCAATAGCTCGTTGGGGAAAAATATATATGTGTTCCATATATAAATTGTCTAGACCTCACGATCAAATTTAAGACTTAAGTAAATTTATATTTCAAAAATGATAACGGACAAACCAGAGTTTTCCACGAGTGGCCAATTAGCTAGTAATTGTTTTTCCAAAAGATATACGTAAATTGTCACATTTCTAGGAAAATCATTACAGCCATTTTCAAGAGCCATGTCCACTCAGGTTTTAGACAGGATCTACCCATGAAGACTTTGCAAATAATTAAGAGGAACAGTGAAAATGATCGACTCGTACAAATTATTTACCAGTTCATTTTGAGGTCATAGTTCGGATGTTTTACAGTGTCGCTGTCAAACATCCTGGAATAAATCGCCTTATAATAGTTGTATCATTAATAGAGATTCTAATCACTAGCGGGTAACACTTTTTGGTGTATCCGGTGTACAGCATACAGGAAATGTCATGGTAACCATCACTGGCCTAGATCTATGGTAACCATCACTGGCCTAGATCTATGGCACTTTTATTTACAGGACTGATCCAAACTAATTGCTAAATTATACTTAATAGTATCAGGTGACCGAGCCTCGCTCGGGGGAGTAATTTATTAAAGGAAAAATATTTACCCGAACTTATTTTTTAATGACGAAAATGAGCGATCTGGTCGAGGACTACCAATCTGAAGTGTTGCTTTTGTGTTCTAAATGACATTGTACATGGCATAGATGGCGATTGGAAGAGACAGTCCCCCAGTAGTCTATAGAAACAAAGCTCGTCACATAGAATCTTTTGCGTTGAACTATTGCCCTATTATTGGCTTGGGAAAAAGTCTTTGCAGTGTAACTTCTCAAGTTCAGGCATTTAATATTGCATTTAGTATATTAGTACGAAACATCAAGTGATACAAAATCTCTACGTTATATGGTAAAACATACACTTTGCCACAAACTAAAATGGCGCATTTTCCCCTAAGAGACTTAAAAGCATCGCGTTAGTATTGTAAAGAAGCGTTTCCCTTCGAGCACCTCTGTTATGCCGAACACCTTTACGCTCACTAAAAAGCCGTTGGTGGATGTTAGAGCCCCATACGGGATATGTGCCCTGCCCAGCATGACTGTCGGACTATGAGAAGTTCATACAGGCGTTCGCTAGAACATCGCTGTTTGGGAAGCGTGGTCGAGAGGCTAAGTACCCTTGAGCTAGGCTACCTATGAAGGGGGTTCGAGGTTTAACACGCGACTCGAGCAGTATTGTTTTTACTGAGAGCCTAAAGGCAGCACGGAAAACCTTCTCCCAGATACCCCTCCCCCCCCCCCCCATTGGACCATAAATGAGATTGGACCATAGCGCTCTGAGCATGCTATAAGCATAAAAGTAGCGCTATATAACACCAATCTCCAATTTATGTATTATTTAAATCATGTGACGTAAATACTACATATTAGCTTTCATGTTGAAACTAAGTGTTTACAATTTGAAGGGAAAAAATTAAAACACCAAAACATTAATAAGAACACAAGATAAAGACAGAACACAAGATAAAGACAGAACACAAGATAAAGACAGAACACAAGATAAAGACTAGTTTAACCAGCAGGTGTTTTTATTTGTTTCTTTGTACAATAAAATGAAGTTTAAAACTTGACGACTGCGAAACAAATAAACAACTTGTTACTGAACACCAGCTTGTCCAAAGATTTTTAAAATGTATGCAATTTTAAGTTACGAAAAAAACAACAACGTTCTTTTGATCAAAGACATTAACCTACACGGTAATAATATAGTAATGAAGTGGAAACTGTTCTTATGTATTTCCAATTGGAATAGAGTTTAAAGCAGACATTAGTTCCAGAACGACACTTAAAGTATTACAATAACGACGCAAGTTTTGCCTTTTCTCCTGATTGCAAAGCCCTTTACTTCGAGCTACACAATGCGTCTCTATATTTCAACATTAGGGACTCATTTTGTCAACTTATTTGTTATCTCCGTGACACCTTTCGTAGCCTACATGGAAGAATTATGAAATAGTTCTTACCTTGATTCTTTGAGAGCATAAGTAATTATACAAATATATTCAGGACTAACGTTTAGTGTTACACATTGATGAAACCATAAATTTATACAGACTTTACATAGAAAAAAAATGTTAACACCACTAATATTTATAGTATGTATATGTACATTGAATTTTAAACACAACATTGGCTGTATAGTAAAGAAAAAAAAAACCACTCATTTAGACACACATAAACAGCTGCAAATTGGAGCCTTAGAAAACACAGGACCACATAAACTTATATGCTGATACTCAGACACTCATATACAGACTCACACATACACATTTTGGTACAAAGACACATTATTTGTGGAATGAACTCAGGACGCAGTCAGAAAATAAAATATTACTCCTCTAAACATTTTTTAACCATTGACATTCTCAGTCTCAGGTTTCCTGTTTTTTTTTTAATTGTTTTGTTAAAAACAAATTATTTTTCTTGTAAGTCTTGTAATTGAAATTCAAAGGTTAAATAATAAAACTTAAAACAAAATGTAACTAAAATAAATATTTTTTTTTAAATTTTATGCAAAAACATACAACCTGTCGTCAAACACTTACAAACTGCGCGGGAAATTAATAAAGAGAAAGACTAGAGTAAAGAAATAGGATGTCATACCATGTTACAGTGTCAACACAATATTGAAATACTCTAGTTCTAAAAGCAAATTAGACAAATTATATTTAATATACTGTAAGTTTTAAAAATAATAATAAATTGATCCTAATGGGATGGCTTACATACAAAGACATATTTTTATATGATAAGAGTTTATTTTACAAGAATGATAATTTTGACTAAATTTAGAAATTATATTTTAAACACTATCGGTGAAATGAAGAAAGAATGTCTCTAGCACATGAGCTTATGTTAATGTAAACCTTATACGTGATACAAGAAATATTAATTCCTAGGAATAGTTTGTAACTTATAAGTTTGCAGTTCATTTAGAATTAGAGCATGTTGATAGTATGACAATTTGACAGAACTATGTGAATAATTATAAGTGCTCTGAGTAGGGTACATGGTCTCTATATAGTAGTCTTTATATACAGATATCATCATTGAGACTACATAAAAAAACACACAGATGTACAAGCTCAAATGACATTATTTGGAAAAAAATACCTAACAATTTAAATGTAAAAAAATAAGGTTAGAAAAAGAATTACCAAATGTACTACTTTAATTAAAAATGCATAGTTAACACCAATTATAATGAGTAAAAATGGCAACAGAAACATTAATTTGATAAAGCACGAGCTCAATAAGGGAGAGCAGAAATAATACTTGGTGTCTCTAGATGAATTCGGAGTTATGTCTCTTACAATCTCCACTCATAATTGTTATACTTTTAATATTTAATAATATGAAAACATGACATTAGTTTTTGATTTTCTTTAAACATTAAATTCATGAATTCAATATGTGTGTGTGTAAATATAGGTTACAGAAAGAGCATTAAATAAATAAAATTATTCTATGTACAACAAATGTAAAAGAATCAAGTTATTGAAATGTAAAGATGTCACCGATCTGAGAGTGTCGTACTTGCTCGGGGAAGTCTTTGGAATTGTATAATCGCAATAAATGCTTGTAACAAAGTCTGTGCAGCCAAAAGTCTCTATGTCAAAGTTTAAAATTTAAGGTCGAAATTTAAGTTTGGTCTCAAATTGAACGAAGAGCTCATTACCATGAGGAAAAACAACATTTGGTAGCTGAGGATGTCCAAGCAAAACAATACGTTTTTAACCACAATCTTTACAGAACTGGAAATAAAGTTATAAGTTCATGTCGTAGGAATAATAAACTATTTTAAAAAGAACAACGTGTCCGCCAGTGTCTGGAATCATGAGAGACAAACAAGCTTCTTCCTGCTAGCACACTACTTGCAACCAATTGAATACTAGTGATCTACTAGCTTGGGGTTAGAAAAATTATAGCAATAATACTAAAACACTACTGTAGTCTCATTTAAAAACAAAGATGTATATTTATATATAAATGTATAGTTCGATCTAAAGACATTTGGCTACATACTTATTTGGTGGTCACAGAAGCTGTCACTGAAGAGCTCAATACGATGTCACTTCACCCAGCTTACGAACGCTGCTACAATTTGCACTATGATAACACTCAGTGCAACATTGGGGTGTAGATTGGAGGTACCATTTCCACTTTGCTGTTTTTTAGCCGTGCCGACCACGCCCCTGTTCTCGAGCACATCCCTGCTGGGGGGTACATGGGGATTGTCTTGGGAAGGCCAGTACTGGGGGGGTTTCACGTCTCTGTCCTCGTTCTCAGCCTCGTCGTCATGAAACACATCGACCTTGTCCGGGTTGGTGGGTTCAAATGTCGACTTTCTGCCTTTGTCTGTCTCATCAAGCGTGGGGATTAGGTTGGCACACATTTTAGGAGTAAAACCCTGAAACAGAACAAATCATTATGTAGTAGTAAGCACGCTGTGAAAACTGGAGCTCACAGTGCAGAGGACAAGAGAACTGCACTGGCAGAAAAAAAGCGCCAGAGAAGAAAAGCAAGGCCAATGATACTAGATAACCTGCCCAATGTGCCGCCCAGCATTCCCGGGCTCATGTTAGGCCTACTGGCGGATCTAAAGGGAGGGGGAGAGAATTTTAATACAGTAATTTGTATACAAATTGTTTACTTATGTTAATAATATATACTAGCAATTTACTAGCTATCTATATTTTAACCAATTTTTTGATTACGTTGCCCCATACTCCAGTATGACGGTTGATTAGGTGGATGAGGTGGGGAAGGGTAAATGCGGAAATCCTAACCCTTTGAGTGGGGGCGGCGTAATTATCTTTTTTAGAAATCACAGTTTGTGAACAGAACTTGCTTAACTTAGCAATACAAAAGTAAAAAAAAAATTTGACACAAAATCTAAAACCGTTTGCATAAATGTGTTAAAATATGGTAAATGTATTTATATATATGTATGTATTACAAATCGTAAACCCCAGAATACTCTGTGAAAAATATCTCCAACACCAAGAGAATCTTTTCCATGTCTTTATTGATTTTAAGAAAGCTTTCGATCCAGTGTGGCACGGGGCACTCTGGGCGACAATGGAAAAGTACAACATTAATAAAAACATAATCAACGTTATCCAGAACCTCTACAAGGATGCCACCAGTGCAGTGTACTTCAACATAATATTGGAGACTGGGTTCAAAACCACAGTTGGAGTAAGACAAGGCTGCCTACTTTCACCAACACTCTTCAATATCTTTCTTGAAAGGATAGTGGAAGATGCTCTCGAGGGCTATGACTGTACTGTTAGCATTGGAGGAAAAAGAATCACTAACTAGCGCTTCGCAGATGACATTAATGGCCTAGCAGGGACAGAAGAATAACTAGCTGACCTGATAATGCGCATTCACAAGACTTCCGCAGCTTATGGCATGCAAATAAATGCCGAAAAAAAATTATGACCAATAGCCATTAGGGCTTTAAAAGAGGCATCAGTATTGGAGCTGAAAAGCTAACTAGTGTTAACAGCTTCAAATACCTCGGAGCTATTGTCTCAGATGAGGGAACGAAACCCGAACTACTGGACCGAATAGCACAGTCCACAGCAGCCCTTTCAAAACTGATAATTATTTGGAAAGACAAGGCTTGGCCCTCGGCACCAAAGTCAGACAGATGGTCATGGCCACATTTTTATATGCTTGCGAGTCTTAGACGCTGACTGCAGAGATAGAGAGGAGGATCCTAGCAATGGAATTGAGATGCTACAGAGGGATCCTAGGTATCACATTCAAAGACCGCATCACAAACCAAGAGATTAGAGACAGGGTTACTGTAGCGATCGGACCCCATGATGACCTGCTAACTATTGTAAAGAAACCCAAGCTTAAAATATATGGGCATATTACAAGATCCTCAGGGCTCGCAAAGACCTTCCTTCAGGGAACTGTACCAGGAAAAAGAAGAAGAGGCAGACAGAGAAAGCGATGGGAAGATAACATAAAAGAATGGACGGGCCTACCATTGATGGAGGTTTTAAACAAGGCTAAAGACAGGGAGGAATGGAGTAAGACGGTAAACAAATCTTTCTTGGTGCCTCAACAGTCATGGAAAGGAGTATATGTTCATTTAGGGTGCCTGCAAGGGCGCTTCCAGTGTTTGTTACTATTAATAGTGAATAGTTGTAAAAGTGGTCTAGTTTTATGAAAAAACTGCTTGCATAAGTGATTTTAAAAAAATAGATTTTTCGTTTTCAGAAAAGAAAAAAATAACCGTTGCATCAGAACTTTGAATGATCTAAAATATTGTGATGTCGGTTTTTCACTATCTTTTCTAGTTTACGAGATCTAATCGGGACGGACGGACAGATATTCCACATACAGGTAATAGAGTCTTTTCCCCTTTCGGGAGCTGCTTAAAAAACACAAAAATTAGAGTAAAATCTAATTGGTCTACTTAATTTCTCCTCTCGAAATTATTTTCTTCAGAGATTTGAATTATAAATCTATTACAAAACAAAGTTACAATCAGATGCTTTGAACATATTTAATCACTTATAAATGAATGTTTGTTCAAATATTATTTTTCAAAGAAAGTTTCTTAAGGCGGCGACACTCAAAGCTTTAATCTAAGTCATTTTTATCAATATATGGAGTATTTGTTTCTTGTCAAGGAACAATTGGTTGTCTTACAATCTATTTAGGGCCTAAAAAATCATGTTATATTTTTTTCAAGTAAAAAAAATTTTTCAAACTATTCTTAAAAATTAAACAATTTGCGCGCGTCAAATACCCAAAGAGCGTTTCACCATCGTTCTGTCCACACGTTATGCTGGTCAAAACAGGCCGAGTAGGCTACATGTACTCTTGCTGAACATAGTGTTACAATAACTACACCTAAAATATATATTGTAATAACCCTGTTCTGTAGTGGATGTATGACTGCGCACCAGCGCGCTAGAAAGAGACTGAAAATGAATGGAAGAAAGAGAGGAGGAGGAAGTGGAAATGTTTTGGGTGGTTGTTGATATCCGCCTTGCTTCGTGATTTATTGAATTCAACTTGAGTTGTCTTTGTTTCCTTGCCGTTGAGTTGCTTATGATTCCATTTCGACACCAATGTTATGACATTTGCAGGCCATAGAGTCATTACAGAACATTGTAATTACAATACATATACTTACGCTACTTGTGCTTCGAATGTCAGTCAAACGTAACTATCGGCTCTTGCTCCCACGTTACTTTATTTTACTTTATTTGACCTGCCTTTTTAATTGGATGGATAATGGGCTTTCGATGTCCGCGTTTCTATAGTTACTGTTTTTTATTTGTTTATTTTTTATTTTTTTTTATGATGCATTATCGCTTCGAGACTGAAGAAGGCCATTGGTATCCAGCATCAATGTGATCACTCAAGACCAATCATTATAGAAAGCCCGAACACTGACCTACGACGACGTAGCAACCAGTGGACTGTTTTGACCAATAGCTCGTTGCCAAGTCACAGGTCGTGATCGGATTACTCGACAAGTTTGCAATTGTTCTTTCTTGTGATTGGGACCTTACCTTTACTGTATTGATCAGAAGGGTTGTCATCGGCCTAGGGCAGTATTTTTCATAAGGTCTCCTTAAACAATTCAACACTTTGTCAGCATTCCTGTCCAAATTAAAAGCACACATTTAGAAAGACAAAAAAATTTAATGGATTTTTTTTTTGGATCTAATTGTCTACTGCTCGAACTTAAAGAAATAAATACGCACTGAAATAAATAATATCCAAGAAATTTTAATGTTTAGCTAAGAAGTAGTTTTATTTAGAAATAAATACAGCTCCATTGATTTAACATAACCTATATGGTGTAATACGGAAGTTAATCGGAGTAATCTTCTCTTTGTTAACTTTCTTTAAGAAATGAAATAATATATAAAATATAAAAAAAGAATGCGATATGTAGAAATGTTGAGATGATATAATGAAACTTGCATAAAAAAGGGTAAGAATTTTTAAAAATAAAATTTGTAAAGAATTTTAAAGATATAGATAAAATAAACAATATCTAGGACTCTACATTGAACGATGACTTTTGCCAATCAAATAATCACAGATACTTTAGGATACAAGCAAAATCTAGATATTTAATTCTGTTTTCTAGAGAGTGCGTAAAATTTAAGCGCAAGATTCAAAGAAGAATAACTAAGAAAGGCAAATTCTAGTAAAACGCAATGAGTTTTATAGAATAATGCTAGAGTCTTTTAAAAAACTATCTTCGAAAAAAAAAAAACAAGAAAAAAAAATAAAATCAAGATGGAATAAGCAATAATTTAATTGAGTTCCTGAAGAACGTTGATGGCTTAAAGCACATGACGTGAAATGTAGGTCGCGGTGGTGTAGAAGTGGTGCTTCGTTGATTCCGTTCATGATTTTTTATTTCTTTTATTAATTAATAACGATGGTCATGACAAAAAGGGGAATAAAAAAAGTTTTAAATCTAATGAATTAGCTTCTGGACACTGAGAACATGACAAGTCGGAAACCTACACACAAGTGAGATGGATGAGGGATTCCATTCTGTTCGGTTCCGGCGACTCGTCAAGTGTTTCTTTCTGTTCCTTGAAGTTTTTGAGTTGTATGGTGACACAGGAGGAGAACTCTGTTTTTACTCGGTCTTCACATTCCGCTTGGTCCTTAAGATCTGGAGAAAAAAAGACATTTATTATAAGTATTTGTTTTATCAATAGCAGACTTTGTGATCTAAAGTAATCAAGACTTACTGTTCAGAAGCAAAGACGTCTGTAAGATGCCACCAAGTGTGTAGTGTCACTGTGACATCCCCTTATATTTGAATACATTGTATATCTAGTTTCTATATCATCTTTCTATATCAATCAATCAATCAATCAATCAATCAATCAATCTGTCTATCTATCTATCTATCTATCTATCTATCTATCTATCTATCTATCTATCTATCTATCTATCTATCTATCTATCTATCTATCTATTAGTAATGCGGTTTGCGTGCTGGATTGTCGTTCGATTGTCTCGATGGTCGAGGGTTCATACCCTTCCTGCTGCCATCTGTCGTCCTGTGGGAGGTTTGGATCAGGATGTACATTAGCTTCAACTCTGAAGGAACACCCGAAACATGTAAAATATTTTACAAACATTTTACAATCATTTAACTACAGTTTCCCTATCAGACCAGGCGATCTACACGGCTGATGATGTTAAGGTTATCTGTTTCTTTGGCTAACGGCTAACGAGCAGGGTGCCATGTGGCCAGCGCAATGACCAACCGCAACTAAACTTATAAAAGTTAGGTACCCATTAAGGTTGGATGGACTAAGGAGCCCCTAATAATCCCAAAATTCAAAATCCCAGTCTTCAACAAGATTCGAACCCAGGATCCCAGGTTCAGAAGCAAAGAGCTTAACCACTCAGCCTCCGCGCCTCCTTTTTTTAGACATTTTGTCCTCTAGCCTTCAGATATGTGTGGAGTTGTTTCAGATATGTGTGGAGTTGTTTCAGATATGTGTGGAGTTGTTTCAGATATGTGTGGAGTTGTTTCAGATATGTGTGGAGTTGTTTCAGATATGTTTGGAGTTGTTTCAGATATGTGTGGAGTTGTTTCAATAGTTGACTTGTTTGGATGGCATTAAAAGTAGCGACGTACTCGTTGAAGATATTTAAATGTGTACATCAAGTGAAGTACACATTCCAAACGGTAATTTTTTAGGTCACCGAAAGGATGGCTTAATTAATTATAGTATAGATTTTGAACTAAGAATCTTGTTTCTATAGCCAGACGCTCTTTTCCTCAGCCACTTGGTTGTATACAACAATGTAATATGTTTGAATTTTGCTACAACCTCTCGGGAAATTGAGAGCATCCTTGTAGATGTATGGACAATTAACTCTACTATTCACCCAACAGCTCCTGTAACTATTTTGGTGTAAAATGTAATGCGTAGATTGTCTTTGGAAACACCAGCAAAGGTCGAGAGAGGCATCGTGCGATGCTAAGGCAGCACATTGTTACCAAGAATATGCCTAGGAGAGATGCTCACCAGTTCTGTTGAAAGGCAATTTATATTCGGTGGACCAACTATCGTAATTAAAATAAATATGTTTCTGTGCTTCAAAATTGTATTTTTTTTAAATGAGTGTTTATATGGATTCTGAGCGGAGGCGCTGTGGATGGGCGGTGAAGCATTTGGCTTAAGAACCTGGGGGGCCTGGCTCGAATGCTGGATGAAAACTGTATTTTTTAATTTCTGGATTTGTATGGCTCCTCCGAGTGCACCCAGTTCTAATGGATGCCTCATATTAATTGGGAAAAAAGTAAAGGCGGTTCGTCGTTGTGCTGACCACATCACAACCTCGTTAACCGTGAGCCATAGAAATAGATGACCTTTACATCATTTGCCCTATAGTTTGCAAGATCTGAAGGGTGAACTTTACTTTGCTTTATAATTCTTAACGTTGAATAATGTTGTTTTTTTTTGTATGCTTTCTTAGTAAATCTTAGTGATACTCTACTGTACTGTGATAATATTGTACATCGTGCTTAAAGAAATAACTTTGTAGAAGAATTGAATCGTCTGTATATTAATACATTATTCTTTCGAAACAAATATTTATTTATAAATTTATGCATTTACAATTTTATGTTTATTAATATTGTAAAAACAATAACGTGTAATGACCAAAACAAAGAATGTGAGAAACAGCATTGTGTTATCTGGCCAAGAGATTTACATTTAAATTACATTTTAATTACACTTAGTCTATAGAAAGATATCTCACAGTACGGAGACAATGACAAGCGAGCGAACTCTGTTACATGATAGGTCAGAAAGATTGCATTATACTGTTATAAACCTGGTGGTGGCACAGATGGGGGTAGTGGTGTGTGTGTAGTCAGCCGACGCAAATCGCCCCAGGCCAGCGCTAGACAAGCGGTCAACCGTGACGAGTTTCGACGATCGGCCGAGACGAGTATCAACATGATGGTTCGGAAAGGATCGACATCGTGAACCGAGCTCAGGAGTGTCACGAGGGATGTAGTCATCTGACCACCCAGAATGGTCGAGCGGCGTTCTGTCCGGTTCGAGAAGGCCAGTAGGGACCCTATATAAGAGCGGAGGTGTCGCAGTCAAGACGGTTGAGAAAAGGGGCTCAATACAGCAAGGTTCACGACAGAGGGTTCAGAAAGCGGGTTCACGACAGGAGTTCAGAACACGGTCCACTACAGCACAGTTCAACGGTGTGGTTCTGTACGGAGCATTACGACGGTTCAGTGCGGAGTACTGTCAAGTACAGTTGAGACGAACGGCGTCTTGATCTTGGTCTGTGATCGAGTCCGACACAACGAGCCTAGTGTGTGAAGTCAGTCCTGAACTGTTGAACCCAGTGCAAGCCCGGAACAAGACGGAGAGACCAGTGCAAGACTTGATACGGCGGAACGGTGTTATCGGAGAGATATTTGTTATCGCAGAGCTATTTGTACTGTTCTACGTGCTGCCAATTGTACAGTATTGGCTGTTATTTATGGACATTAAACCTTTACGTTATTTTGGAGTCCTGACTTGTCAAGTTCTTTAAGTTGGTGGTGTATGGTGCAGTTTGCAGAGAGCCTGGATAGTGAGATTCGTAACAACTGGTGTCAGAAGTGGGATCGGATTGGAATCGGATTGGATCGGATCTACTATGGCTCGTCTGAAACTGCTGTACGAACTTGAATTTAGAGAACTGAAGGAAGAACTCCGTGATCGAGATCTGAAAACGAGCGGAAATAAAGAAACCTTACAAGCACGCCTCCGAGAATGTATAGTTGAAGAAGAGGAAGATCCAGACACGTATCTGTTTGAAGTCGCACCAGATTTTGGAGAGTTCATTCGGGCTATGAGTGTGACACTGAAGAAGTACACCGAGGACATCTGTAGAGAGATTAAAGAGATGGGTACCTCAGTGAAAGAAGTGACGAGCCCCGTGGTCAAAACGATGGACGAGGTGGAAGAATCCCTGCACGACCAAAGAGACTTGAAAGATAAAGGAGCTGCGCCATCGTTAAACAATGAACTACTACCCACCCAAAGCTTTGAAGAAATATGCAGTGACAACGGCAATGCTGATGAATGTGGTGCTGCCTGTCAATCTGAAAACAGGGAGTACAGACCTGTGGAGCCGAAAGAGACAGATGAAGAGACAATGGAAGCTGCCCATAGTTCGAACGAATCTTGTGCTGCAGCTGTACCTGATATGAGCACCTCAAACAGCAAGGCAGATCAAGTGAACGTTGTGCCCACGTCCATGCCTGTTGCTGACGGACTTTTGCAATCCGAAAGTCACCTACAAGGGTTGGACCCTACTGACGTTTATCAAGATTCTCAGACCAGTGAGAGGAGCCGTGGTGGTGATAATGAGGACCCATTGAATCCTGACGAAGCCGTTGAGAGACATATCCAAGTCGAGAGATACCAGCCAGGTCCGAACCTAACAGACGTTTGTCCAGCTGCCAAGACTGGAGAGGAAAGTTCTGATGGTGGTAAAGAGAATCCAAGGCAGTCTGACGTTAACATTGATGGACATCTGAAAGACGAAAGTCATCGACAAGGTCTGAAACCAACAAGTGATTGGCCCGTCACTGAGACGAGAGAGAGAGGTCCTGATGGTGGTGAAGAAAGCCGAATGGAGCCTGAAGCCGAAGACGAGGGACCTTTGCACGAGGAGTGTTGCCAACCTGCCCCACGAGCATGCCCTCCAGAAAAGGCTGAAGATGATGACCTGTCCCACAATTCCTCGCCCTGTGGATTTGAAGCCCATCCCAGTCCTTCTTCGCAACGCCCTATGAAGCCACCTCTTTTGCCAACGATCTTGGTATCCCCAGCCCTTACATCCTATACCTCTCCATGTGTCAAGTGGCTGTCCTCAGTACCGACCGACAAGAGAGCGATGCAACCACAACGTCACTGCGACAAGAGGACGATCAACTGGAGGAAAAGAAGAAGGCGGCGTTTGCGTAGTCCAACGTGCATGGTGATTCTACCAAGAAATAACTGCAGCCACATGAAGACCAACTGGCGGAGAAGAAGAAGAAGGCTACTTTTGTTGAGTGCAACATGGATGACGATGCGACAACTACGTCGATACAACCAGATGAAGGCTAACTGGAGGAGAAGAAGAAAACGTTTTCTGAACTCAACGTGGATGGCGATGAAAGCACGATGGCGAAGCAACCAGGTTAAGGCCAACTGGAGGAAGAGAAGGAAGCGACCATTGCTGACTGCAACATGGATGGCTCCATCAAGCTCAAGAGGCAAGCCAACTGCTACTGATCGACCCCCGCCTGCAGCGATGGAACTTTACAGCCAATGTCATGATGTTGGATCTGCCCGGGACGGACAGATCTAAGGAGGGGGCAGTGTTATAAACCTGGTGGTGGCACAGATGGGGGTAGTGGTGTGTGTGTGTAGTCAGCCGACGCAAATCGCCCCAGGCCAGCGCTAGACAAGCGGTCAACCGTGACGAGTTTCGACGATCGGCCGAGACGAGTATCAACATGATGGTTCGGGAAGGATCGACATCGTGAACCGAGCTCAGGAGTGTCACGAGGGATGTAGTCATCTGACCACCCAGAATGGTCGAGCGGCGTTCTGTCCGGTTCGAGAAGGCCAGTAGGGACCCTATATAAGAGCGGAGGTGTCGCAGTCAAGACGGTTGAGAAAAGGGGCTCAATACAGCAAGGTTCACGACAGAGGGTTCAGAAAGCGGGTTCACGACAGGAGTTCAGAACACGGTCCACTACAGCACAGTTCAACGGTGTGGTTCTGTACGGAGCATTACGACGGTTCAGTGCGGAGTACTGTCAAGTACAGTTGAGACGAACGGCGTCTTGATCTTGGTCTGTGATCGAGTCCGACACAACGAGCCTAGTGTGTGAAGTCAGTCCTGAACTGTTGAACCCAGTGCAAGCCCGGAACAAGACGGAGAGACCAGTGCAAGACTTGATACGGCGGAACGGTGTTATCGGAGAGATATTTGTTATCGCAGAGCTATTTGTACTGTTCTACGTGCTGCCAATTGTACAGTATTGGCTGTTATTTATGGACATTAAACCTTTACGTTATTTTGGAGTCCTGACTTGTCAAGTTCTTTAAGTTGGTGGTGTATGGTGCAGTTTGCAGAGAGCCTGGATAGTGAGATTCGTAACAATACTGTGACAAACATTCTGAAGTATAAACTCGATATTCTGAGCTCATATTTTGAGTACCCGTTTATGTTCTAATATTAAAAAATATTAATAGAGAGATCATCTTTTCATTGTCTTATTATTATACTTAATCTCAATGAAATTAATGCTATCGTTTATATGAAATTGTTTGTTTTTTTATTATGCGAATTTTCAATACTACATATGGAAGTAACATTTGAGTGACCAGGACATCGCAGGACATCGCAGGACACGGCAGGACACAGCAGGACACGGCAGGACCTTATAGGAGTATACAGAAATGATCATTACGTTCGAGCTTAAAACAATTCTTCAGGTCGGCCTTGCAATAGCGGAGTGCAGGGTTCGAACCAGGGCCATAGGATAGTGTACCACACCACTAGCAGCAATTGTGTTAGCCTTGGTTCAGTCCACCCAGCTCTAGTAGATACCTGATATTAGCTACGGAAATGAAAGGCGGCTGTTGACACCTTTGTTTGTTGTAGGCCATAAAAACAGATGAGGTTTCAAACTTAACATGTTGCCCAGTACATCGTAAGGTATTAAAGGGAACTTTTTGTCCTAAATGTTTTAAGATTTATTTGTACAAGATTCTCATCTAAAAGTGACCCAACAAAGTTGGATGACACGGCATTTAGGAGTTGGTTGTAGAGATCGGGTCTCAATCAAGAAAATCCTATGCTGAACTGGGAGTAGACCACTTAATGAGGCTGTGACAGAGGGTCGCATGAAGTTTGCGGGACTTGTTCTCCGACAAACTGAATTACGCCTACCAAGAGTTGCGATGATATTGAATACGAGGAGAGAGCAAACAAGGACGTCCTCGTGTAACTTGGCGCCACACTTTGATGGAGGACTTCAGAACAGTGGACACCAGGTGGGAAGAGGCTTCTGACATTGTTACTGAAAGATCTTAGTGGAGACAGCTTGCTGGTCAAAGCGCCGAATGGCCCGGGAGGATCTAAGTAAGTAAGTAAGTCATCAAAGGAAAGAAATTAAAAAGAGGGGACGAGTGACAATGAAAAGTATAGAATGCTGGGAAACAGCCATATAAAGACATAGAAATATTATATAGAAAAAAACAAAAAACATGAAGCTTTTGTAGTCACCATGCAGTGTTAATTAACGAAACTAAACATCTATTTTGGAATATTAATCCCTGCACGGATGTCCGTTGATCAAAGTAAAAGATTGACGTGTAACATTGCTGAATCATGAATGTTCAAGGCTTACATCTTATCTCCATTATCACGTCAGGACAACAAAAATATGTCTCTAACTGTACCAGTGTCACTTACAATAAATGTGGTTACAGATGTTATTCATGGCGTCCCTCCACTTGTTGGGGTCCACGGCGAGGTTGAGGTGTCTGCTGGCGTCTTTCGTCTTGGCACATCTGTTGTACAACTTACTGAGGCAGTCGAAAACATTTTGTATGGAGCCATCACTGGAGAGAGAAATAGAATGGAAGACTAGTTGGATACAGAAAAGAGGAAGATATATATATATATATATATATATATATATATATATATATATATATATATATATATATATATATATAATGTGACATTAAAGAGGTAAACAAAATAAAATAAGTTGTATATCCTAAGAGGGACATGTAGTGTCCATTTATTACTAATACAGTAGATACACATTTATGGGTATAATCTTAATATTACTAGTGTCACGAACACTGTATCTATATTTAGCCGCCCAAGGTCTGCCGACTAGCTCAGTTAGCTCGGGATTTTCTATCATGCAACTAAATGATGTTTTGAAATAAATGTGATTGGTTTGAAATATTAATTATTGTACATTGAGCTGCATTTATTGGTCAGATTTTGGCCAGGCGGCAAAGAGATATTTAGTCACATGACAAAACGCCCAAAGCTTTGTAAGCTGGGAGATATTACGGCCAGTCTTGTGTGGAATGTGTTAAAGAGAACATGTACTAGAGTCTAGTGTTAGAACTCAAGAAAGAAGACTTAATTATATTATTGTTTAGATCATTTATTCTATTCAAGTACATTTAACCATTGTAATTATTTGTGAATAGCTTTTCCAAGTTTTGAATTAAAGTAATTGTTTTAGACGAAGAGAAGTTTCTTCATTGAATATATAATAGTATACTTAGATCGTCTTGTCAACTAGTAACTTCTAGATGATCCTCTTATCAACTGGCAACTTCTAGATGATCCTCTTATCAACTACCAACTTCTAGATGATCATCTTATCAACTGGCAATTTCTGAATCCTCGGCAACCACAATCATTGATAGTGCGATATAGATCAAGATAATCTTCAACGTGACATTAGCACTATTGATGACTCGTGACAACTAGAAACATAAATACAACATATATGTATATATACTTCTTCTGTTTTGGAAGACATTTATGCCAAAATAAATCACTGGTTTCTACTTTATGTTTAAAGCCGGTTCATTTCTTTTTTTTTTTTCTTCTCGAGGTCTGTACCGGAGCGCACAGTCTGCCTCCAATGCTGTCCGATCTTATGCGATTTCCTACCACATACTTTCATTGCTGCATGTAGCAACTATAGTATTATAGTAAAAAGTACCTCTATAAGGCAGATGATGTAAAGGTCATCTGTTTCTGTGGGACCTTGGTTAACGAGGGTTTCATGTGGCTAGCACAACGACAAACAACCGCTTTTATTTTTACCCAACTAATGGCAGGTACCCATTTTAGAGCTGTGGGGATTCAAAAACTGGAAGTCCCAGTGTTCACAAGGAATTAAACCCCGGACCTCTCGTTTCCAAAGCCAATCGTTTTACCACTCACTTAACAATATTGTTGTATTATAAAACTATTTATTTATATAATGTGAAAAAAAAAAGTTTAACATTTTCCTAATTATTGTTTAAGAGTTAGCAGAAATTTTCAAAAAGCAAATGACTTTATAAAATCAATGGTTTTATAATTTAGCAATATATGCTCTCTAAAAATCTTCATTACTCTCTTTTTTTCTCCGTTCTCTTTGAATCTCTCAATCTTTCTCTCTGTATCTGACTCTTTCTCTCTACAACATCTGTCTGTTTCTCTCTCTCTCTCTGTTTCTTTTTCTATCTGTCTCTGCCTCATTCTCTCTATCTTATTGCTCGTCTCTCTCTCTCTTTCTCTCTCTCTCTCTCTCTGTCTTTCTTTCTTAATACTTAATACTTCTCTGTCGCTCTCTCTATCTCAATGTCTCTCTTTGTCTCTCTTGTCTCGTTTTATCCGTGTCTGTGTCTCTCAGTATCAACATTTCTCTCATTTCACATCTGTCTCTTCCTATCTCTATGAATGTCTTTATGTCACTCTCTCTCTCTCTCTCTCTCTCTCTCTCTCTCTCTCTTAATCTCTCTCCGTCTCTCAATAGTTATGACATACATTTAAACATAACTTCTTTTTTTTTCTCTTTTTCCCTTCAACTCAGCCTTCACGTCTTTCTTCCTTTTTTTTCCTCTTAAGCACTCTAGCACTCTAGCACCCTGTCCCGTTTTGTTATTTGTATATTCTGACTCCAATGTTTCCTGGTAGAAAATTGTCCTTGCGATTTCTTTTTCACTGGAATTAAATTTTGAATAATGTATGATTGATTTTTTAGACCTTAAAACAACGACAACTGTCACACTGGCATGGTGACAATCATGAAATTGTATGAATAGCAGAAGCTAGGGGTGTTGTCTCGTGTTAAGAATTACTCGTTGAAAATGACTTGACAAATAAAAAGTCGTAACGCAAAATAATTTAGAGAGTAAGATAATTTACTTTTGGGTATGCGCTCTTAAGATTTCTAGATCTAGTTACTGAGAGATAGATGTTACAAGGACATACATAAGGCTTCACGCTCCAGCATATACATACGGCCAGGGCCGGTCTTAAACCACTGCAACCTATGCGGCCGCAGTGGGCCCCGCACTTTCATAGGCCCCGCGCGATGCGTATTCTAGGTGTAAATTATTAAATTAAACCATTTTAACTTAGTATTAAAGGTTACTGGATTTCTCCTGAAATTATAAAATATAGGAAAAAGTCATGAAAATGTCCTGAGATTATTAAAATCTTCTGAAAACTGATGCAAATCTCAAAACAGACAAATTTGTCATTTCGATGTGTCATTAAATATGGAAAAAGCCAATTTTACTCGCGATTACAAAAAAAGGCATTGTCAGCAATAACAATAAGCCGAATTTTAATCAAAACAAGAACTTCAAATACTTAATTTACTTCAATAGTCACTAGCATACAAATATAGATCGAAATCTATCTCGACCTCTTATATATATACATGTATTTTAAAAAAGCGATATTTTGCGAGTCGATGGGAAATCTAAAAGGCAGATCTGAATGTTTATCGGCTTTTTGTTGGAAAACTCTCTACTGTAGATGGCTCGTAAAGTTAAATTGACAGTGATTTTAGTAAAGTATGAATGAAATGCAAAGACGAATTTATTTTCTAATACAAAATTTTAATTTTCAATTATTATCCTTATCACAACCCAAAATAGGCCCCGCGCAATCCGTTTCGTATAGGGCCCCGCAACCTGTAGGACCGGCCCTGCATATGGCTCCAAATTCCAGCACATACATAGGGCTCCACATTCCAGCACATACATAGGGCTCCACATTCCAGCACATACATAGGGCTCCACATTCCAGCACATACATAGGGCTCCACACTCCAGCACATACATAGGGCTCCACACTCCAGCACATACACAGGGTTCCACATTGCAGCACATACATAGGGCTCCACACTCCAGCACATACAAAGGGCTCCACACTCCAGCACATACAAAGGGCTCCACACTCCAGCACATACATAGGGCTCCACACTTAATCGCTGTCATTGAACAAATGGAAACTATCACTGTAAGATTTGTTTATCAGATTTTGAAACAAATGTTTCTAAAATATTGAAAACGTAATTCTTTTATTTATTTCACTGACAAACAACAAGGACTACATGATGATCTAAGACTTATCCCAGTGATACATTAATTAACCAAAGTGAATTATCCCAGTGGTACATTCAATAAACCAAAGTCACTTATCCCAGTGGTACATTTAATAAACCCAAATGACTTATCCCAATGGTACATTCAATAAACCAAAATGACTTATCCCAGTGTACTTTCAATAAACCAAAATGACTTATCCCAATGGTACAATCAATAAACCAAAATGACTTATCTCAATGGTACATTCAATAAACCAAAATGACTTATCCCAATGGGGCATTGAATAAACCAAAATGACTTATCCCAACAGTAGATTCCATAAACCAAAATGACTTATCCCAATGGTGCATTGAATAAACCAAAATGACTTATCCCAACGGTAGATTCCATAAACCAAAATGACTTATCTCAATGGTACATTCAAATAACCAAAATGACTTATCCCAATGGTGCATTCAATAAACTAAAATGACTTATCTCAATGGTGCATTCAATAAACCAAAATGACTTATCCCAACGGTAGATTCCATAAACCAAAATGATTGATCGTCTCCCAGAGTCCAAGATATGAACGGCCTCTACGTACAGTCCCTCCTCCTCTGGCCTACAACTTTCCACACATCTAAGCCTTTGCTTGTCAATAACTGAGACATAATTGATGGTCTTTGGCTTTGTAAGTATTCCCTACGGTGGAAGCCGGGTACAGTCTGGGATCTTATTTCATCTCGGCACAAATGTGGCCTGCTTCGTGACAAAATCGCAATCGTTAATCGAAAGTTACTTTGTAAAATCTGTATAGCCCTCACACACAAACGCACACGCGTACGCGCACTCACATGCACACGCACCGACGCAAACACACACACGCATACATTTTAGAAGTGAAGCTCACGTATCTATACAGGTGGCTGTGATACTGATTAGACATTATTTTTTAAGGAACAAATCTTGAGCCTAATGAGTGAATCAAGCATGTCCGAGGTGTACGTACCAATAAAGCTACGAGGAAATAGAATAGTCATTCATGATACTTTGTATGTTTTACATGTTTCAAGTGTTCCCATAGAATTAGGGATTATAACACTCTAACCCAAACTTAACAATGGATGGCGGTGGATTTGCGTTTATTAGATCTGGAAATGAATTATATTTGTAATGGTGGTTACGTCTGCTATCAGCATACTTTTGTGAGGATTATAAAAATGTCAATTAGGTAATGTAATATATCATTGGTTTGTTATTGCTTGTTTGTGTCTTACATTATTTTGTTTATTAAGTGCAACATTTTAATTTTCAAAAAAATTGTGTAAGTAATTACGCTAATTAAGATTTCAAAACAAAGTGAAAACAATAATACACACAAAATTAATACAATCTTCCGTTTACACAAAAATATTTAATTTAATTAATTTATGGTAGGAATCGAACTCCCAACAATAAAACGCTTAACCTTGTTGATGTCTAAGAGCTGAGCCGAAGGCTCTTCGAGCTCTAAGTTTGAAAAAAAACCTGTTTGGTCGTCCAGCCGAACAGTAAAAAAAAACAAACCTGTGTGAACACACAGTTCTGTTTGGGAGAGACCCTAGACAATGCCTATGTAAGGCATTGCTGTTTACCGATGCGTTCGACCCCCGACACGTGGACTAGAGACACGGCCGAAGGCCGGGAATGCACCGGGGACTTCTGCCATTTTCCTTCAATGTACCAAGCTAACTGTGCGGGATCCGCCATTTATGTAACGGTCCCTTTGAGGAACAGCGCATGGATTGGTGACGTGTTTGTGGGGACTTTGTTACAACCCCGCCCGTGAAAGGGGTGGAATCTCGTCTACCCATGGGCATCCCCACGGGAGTCCTGTGTTGCTACCCATTTCGCCTAGCCACTTCCTCAAATGGCCGTTTCCACGCGGGCGCCACGATGAGGCAGGGCAGCGTGCCCGCGAAACGCTTAACCAAAAATATTTGGTGGACATAATTGATGGTCTGTATGTTTGGTCAAACGCTTAGACACGTTTGTACAAACAGACAGATTGAGTTGATATAAACTTTGTAATGAAGCGATTAGTCATTTAACCCTCACACCCATTCTCGGATCAAGTTGAAACCTTAAACAATAATTTATTGTACCTAGCAAAACATGAATCATTTTAAAAAAATAACAATTAATTATATGTAATAAATATTTTGTTTGATATCGAACAAAATAAATAATTTTAACATTATAGAGAGTGTCACGATCTTTAATGGTGTTGATGTCACACTCTAAGATGATGCTACTGTCACGATCAGACTTGAACTATACTGCACCATCAATGACCGTGATTGCCGAGGATCTTGAAATGATCTTTCGATAAGATGATCGTATAAAAGTAGACAGATCTATGTTGATGATACGATCATACAGAATGTTGCCAATTGATAAGAGGATCATCTAGGTCTAGGAGCTACAACTTGACAAATATGATCCAAGTATGATCTAAATTCAATGAAGAAACTTCTCTTCGTTCAAAAACAATTACTTTAATTAATAACAGTGGTTAAAATGTACTTGAATAACTGATCTATTCAATAATATATCCGAGTCTTGATACGAATAAAATATATATTCTTAACTACACACAAGTTAGATCTTATCTCTACAAATATTTACAACCGACTGAGGCTATTTTGCATCTTCCCCGGGTTTCAGCTTGTAATCACGTGATCAACAACCTAACACCTTCCAGACCAACCAATCATTGCAGTCTAATGTTTCCCTGCTATTTCGAGCTAAATCGGCGAACAACTCAAAACTGTTACCATATATGGTCATAGTGTACGTGACAGAGAGATATAAACGTGTACAAACGTATTACCAGACAGACAAAGGAAGAAGGGAAGCTAGAATTATGGGAATTTGAAAAAGAAGATAAAGAAATGTTAAGATAAAGAAATGTTAAGATAAAGAAATGTTAAGATAAAGAAATGTTAAGATAAAGAAATGTTAAGATAAAGAAATGTTAAGATAGAGAAAATGAAAGAAAGAAAGTGAGATAGGAGAAATTTGAAGCCACTTGAAAGTGAATTGAGTGAAAACTAAAAGAGGAGGCGCGGTGGCTGAGTGGTAAAGCGCTTGACTTCCGAACTGGGAGTTCACTTGCTCGAATCCAGGTGAATCCTGAGATTTTTAATTTTTGGATCTTTAGGGCGCCTCTGAGTCCACCCAGCCATATCGGGTAATTAACATTATTTGGGGAAAAGTAAATGCGGTTGGTTGTTGTGATGGCCACAAGACATCCTCGTTAACATTGGGCCACAGAAACTGATGACCTTTCCCTCATCTGCCACATAGATCGCAAAGTTTGAGAGGGAAACTTTTACCTTTTTTTAGCTAAAAGAAATGGGATTAAGTAAAAACTGAAGCTAAAATGCAATTAGGTCAAAGTAATGACAGACTTAATCCTCAGCTCAGTAGACAAATATAACTCCATTCTGAAATTATAGAAATGAAACATTTTGAAATAAGGTACCTGAGAGCCTGGATTCTGAAATATAAGCGTTTCCCTCTCCCCAATTTAGAAACTAGGAGGTTGAGTTCATTAAAAGGCCTCTGTAGGCCCTATTATTTATAGGCCCGAGCGCAATGAACACCTTCGCGTATTGGTTGCTACGTCATTGTACAGAAATGTGTAACGACACCGAGAACTGCATTTAGATGTTATTTAGATGTCATTTAGATGTCATTTAGATGTCATTTAGTATCTCATCTGCTGGCATATTAAACTGTGGAATGTGTCAAAGAGTGGGAATGCTAGATAGAAACAGGAGGAGTGATGAAGAGTTAGAGAACTAGAGGGAAAGAGAGAGAGAGAGAGAGCGAGAGGGAGAGAGAGAGCTAGAGAAAAGTTGGAGGGACGAAGAGAGAAAGCAATAGAGAGTAAGATGTGTGGAAGACAAAAAGCTACAGAGAGATATAGAGGTTAATAGAACGGGAGAAAAAAGGGAGAAAAGAAACAAAAGAGAAAATAAATTTATTTCATAAAACTACAGCGCTAGGAACGAAAGAAATAAATATTTATAAGAATAATTTTTCACGCGCTGAATTTTTATGATTTTTTTTCCAGTGGGCGTAGCTAAGACAAAATGGCGTCGTATAGATAACACATCCAATACATCAAACGACTATCAGACAAAAGATTTTGTTAGTAAATATTCTTTTACAGACATTGCAATTTTTTTTTTGTTGGGAGGAATAGGATGTCTGTATGGCCGACACTTATTCAGGTTGTCATGTCACCAACAAAATGACCAACCTTCTTCATATTCCAAAAACTAATCTCAGAACTGTATAACGTTCTTACAGTCCTGAAGCTAATACACTTGGTTGTGATTTGAGTTCGTGATCTTTTGGTTTTAATTAAAAATATTTTTATGCTAGTTACAATTATTTAAAAAATATTATTGTTGTTTGTTACTTAATGGTGCGTAAAATATTTTTCTATTCCGAGCGTTGAACTAAAGAAAAATAAACAGACGCCGCTATTTTACAGGGCCGGCCGCAATGGGCCCGGCACTTTCATGGGATCCGCGCTAATTCAAGGTGCATAAATTATTAATTTAAACTTTTTTATAACTTAAAACAGACTTCCCGCGCCCTCTTGTCTTTTTACCATGAGCTCCTGGAAATCTCCCAAAATTGCAAAATATACGAAAAAGTCCTTAAAATATACGAAAATAGACAAAAATTGTCAATTTGGGGTGTCATTCAATATGGAAAACGCCAATCCTACGCGCGATAGATAAAAACAGCATTATGCATTAGCCATAATTGTGTAATCTGGTGAAAGAAGCTTCTCGCGTCTGAAACTAATGAAGATTTACTTGAGGTCAACAATTCTCAAAGATAGATTGAAACATTTGGTAATTCTTGCTATTGAGCGGGATCTATGTTGGGAAACAGAATTATTATGATATACTCTATGACGTCGCTACACGCAAGGCTCGTAAAGTAATTCTGTACGTAGTAAAGAATGAATAAAATGCATACACGAATTTATTTTCTAATACAAACTCTTAAATTTCACTTATTATCCGCTTTCCTACCCATACTTTGCCCCCTCGAAATTGGTTCCGCATAGAGACCGACATAGGTTAAGCCCAGCCCTGCTATTTAGTGACGGGTGAATATACATAGTAGATTACTTAATCTCTTTCCATGACTTCTTGGTCACAATGGTTAAGTCCTGCGCTGCTATTTAGTGTTTGTAAAATGTTTGTTTGTAAAATGTTTTACACGTTTCGGATGTTTCTCCAGAGTTGAAGTTTACTTTTTAGTCGAAACCTCCCGCAAGACGAAGGGGGATGGGAGCGGGCAGGGTTTGAACCCGGGACTATCGATAAATCCAAACGACAGTCCAGCTAGCAAACCGCACGACCAGGCAGCCATCCGTAGTGACGGGAGAAAAAATACTTGTTCTTATGACGAACCGTTTTCGCTCACTCAAGGTATCACTCAGGTCTAAGCATTTAATTAATTTATTTACTCGCTATTGATCATCAATTGCACTAATTTAGCGATAATTCAGGTGCTAAAAACACAGCCATCACCCCTTCAATCCAACCCCACCCCCTAGGGCATCGATGTCATATTTTACTATCCCCACCTTGACACGTGTCACACTAGACTCTTGACAAGGGTACGCTCCCCTTTCCTATCTTGGCAAACATCCGTTGACCCCCCCCCTTTGTGGGGAGCGGCTGGTCACTTCAAAGAGCCCATTCAACTCGACACCTCGGGCGGCGGTCTCCCCGTTCGTCTAGCGCAAAGCCAGTATCAAGGTGCAATCTACCTTGCCCTGGGCACCTCCGATCACCCCCCTCTCTTTGTTCTCTGACCACCTGGGCTGATTTCCTGGACTTTCAACTCGCGCCTTCGCGCAATGTCTATCTTTCGGAAACGCCGTCACGGTCAAGCGAGGATCTCTTTGTCAAAGATGCAAGATAGTCTTGACTACCTTTGCACTTATCTCCCGTCACTCACCCCCCCCTCTCTATCCACGTGTATATGGACAAACTTCATCGTTCGATCTCATTCATGCTGGAGAGCCCACAGGGAGCACATCTATCTCTTGCTTGAGCTCTAGACTATTTTCATTCCCTTATTTCACTTGGATTGGTGGTATGTAACTTAGTAAAGTGCTTGAGAACCATTTTACTTAGTAATGTATATATATATATTTGTGCATTTATTACTACATTATTTGTGTACATATTTGTGCATTCTTATCATGGATAATGTAAGTAGATTACTGTATACTTATATTTTTTTATCATGACTTTGTGGCTAAATGTGCAAGCCATCTGGACTAGAGTCTTTTAACAATTCTTACCAGATGTATTTAGCTCTTTAACTATTATTAATTTAACTCTGATATATTAGCGCTCGGCACGAGCTTTCGATATATTATCATTGATTGATTAATTCCTTGGCAGGGAATTATCAAGACACTTATGTAAACATGTCTTATTACTGAGTATGTATTTACTTATGCTCTATGTTTACTTATGGGAGAGCATGGGCGAGTTTCAGACGTTGATCTCCCCTTCCCCTGTCATCTCATTTATCTAAGCGATGTATGTACTTGCTACTCACCGTGATTGGTGAACGTCACCTGTATTACTTATCATATATCACTTACTACGGTTTGTTATTTCCCTTTATGGGAGTCCCCATTATTGTTGTTATCTCCCTTGATGGGACACTATATTCATTTGTTAGGTCCCTTTGACAATTATGAAACTAGCTTATAGTTTCTATACATCAGTCTGAAGATGTCCTTCACGGAAAGGCATCTACCTCCCAGTGTTATCATTATGGCTAAATCGACGCATACATCATATCGTTGCAGCTTTTATCTATAGGCTACATCCGCCTGAAATCTTAGCAACCTAAAGCTGATAACAGATTTGCTGGCACCAGATCTGTAGACATCAGTTCTACTCATCCTTCAAGAGTCCAAGTAACAACGCTAGCCACAGACTCGTCACTGGCTTAACTGATTGGTAGACGCAGCTTAGCTCTGCAACCATACAAGTCGGACTGCACACTGATTACGCCAGCCCACCAGCAGACAGCATCAGTACCAGCCACACCCGTCTCACCAGTGCAGCACAGGACCAAAAGCTAAGCAACCAGCCTAATGACACTCAGACCACTTGGTTCTAATATCTGATGATGATACTCCTATATATGTAAATACGCTAGATTCCATACAAGCAACTGTACAGCTTTCACCTTTCATTATCTTATTTTGTATAATAAACTGTACATAAGTTTACATCTAAATATAGTATTTGTTGCCTGCATTTTAACGCTGTGCCTGTAGTTTATATGTGCAAGTAAGGATTCTCAAACTATAAAATCCCCTAGACACTAAAAACGGCCAATACTTTAATCCGACTTGTCACAGTTCTTCCCCCCCCCCTCTTTTTTTTCTGAGACGTGCTCTCTGTCGCCTCGATAGTTACTACAGAGCAGATTACTTGTTCTCCCCCCCCCCTCTTTTTGTACGTGAGGTAGAAATAGAAAAGAGTGATCTTTCTTGGTTACAACGGTTCAGCCCTGCTATTTTGTGAATACTTGTTCTTTCCCCTCTTGTTTTTTCGTGGGATAACTCTAACCGCAGAAATAAAAGAGTGATCTTTCTTTACTTGTTCTTCTCGTCCAAACTCTTGAGCCACGAAGAGAATTATATATATATAGATAGATAGATAGATAGAAGATACATAGAAGATTACGTGTTCTCCCCCCTACCCTCTTTGTTCTCTGTCGCCTCCATAGTTACTACAGAGCAGATTACTTGTTCTCCCCCCCCCCTCTTTTTTAAGTGAGGTAAAATTAAAAAAAGAGTGATTTTTCTTGGTCACAACGGCACTTGTTTCCCCCCCCCCTCTTGTTTTTTCGTGGAGGTAACTCTATCCTCAGAAATAAAAGAGTGATCTTTCCTTTACTTCTTCTTTTTCTCATCCAAACTCTTGAGCCACGAAGAGAATTATATATATAGATAGATACTAGAAAAGCTAATAGCTAAGGTTATTAGTTTTTGTATTGAACTAAAGTATAATTTTACGTACCACTGGCTGTCTTCTGACACTTAATCTCTAGCAGACCGAGAACTTTATAAACTTATGTATTTTTTAGATAGAGATGTATTTTGACCGACAAAACGGTAGATTTTAATCGCCCTGATCTGCTATTCAATATAACAAAGGAAAAAAAACGCTAACATTATTGACATCGCCGTACCACTGTCTTATAATTTAAGAAAAAACTGAAATTGAAAAACAAAGAAAATATGGGAACCTAGGCTTGAAGATTAAATGTTTATGGAAGTGATCCAAAATAACAATATACCCCAATGTTATATCAACCTAGGGGATATTAACAAATAACCTCACAGATACCTTCAAGGCCCTCAACATTCCTAGGAACATTCTTCTTGCCTGTCAGCGGGCGGTACTGCTGCGGACCTGCCAGATCACCAGAGAATTCCTCAGTGGAAACTGTTAAAGGGACTACGATGAATTGTGTTTCTCTTTAACGACACTTGACCCTGGCAGCGCCAGAGAATGAACTCTCATTTGTTTCTAACATAATTATAATATCAACAGCAGCAAATTTGAGAATAATTGAAATTTCAACTTATTTCATTTTGTAAACGAGTTCCATGGGCCATCAGTTGAGTTCGAGGAGTTTATGTCATTTTTTGTTTCGTTAATTAAGAATAAATTAAGACGTAGTAGACAAGATTCTGTTAAATATCAAGAAGTCAAACAATATTTGACTCGGTCAAAAGGTCACAATGTAAATAAAGTCAATTATCCGCATTTACTTTGTAAATTACACAGGGCATTTAAAAACTAATCTTTTCTGTATATATATATTTTTTTTTTCATGTTTCGTATATTCTTTCAGAGCCTACTTCCTCTTAGGGTATACATTTCTCACCTGCATAGCTCTTCCGTGGTCTCTAGTTCTGACTGTAGCATGCCGATGGCCGAGATTTCATTTGAATATCCTTTAACTGGAGCCATGCAGTTGGCTATTTCTTTCTGTAGCTTTTTCGGACAACTGGCCATCACAGGTAAGACTAAAAAGAAAATGAAATTTAAAAATAGAGTTTGCATCCAAAAAATGAATGAGCTGGTGAACAACGACTGCAACACTTTGGTTCATTTGGTACACCATCAACACAGAATGATATGTAGGCTGCATTAGGCACATCAAATACTCTGGTTCATGGGGTACAACATCAACACAGAATGATATGTAGGCTGCATTAGGCACATCAAATACTTTGGTTCATGGGGTACAACATCAAGGCAGAATGATATGTAGGCTGCATTAGGCACACCAAATACTTTGGTTCATGGGGTACAACATCAAGGCAGAATGATATGTAGGCTGCATTAGGCACACCAAATACTCTGGTTCATGGGGTACAACATCAACACAGAATGATATGTAGGCTGCATTAGGCACATCAAATACTTTGGTTCATGGGGTACAACATCAAGGCAGAATGATATGTAGGCTGCATTAGGCACACCAAATACTTTGGTTCATGGGGTACAACATCAAGGCAGAATGATATGTAGGCTGCATTAGGCACACCAAATACTTTGGTTCATGGGGTACAACATCAAGGCAGAATGATATGTAGGCTGCATTAGGCACACCAAATACTCTGGTTCATTGGGTGCACCATCAAGGCAGAATGATATGTAAGCTGCATTAGGCACACCAAATACTTTGGTTCATTTCGGACTTTTATCAACGCAAAATGATATGTTGGCACCTGAAACATTCAGTTTAATTTGGAATAAAATGAAACGCTTGATGATAAGCAGGAATATCTACCCTTGAGATCGCAAGGTCTAAACGGGTTCTTAACTTTAAAAAAAATATTGTTCCAATACATACGCGAATTAAACAAAAAATTAGAAAGAAAGAAAGAGAAGGTAGAAAAAAAGAGAGAACGAAAGATTGGAGGAAGAGATTTGCATTTAACGTAGACATATTATCTTATAGTTATCTTATATATACACGACGACGCCATTCAGGGGAAGTAATATTTGTATGTTTCTGGCCTGTGGGCTGAACAATATTCCGAACTAATGGAGACGTCACAAGCTTGTCTGTCGCCTTGATAGGATGTTAGCCTTTAACTGACATGTCCATTACCACTGGTTAACTTGTGTCCATTGGCTTCGTGCCTCAATGTTCCCCACTTTGTATTTGAATGTAACTTGAAATCTCTTTGAGATCGTTCGGAAATTGTTTTACCGAATTCTAGTTTTTCTATTCGAGTTTTATTCTTGTTATTATTACAATCTAATCAATTGTTATTGTTGTTTTTAATGAAATAGTTTATCTTCATTTTCCCTATCTGTCTCTTAGTCGATTAAACCGTTTGGGAAACACAAATATGATCTGTTGGCCGCCTTTCTCTGTTTCTCTGTCTTTTGCATTGAATAGAATCTATTTCATTGACAGGCTCGTCCATTCTTTTATGTTGTCTTTCCATCACTTTCTTTGTCTGCCTCTTCTTCTTTTTTTCTGGTACTTTTCCCGGGAAGGAAGGTCTTTCTCAGTCCTAAGAGTTTTCGTTTCCGGTTTTTGACAGTGGTCAGCAGATCATCATGAAGCAAAATTGACATTGCGATCTTATTTCAAATTACTTCCTTTGTGATGCGGTCTATATGGGTGATACCTAGTATCCTCCTATAACAACTCCATTCCAATGCAAGGACCCTCCTCACTAGTTCTGCAATCAGCGTCCAAGATACACAAGCATACAAAAATGTGCCCGTAACCAATGAGCGCCCCATTCAGATTTTGGTGTCAAAGGATATACATTTTCTTTCCATATAGTTTAGAACTGTGCGAATGCTGCTGTGGACTGTGTGATTCCGGCTAGGAGTTTTCTTCATTTGAAACGATAGCTATGAGGTATTTAAGACTTCTGACACATGCCAGCTTTTCTGTTCCAATACTGATACACATTTTAAATATTTACTTAGAGATCAACAGTAAAAAATATAAATACTTTTTTAACGGCCTCCGAAAAGATCAAAGCAACTACTAGTTTTATGTAATCAGTTCTTACGTCTGTCCGTCTGTCTTTTAGTACCTTTGTCAGTCCGTCTGTCACGTTGGAATCTGTGAAAACATAAAAACATAATTTCTCTTTATTCTCCTTCTATTAAACATGTTTCAAATGTCTAATTGTCTGTGTTACAATGAAATCGAGTGGTGAATACATCTTTGTAGTTTCAGATGTTAAAACCGATGACCCGATGTCCAATGTATAAAAGTGAATTTATTATTTAGTTTTATTTGTTCTTTAGTACCCTGGAAAAAACTTCTGTATATATACTTAAAATATAGTTTTTTTTTTAAGTTTAAGATTTCACTCCCACAGGAATCGAATCATTTTCCTTCCATTAATGTAATCTTCTGTGAACTTAAAGCGTCAAAAAAATAATCTGTTAATTAACTTCTTGTATACACTTCTCCTGGAACATCGACGAGTACACCACATAAGAGTCTAATTGTCTTCATGTTTGTGTCAGTATATCTATATATATATATTGAACAATCGACACAACTCACAGTACTAAAAATAAATGTTCTACAATTTAGTTTCCATGTAGTTTTTTTGTTTTTGTTTTTAACAAAATATGACTATTCTGTATGGAAACTAATTCTTCTCAATCTTTAACTCAAGCTTTAAAATGTGTTTTTTTGTTTGTGTTTTCTTTCCCTCTACTTGTGAAACCTCTTTGAAACATTTAAAGTTCAGCTCCAAGCGTTTATACAAGGACCCAGGAAATCAAATTACAAGCGTCACTATTATTGCTAAATCATGACGATAAGCTGAACATGAAGCCAGAGAATGGAATTTGTATTGACTTTATTTTTTCTACTTTTTATTTTTTTTAGGCGGGAAAATTGGTCTGGCGCGTGGAGCTGTAGCGAGAAGGCGGGGGAGAGAACTGGGACTCAGTGGTCACCTAGATAGTTAATTCAATGTTAACGTCCAACTAGTGGTAAGATTTAAGCAAAATGAGATTTAGCAGACGACAACTCTGGTAGGCTGTGTCTTCAGGAAACCTAATAGAGAGAAGTGCTTAAATAAATACAGGTATTTAGTTGGAAACAGAAAAGTAAACTATACACATTGTCATTCCAGTCTAGCCACTCGTGTTGTTTTTATATAGATATAAATAATTATGTACTAAAATATTAAATATTATTGTAATTATATTAAAAAAAATGTTTTAATTATGATTTTTATCTCTTTAATTAATCATTATTGAGCACATTTTTTTAAAACATTGACAACATTGGAGATTTAAGCAATACAGTTTTTTACAATGTGATCTCCGCTTTGTTTATTGTTAGATTTGTTTAGAGTCTGTTTACAGTATTTAGACAATAAACAATGTGCATATAAGAAGAAGAGAAAGTGATAAGGAACATTGTAGAGGCGGTATAAGGAAACGAATGAAAATGAATAAAAAGAAGATTGTGAGTGGGATGTGTTGTGGACGATGTGAGTGGGATGTGTTGTGGACGATGTGAGTGGGATGTGTTGTGGACGATGTGAGTGGGATGTGTTGTCGACGATGTGAGTGGGATGTGTTGTGGACGATGTGAGTGGGATGTGTTGTGGACGATGTGAGTGGGATGTGTTGTGGACGTTGTGAGTGGGATGTGTTGTGGACGATGACAGTGGGATGTGTTGTGGACGATGTGAGTGGGATGTGTTGTGGACGATGTGAGTGGGATGTGTTGTGGACGATGTGAGTGGGATGTGTTGTGGACGTTGTGAGTGGGATGTGTTGTGGACGATGTGAGTGAGATGTGTTGTGGACGATGTGAGTGGGATGTGTTGTGGACGATGTGAGTGGGATGTGTTGTGGACGATGACAGTGGGATGTGTTGTGGACGATGACAGTGGGATGTGTTGTGAACGATTTATGAAAGATCGTTGTTGCTAAATGAATAACAAAAACTACTTTTAATTGGTTTCCTGTTTCCTGTTTTGTTTTTAATTTGCCAGGCTCGGTACAGATGACGTAATACAAGCGTGAATTAAGGAAACTGCTAACAAACCAATACGGAGTGCTAAAGTTTTAAGAAAGTAGTCATGTGTCTATATGATTTTATACAGACTGATGAAGACCTCCTGGTCAGTTTTTGTAACAAATTGCCAAAACAAGTTGCAGACTTTAATATAACACCATATAAATTACTGTCTTAAAATTATTAGTAATGATATTTTATTGTTCATATTGACTTTACGATATCTAAAAGCATTTTTTTAAAACTCAGGTTCCAATGAACAAAACTACATCAAACATTTAAAGAAAAAAGGAACAAATATGTTTGAACTCATTTGAGAGAGACTAGTTCCCCTTTCCCATTCAGACTTTATGGTCTTTAGGGCAGGTGATGTAAAGGTCATTATTTTCTGTAGCCCACGGTTAACAAGGGTGTCATGTGGCCAGCACAATGACCAACCGCCTTAACTTTTTCCAAAGTAATGTCAGGCACTTATTAGAGCTGGGTGGACTCACAGGCGCCCAAAAGAACACGAAATTTAAAATCCCAGTCTACACCAGAATTCGAACCCGGGACCCCAGTTTCAGATGTCCAGCGCTTTACCGCTCAGCCACCGCGCCTCGAGAGAGACTACTACAATGATATATTTTTAAAATGCCATTTAGTAAAAAAAAAAAAAGGAAAACTCGACAGTTGTTATATATTGTCTGTATCTGAATGTATAAACATTGGTTCACATCAACATTTCAATCCTCAGTGACAGCGAATAGTATATACTGAGTAAAAGTTTATCTTGTATATATATATATATAACGAATATAAGGGGTAAAAGCTTATAATACACGTGATTGAATAAAACTGGAGAAGAGCTATGTGAAACGCTATCACTATAGCTAGCAGACGTTTAGTACAGACACTCAAAACACACACACACACAGACGCACAAAAGACGCGAAGTGACCCGGGACAACATCCAGAAGATTCTATGCTCTATGTCACCTCAGAACAAAAGAGTCTGTGAGCCCTAAGGACATAATCAAATCCCTAACGACCTGTCCTAATTAAGTTATCAAGAAGCTACTACAGTGTCGCAAGGGAAGACGGAGATGGGCGCGAAGGGGTGGGGGCTGTAGTACAAGTGATTTGTACTTAGTGAGGACATGATCGCCGAGAGATCTTACACGATGAAAAAAAAAGAGTCCATATGAAATTTTATAAGACATGAGAATGTAATAGAAAATCTCAGAGGGCAATCAGTTAGTCTGCTACGTAAGTGCAACGATAAATTATTTATAAGATGATGCACTTTAGTATTTACTTTTTGTTTGCTTTGATTTCAAGGCTTAGGGCAGAGCATACGCTTTTTTTTTTCAAAATAAGCAAAACATAAATTAATGAACAAGTGTTTCTTCAAACGTTGTGAAATTTAAATCAATGCTGGTGGATTATCCGATAGAAAGCTACGATGTTTTATTTATGCCCATTATAATTCGGTATCAAATAATGTTCAATTGTCTATTTTACCTAAACAAAAAGACAGATATTTTGAGTCAGATTACCGAAGTGTTATTCAAACTGAAAATGTATTTTTTATTTTATATTCGAGTGTTGAAAGAAACCAAGATTACAATTAGAATAACGTTTGACTTTATGTCTAAAGATTAAGGAAGAGTAGATTAATTCACATGAATCCAATATTACAATTATAATAACGTTTGACTTTATGTCTAAAGATTAAGGAAGAGTAGAGTAATTCACATGAAACCAAGATTACAATTAGAATAACGTTTGACTTTATGTCTAAAGATTAAGGAAGAGTAGATTAATTCACATGAAACCAATATTACAATTATAATAACGTTTGACTTTATGTCTAAAGATTAAGGAAGAGTAGAGTAATTCACATGAAACCAATATTACAATTATAATAACGTTTGACTTTATGTCTGAAGATTAAGGGAGAGCAGAGTCATTCACATGAAACCAATATTACATGTCTTGTGATTTTAGATCCTAGGGTTATAATTTTAGGCTTCAGAACCTAAGAAATAAGAAAATATTAACTGAAGCGTTGACTAGTCAATGTAAGAGGGCTTAAAACTGATTCATCAACAGTTGGTCCCAGGATTATTTAATATTGGTTGGTCTCTAAGTAATCGGTTAATGGTTAGCAAAAAAAAAATACTTTTTTCAAAACAAAGCGCACATTGACAGCCATGACTCTTAATACTGTAAGATTTATTTCCATTTTCTATATTTTAAAAAAATATATAATTATCACTTACTAATCAATTTATTTTATTGATTCATATTTTGTTAGGAACTATTAATAATTGTTGATAGCTTCTACTTGATCCTAGAATAGGAAATGTAGAAATAACGTGGGTACAATTTGTACCAGACAGACAGAGTGAGTTGATATAAGCTTTGAAAAATTGAAAAACAAACTCTACAAAAAACTAAAAGAAATTTCAATGCCGGTCTGGACAATGTAGAAACACTATTTTTACAAAGCTTAAATAAACTTCGTCTGTCTGTATGTCTGTCTCTCTGGAAGGATTCTTTCACACTTTTCCCCCCACTTCCGAGTCTCAGATAAAGTTGAAACTTTCACAATTATTTCTTGTGGATGACAAATGAATCAATAAAAAAATTACTTATTTAATTAATTAGATTACTTTTATTTAGAAAAAGATAAATAAAGCGTGCAACATTGAGAGATATATCAGTAGTTTAGAGGTTCTTTCCCTAATATGAGATTTGTTTTCAAATAAGTATCGAGAGAAAGATATGCCAAAGGGGTGAGGTCATATGTCTCTGTGACCCACGCGTAACTAGGCTGTCATGTGGCCAGCACAACGACCAACCGCCTTTACTATTCTCCAGCTTAAGTCAGATACCCATTAGAGCTGGGTGGACTCAGAGACGCCCTGACCTCGAAAATGAAAATCCCAGTCTTCACCAGGATTCGAACCTGGGGTCCCCCAGCTCGAAAGGGAAGTGCTCTATTACTCTGCCACCGCGCCTCCTTTTTCTGAATCAGTAACAGTATACTATGTTGGTCGCAACTGGAAATGCTGGACTCATTGAATTTTCGGACGTTCCTGGCCACATTGGTCAGTGTCTTATTTGCTCTTTTAAAAATAACTTCAGAAAGAAAGGTTCAAAACCATTAAAAGTCAACTGAAATATGACGTGATGAAATGATGTGGCCGGCGTTCTGTAATAAAAGCCAGAGCAGACAGTCAAAGCACAAGATATACAAAACATACATCCCTAGGGAACAGAATAATTGCGTTGTTTTAGTATGGCGGCACCCTTTTGGAGCCAGTGGAAGCTCTTCCGCTTGAAATGCCAAAAGTGATATTATTTGGCTTGTTTTGGCTTGTTTTTTGTTTCTACTATTAGTATTCCTATGAGTGTTGATCTTAAAACAAGAACTTTGAAACTGCATTCTAAGCTACCGGCTTCTGTCTGTTTCATTCCCAGATACCCACAAGTCATTATTTTTCTACTAACGTAAACTCCCTGTTTCTCCCTGTTTCTCTGTCTCTGTATATCAATCTCTTTCTCTCTCTGTCTTTCTCCTTCTCTTTGTCTCTCTGCTTATATTTCTCTATTCCGATATCTGTCTTTCTGTTTGTTTGGCCCTCTCTTTCTCTCTTTGTATTTCTCTGGCTCTCTTTGTTATTCTCGCTCTCTCTCTCTTCCTTTCTCTTCGTTTTTTTTCTCTGTCTCTCTCTCTCTTTCCTGTTTTATCTTTCTCTCTCTAAATATATACACACACTAGCAACTGGCCAGTGGCATAGCTAAGGGAGGGGGAGAAAGAGTCATAATTCTTAATATTTGAGGGGGCCCAAATGAATACACTAAAAATGAAATGAAATATTACGCCACTATCATGTCATGTCACTTTGTGATATAAGCTAGTGACCCTGTTTGCATGCATTCTACATTTTAGGCTTACATATTTGTTTAGTAAGTTATCTCATGTCATCAAATGACAAAATGCAGGGACCCCTAAAGAGACTTAGCCTTCGGACCTTCCCCAAATCCTTACGCCACTGCAACCTCCCACACTTTGGTTGCACCCTAAGTCACCCCTTATAGAGAAGCGAGTAATAATAATTGTGAAGATATGGTCATTGTTCTGTACTGCAATTGGATTATTTAAAGAGCTACTAATGAATAATAATATCTCTTTGTGTATTGTTATTCTTGACAATTTTCAGTTCTAGATTTATTTGTCCATATTGAATATCATTGAATCATGCTTGTCCTAAGCTAAACTTGTGTTTTTTAATTTACTCTGAATTCTCGAACTTGCAACCTCGGGGCGTCTATCAGGGAGGATAACCCAAAACCTCCTCCCGTCACATTCCCTAGATGTTCCTCTCACCGTTGCACCAGAAGTCAATTGATCGTCATCTCCTGAGATCTGAGTTTACCAGACCTTCAGCTCCCCCCACCTTCACATCAAACGCCGTCTCTATGTTTTTTTTAAAATCTACAAAGTTCTAAGCCTTCCTCTCTCCTACTCTGCCCTATCTCTCTCTCTATTTCTTCACTTTTTTTCTCTCTCCCGCTCTCTCTCTCTCTCTCTCTCGATCTATTTCTTCTGTTTCTTATTCCTATTTGTATCAGTTATTTGTTCATATCTCCATACATTCACGTTTATTTCCAAGCGTTGTGTTTTTTTTTAAATCTAACTTCCATCTGTCTTTAAGTTTTCAGTCTCTAACACAGAGAGAGAGAGAGAGAGAGACACAGAGAGAGAGAGGGGGGAGGCATAACACACACGTTAAGGTACTTTCATTTTTTTGTGACTCGCCGACATTTATCTGTTTACTTTCTCTTTATCATTTCAATACTTTCATTTTTCTCTTTATCACTCCCTTAATCTCTCTCTCTCTCTCTCTCTCGCCCCCATGTTCTCTCTCTTATTCTTGTCCTCTCTCTCCTTTACTCTCTAACCCTCTCCCTCTTTCTCACTCTTTCCTCTCACCCCATCTCTCTCTCTCTCTCACATTATCAGTCTCTATCGACCTCCCCATTTTTTTCTTTCTCTCTCTCTCTTTCACTCTCTCTCTCTCTCTCTCTCTTTCACTCTCTCTCTTTCACTCTCTCTTTCAACCCCCTCTCTCTCTCTTTCACTCTCTCTTTCACCCCCCTCTCTCTCTTTCACTCTCTCTTTCACCCCCCTCTCTCTCTTTCACCCCCCTCTCTCTCTTTCACTCTCTCTTTCACCCCCCCACTCTCTCTTTCACTCTCTCTTTCACCCCCCTCTCTCTGTTTCACTCTCTCTCTCTCTCTTTCACTCTCTCTCTCTTTCACTCTCTCTTTCACCCCCCTCTCTCTCTTTCACTCTCTCTTACTCGCTGTCAATGAGTCCTTTTCCTTCTATTATTATACGTCTCCTCAACAAGATCTACACATAATGTCAACTGCTGGTTCCGAACCGCTGGTCAGTTAGATCAGTTCCTTGTACTTTCTGATGAGACAACTTGTCTCCTAGTTGGCAACGTCTCAAGTCCACTCCCAACAGCTTCGTCAGACACCTACATCCAACAAGTGCACAGTCTTTCTGAACATGAGATCATCAAAGTCAATAAGATCATGTTTCAATAAATGTCAACTCTGTTCTATCTAACAATAAATACAATAGGACAAGACTATTTAACTAGAAATGAAACATGAGAGATACCCTATAATGACTTTAACTTGTAGTTTTGGTAACTCTACCAGTATTCAATGACATTCAACTAAAAGATGTCAATCAACAGGGAGATGTAGATGCGGTCATTCAACTAGCAGATGTGGTCATTCAACTAGCTGATTCAACTAGTTGACCATATGAAATAATAAGTAGACTCCGTTATTCAAGATGAAGTGACACTAGCAAGTATTGTCCTTCAACACTAGTTATTATTCAATCAACCGATGTAGTCATTCCAGTAGTTCACGAGACTAACGAACAAGTCATTCAAAATGAAGCTGAAAGTTGACGACGCTTGTTACGTACATAGGACACTAAAATAAGAAGTAACCCCTACTTTGTCTGGGCCATATTGCTAAAAGTGTAGAAATATATAAATATACATACACAATGTAACGTAAATGTGCTCCTGAATATGGACCATTCGGATTCATACCAAACAAATGCAATAATAATCAGTCATTATGTTTCATTTGTTTAAATATGTCATTTGTTTGAATGTCATATGTTTCAATGTGTCATTTGCTTAAATGTGTTATCGACCGAAAGTTTGAAACCTGCTACACTTAATCGTCATCTTGTAACCAATCATAATGAACTGAAAGAAAAAAAACTTTTGATTTCTGCAAACGTCAGCAGAAGTGTATGCAAATCAAGGAAAAAATATTAGCAATGAGACAACAGAAAGTACAAAAAGTTTTTAAGGCTTCACATATTATAGCAATGCAAAACAATACACAGGATAATGAAGAATTTTATGTGATTTCGGCAGCCAAATGAAAACAGTTCATGAGACCCAATCTCATTTTTCATTCATTTGTATCATATTAGTTTAAAAAAAATTGATGCCTACTTGATTTTCAAATTATACAAAAAAAAAAAAAAACAAACAAACAAACAAAACATTCATATTTCATTTTTCATAAATTTTGTAACAATTCTAATAAATTTAGATACATTACAGCTTTAATATCTCTGTTATTATCATTAATTAAATATCTTATTGGTACACATTTTCAGAGCGACACGCAAAGACCACAAGATCATCCATATAGAAGGTATTTAAAGGTTATTTCACAATTTTACACATTTTTAGCCGCCCCCGAAAGGGAAAAAGACGCTATTAGTTTAGTGCGAAATGTCTGTCCGTCTGTCCGTCTGACCGTTTGACCGTCTGTCCGTCTGTCCGTCCGTCCCGTTTAGATCTCATAAACTAGAAAAGATATTGAAAATCCGACATCACAATATTTTAGACCATTCAAAGTTCTGATGCAACGGCTACTTTTTTTTTCTGAAAGCGAAAAATCTAACTTTTAAAATCAGTTATGCAAGCAGTTTTTTAAAGTGAAAAAGCTAATTAGTATGCATTATAAGTTAGACCTAATTTAAAATGAATAGTGATCTTATAAACTTTATTTTTCTGAACAATTTATTTTTATTCTTTAAATAAGGATTCGAATAAGAGATTAAGCCTTTTCAAAACAATTAGATCAATTATAAGACATCAGTTAGGCCAAAGGAGGCGCGGTGGCTGAGCGGTAAAGCGCTTGGCTTCCGAACCGGGGTCCCGGGTTCGAATCCTGGTGAAGACTGGGATTTTCAACTTTGGAATCTTTGAGCGCCTCTGAGTCCACTCAGCTCTAATGAGTACCTGACATTAGTTGGGATGCAGTATAGGCGGTTGGTCTTTGTGCTGGCTACATGACACCCTCATTAACCGTAGTCCACAAAAACAGATGAACTTTACATCATCTTTCCTATAGACCACAAGGTCTGAAAGGGGAACTAGTTAGGCCAGGTTCACATCTAACTTTACATTCACTTACACCTATCCTTTGATCTGCGGGACCGTTGGGGCACTACACAAGATCTGTTAACTTTCTTTCTCCATTCTTATCTCTCATTTGTCATTGATATAATTTCATTTGGATGTTCTTTCTGAAAATATTTAAGCCTGCCAGGGTGGACCTCTTCAAGGGCGGATTTTGAGTTTGTGTTTCCACACAAACTGTCTTTTGTAACCTTGTTTTTTTTATATTTTTTTTTTGCAATGGTCTTTGATGCCTGGCGGAAAGTGCTAAAAAAAAAAGACTGGTTATCCTTGACCTTACTGTATTTCAGCCTAACAGACGGCTCTTGATGACCATGTGAGATATCCAGGAAATGTAGGTCAAACACATTTCTGTTGGATATCAATACAATAGAAATGTTTGGACAATGAAACAGGATTCTTTCATTTAATGTTATAACAACAAGCTTTTTTTTAGTTTTTTTTTTGTTTGTTTATTGTTGTTGATTTTCTTGTATTTTATGAAGTGTTACAACCATTCGATTCAAACGCTATCTGTAGAGAATGCCAGTGTTTCAATCATGTGCTTTCAATGTATTGTTGTTTATGTAGGTTTTTGTATTCTCTTATGCCATTTATAGTTTAATATTACATTGATACAGGACTGTTAAAAGTCACATAAAGTGATAAATATGGTTATATAGACTGAGAATGACACGTTTTTAAATCGGGTTTTTTTTTTTAATCATATTGATATATATTTGTTGTACATGTTTCGGATATCCTTTTACATGTAAAAAGTATTACACCCTAGTTCAAACCTCCTGAACGTACTTTCAGTTTATTTTTAACTCCTATGGCGTTTACGGCTATTTCAAGCATTCCCATGGCTTTTACAGTTATTTTAAGGTTTCCCATGACCTTTACAGCTATTTTTAGCTCTCCCAGGGCTTTTAAAGCAATTTTAAACTCTCCCAGGGCCTTTACAGCTATTTTAAACTCTCCCATTACCTTGAATTTTACAGCTATTTTAAGTTTTCCCATGAAGTTTACAGCTTCTACAAGCTCTCCCATGTCTGCAGATTGGTGTGACCGAAATACTTAACAAAATACGTTTTATTACGTGACACTGATACGTTTGTTTGTTAAATGTTGGACATGTTTCGGATGTTCCTTCAGAGTTGAAGATAGTTTACTTCTTAGTCCAAACCTCCCGCAGGACGAAGGGGAATGGGAGCGGGCAGGGTTCGAACTCAAGACAATCGATATATCAGAACAAGGAATGTGTCTTCTATGAATACTGAATGAGAAATAAATGGGAAATAAATTGATGTGTAAACAATAGCTGAATCTTTTATTTATTTATTTTTTGCTCATAAGAGAGCCGGAGCAAAACTGAGACACATTAGCAACAATTTGTAGAGTCATAGACAAACGTATGTATATAGAGTTCCTAATATATGTTTAGCTAATCATTTAGTCAGTATAAATGAGAAAAGGTACTAAACAATATTTTTTCTATACTCGTGCAAAACATGAAAATAATGTGTACACAATAATGTTGTATATGAAATATTTGTAAAAACAAATGCAAGTTTAATTTTGTTTCTCATAGCAAAATTAAAATTGTTCATCCGTAATATAAAAGTCTCGTAAAGAAATATTTCAGTCTTGACCGAAACCATTGCAAATTATTTATTACTTTAAAAAATGAATGAAACAAAAATGTAAAAAAGACAGAAAGAGTGAATTATAGATTGGAAGGAGAGAAAGAGAGAGACGGAGAAAAAAACATGAAGTTTAGTGTCATAGTTCATCAATTATTGCTAGACAATTACGGATTATTATTTTTTTTTATTTAAAGATTTTAAAGAAGTTAATTGTGCCGTGGATTGTAGGAAGTGAGGTGTGTTGTTTTTATGTAGGAAGTGATGTATGCTGTGATGATGAAGGAAGTGATCTGTTTCTATGTTGATGTAGGAAGTGATGTGTGCTGTGATGATGAAGGAAGTGATCTGTTTCTATGTTGATGTTGGAAGTGATGTGTGTTGTCAAGATGAACAAAGTGATGTTTCTATGTTGATGTATGGTAGTGATGTGTGCTTTCAAGATGAAGGAACTGATCTGTTTCTATGTTGATGTATGGTAGGGATGTGTGTTGTCAAGATGAAGGAACTGATCTGTTCTATGTTGATGTGATATGTTCTATGTTGATGTATGGTAGTGATGTGTGTTGTCAAGATGAAGAAAGTGATCTGTTTCTATGTTGATGTATAGTAGTGATGTGTGCTGTCAAGATGAAGGAAATGATCTGTTTCTATGTTGTATGGTAGTGATGTGTACTGTCGAGATGAAGAAAATGATCTGTTTCTATGTTGATGTATGGTAGTGATGTGTGTTGTCAAGATGAACAAAGTGATCTGTTTCTATGTTGATGTATAGTAGTGATGTGTGCTGTCAAGATGAAGGAAATGATCTGTTCTATCTTGATGTAGGAAGTGATGTGTGCTGTCGAGATAAATGCTCCTAAAAACAAGATGGTTGGTAAAAACAAAACAAACAAAAAAATGCTTTAGGCTTTGCTCATATTTTTTCCTTCAAATAAATCGATTAAATGAGACAGGGACCAGGAATAGAGCGGACTTGTTGATTGTTTTCACTTTCCAGAAGTGAACTTAGAAAACGTGATAATTGTGCTATCAAACAACGAGATTTTTAAAAAATAGAATGTGTTTATCTTGCTAATGCATGCTGGAAATATTATCAGATAAAAAGAAGAACATCATTTATCGGCTGAGATCATCTCCACGTTCGCATTGGCACTATGAAACATAAAAACAACTAATGATGTATGCATGCACGCTGGAAGTCATTATTGTTTACCCCACATCTCTCTCTAAATAGATAGAGATTATTATAGATGATAAATGCACAAATTTAACTTGTCATTACTTGACTTGGATCTAGAACAACTAACATATTTTTTATGCATTACTAAAATTTACCAAAAACGATTTTTCTTCGAAATTTCAACCCAATTTGTTTTTTCAAGCCAACGTAGCCCTTTTTTTTATGGCAAAAATCTAAATTTTTCTTCCAGTTCGCTCCAACTTATAAACTTAATTGTATATTCTGTAATATTTTCTCTTTTTTTTTTCCTACCACACTCAAAACTAAAATCCACAAAACTGACACTAAAAACGATCTCTAAAGAACTAATTTCATACAGGAATCTCTGAACCTAAAAAAAACAACATGAACAAATAACTCTGGAATCCAAGAAACATCACAATGAATCTCAAATGTACTTTATAGAAATAGTGTGTTCCCATTCACAATGAACCTCTTGGAAACAGAATCACTAAGAACTGACCAAACTGGTCAATTAGTTTCCTAAGGAAATCTACACTACACTTGTTTTCTTCGCGAATGCGATTCTCCCCCTTTTCCATGTCCTGAAGATCATTACTAAATGCACAATTAATGTCCAAAATTTCTGGAAATTATGACTAAAAGCACAACTAGTGTCCAAAGTTTCTGGAAATAACAAATTTCTTTCGCGTCGGCATTTTCTAAATTATAAAAGTCAGACTAGAACTTAATTTTTGTATCAGTCGTCCTTCACCGAGACGTTACGGCGACAAGAGATGTTATTTATCAATGCATCAGTTGGGGTCGCAGGCGTCCATCGACTCATTACGTCTGATAAACAACATAACCGTCAAGGCTACAACAGGTCACATTTCATTGTTTCTGTCCGTTGTTATCAACGGTCTCAGGCCGCTATAGAAAACGAGAAAGTTAATTGTATTGCATTTCTTGATATTCTGTTGGATATTTTTTGATACATTTTATTTCTACGTCAATATATATCATTCTATAATAAAACATATTAATTGTGAATGTAAAGTACTGACTAAAATATGTTTGCGAATAGATCGTTGTTTCATATAAATATAATCTCATTAAAATACACTAGGAACCACAAGATTTTCTTTTGTAACAGTTTGTGTTGTAGTATTGCTCACAGTTGACATAGGTAGATAGTTTGTGATGCTTTAGAACACCGTGTCAACGAGCAAGACAAAAAAAAGTCCCTGGACACGACCCTTACTGACCGGTAATATATACATGCATTTTACAAGCTCCTGTGGTAGCTTTTAAGTCCCACGCATGCCTTCTGGCGTTGGTTCTGGATGCAATCTTTCTATTTGTATGTTTGATATCGTGTTTCAGACTTGTCAACAGTCCAGGAATCTAAATGGAATGTCATTATCTGAGGTACTGTTTCTAGAACTATGTGGCCAATTTAATGTCTATTGTAATGCAGGCCAAGCAATCAATGCTGACGTCATTATAAAAGTCAGGAGTTATGATTTGTTTTAAAGTTCGCATTTACCTGGTATATAAATAACAAGAGTATATAGCTACAATCGGACATTTTCCTTTTGAGTCCTTCAGAACAAAAAATGTTACAACTAAATAGAACTCTTTACTTCCTATAAAACAACAACTTAACTAGAAAGGATGCCATCATGCAATGTCTGCGTTACTTAGTTAAATGCTGAAACTGACACGGAAGAGAGAGACTGGTTGCATGCGGCTTCAGAACGAGACTGCTGCAGGTCTATTACAAAGGCCGTTGGATACACATTTGAGACAAAAAGAAAATCCGCTGCCGAGGACAGACGCAAACGGCGAGAAGAAAATCTAAATCGACCACCGACGGACAATGGTTATGCCTGCGCTTGAGGAGGCAAAATATGTAGGTCACAGGAAATACTGCATTTCTCATTAATCTTCGGTGTCAAAGACAAGCTTTATTATTATTATTTTTTGTTATTATGTTCCTCAGAGAACCGTGCTTCCTATGGACTTCTATTTGTGCCGCTTTTCCCACTACCATGTTACAGTTAGCTCCCTTTAAGTGTATGGACAGTGGACTTAAAGGCTTAGAACTCACTCTCCACTGAACTCAAGACTAACCATATGCTTCACTTCATTCAAGAAGAACATCAAGACTTACCTCTTCAACATTTATTTAAATTTGTTTACTATTCTAATTCTCGTATTTATGTTTGTCATGTAACTTTAGCGCCCTGAGCCTACTTTGTGTTTGTCAACAGCGATATCTAAATTAAATTATTATTTTTCAAACTATTATCATTAGTAGTAGTAGTAGCAGTTGTAGTATTCGTATTAAACAACTACACACACTATATAGCCTCCTATTCTCTTGACTAAATGATGAGGTTAGTGTTGGATTCATATCGACGTATCTGTGTGTGTGTGTGAGTGAGTGTGTGTGTTACTTATTCACTCGAGTTACCTCCATCCATTCTGATAGCCGGTATTATCGCTTCAATCTTTATAGCTAAACCAAAAGTGTATTGTTCAAAAAGTTGTTTCGTTTTTTCGCATCCTCCATGAGCCCCCACCCTCCCTCTTTTCTCTCTCGCCCTCCCTCTCTTTTTCTCTCAGTCACAAACACACACACACGAGGAACACATCACACAGACTATTACCTTTAAACAGCACTAGAACGCGCCACTCTGCCAGTGTTATGCGCCAAACCTTCAAACACCATTGAATAATTACAACCTAAACTAAACCTGAATCCTGCTCACAATCAAATCACTCATGCTGAGAGAACATACTAATCGATAATGTTTTTTTTTCTTCCGTGCATTGTTTTTTCAACATGTTTTTAGACCTATTTCCTCCCGTGAGGCAGACAAATTTTATAAACGCTGCAAGAGGAACAGGTCCGCAAACACAGAAGTCAAGAAATGTCAAACTAGAAGCCTCGATAGTCTGTTAATGTTGGGGTTTATTTATTGGGGTTTATTATGGTTTACTAGGGTTTATTGGGGTTTATTAGGGTTTATTAGGGTTTATTAGGGATTATTAAAAGACATTTTTGTAAATCAAACAGGAACGTAAAACTTAAATGCTATTTATCTTTAGTCAGGCCAATATAGAAAATACATCCTCTGTCTGGGATCCCTCAACTCAAGAAAACAAAAACAAACTAGAACAAATACATCCTCTGTCTGGGATCCCTCAACTCAAGAAAACAAAAACAAACTAGAACAAATACATCCTCTGTCTGGGATCCCTCAACTCAAGAAAACAAAAACAAACTAGAACAAATACATCCTCTGTCTGGGATCCCTCAACTCAAGAAAACAAAAACAAACTAGAACAAATACATCCTCTGTCTGGGATCCCTCAACTCAAGAAAACAAAAACAAACTAGAACAAATACAAATTAAAACAGGGGGATTTATAACTAACGAATATTTCTATTTGATTAGAGTAACACTATTAGTAAAATCAATTAAAGTTAGAGACACTATAGTTTCAGAAAAATACAAAGTTAAGTAGCTATAATACATAAGACAATGAACCATAATTTACAAATAGAAAAACAAAACCTAATGAAATACTCAGAAAGACGCAAATAAAGGAGCACATTTTTTTATTTCCTTTCGCTAGAACAAATTCGTACAAGTGCTCCTTCTTCCTTAGTGCCATTAGAGAATGGAATAGGTTGCCTGACTGCCTGAATCGACCAGGAAAACCACCGCAGAGTTTAAGTCATTGATTAACATGCATGCAGAGGCGTAGCGAGAGGGGCAAAGGCGCACGATATCCCGGACGGCACCTCAGGGGGACACCACACGCAGAGAGGCGCCATAAATTATTTTAGATATTAATACATTTTAAAGTTTTGTCTAGATGACAAAAGAACAGAGTTCCTCTTCACGAATTAAAATATTTAAATCCTCATATAGAAACCACACTATTTCTCAAGATGTAATAAACAGTATATTTAAATTCGCCCTCACTGGCATAGAGGAAAGTAGCTGGCAGCAGATGGCCTCTGAAAGAGACGGAGAGCTGTCACAAAAGCTTCGGGACAAACATTGGAGACTCAAAGAATAGCCATTATTGAATACAGGCGCAGAAGACGGAAAGAAAACTTATATAGACCGCCAGCGGACAAGGCTTTGTCTGCATGAGATGCGGGAAAATATGGAGGTCGCAACTGGGTCTGTGTAGTCATGTTTATTACTGCATGTATCTTTAAACTTCGGAATCGAATACATTTCCAATGCCATTAGTATTCAAAGTCGACAGTAAATTTAATAAGATAGACATAACGTGAAGCTTGGTGAACTGAATAGAGCCTGAGCCAAGCGCGTCTACTCTCTGTAGATAGTTTTTCAAACAGAAAAAAACAAACATAGCGGAAACGTATTATCTCCCTTTTCTTAATTTACTCTTTTGTCTAGAACAGCGGTTCTCAATCTTTTAAGCTCGGCGACCCTTTTTACAATCCCCCACTCTGCCGCGACCCGACCACCCCAAACACATACGACAATAGAAGAGTAGACAATAACAACCCATATTTTCGATGGTCTTAGGCGACCCCTCGAAAATGTTCAATCGACCCCCAAGGGGGTCGCGACCCAAAGGTTGAGAACCCCTGGTCTAGAAGCTACTAGAACATGAAAACTTCATGTTTGAATTTCTCTTCTAATCGTAACGAGTAGCCCACGAGACTAACTGGTATTATCGTTAAAATTACTGGAATGATTACGATTAACATTTCTGTTTGTTTTACAAACTTTGATAGTATCTAGTAGCCCCCCTTGAGGAAAGCTAGTATTTGTCATATGAGGTCAGCCTGTCACGTTTAGATTTTTTTAAATCCATGAGTGCTATTGAAAACTGAGCTCACCAAAACCATGTGTGACGAAATCTTAGAAAGTGAACTCGTTTGTGTAATGAGACACGTCATAACTTCGGGGTTCATAAGTTTTAAGCATCATGTTGAATCTGCTTTTTTTTAAAATGTATTTCCTATCCATTTAATTTATATTGTGTATTCTTACTTTGAAATATGTGTGTGAGTGTGTGTTAGTTATAGTTAGCAAGCGTTTTTAATATTAATTTTATTTAAAGGAGAATAATATTGGAGTATTGAAGATGCAATTTCTATTTGAAAAGTACAGTACGAATCAACCAATGCTGACATGTATTGAAAACAATTTTAATGCAGCTTTCCACCCTCGGAAAATGTTTAGAAAATCACTATAAAACTATTCGTCATCTGAGAGTTTAGATACAATCTAAACGTGTGGGTCAGTATAATTCAAATGTATGCAAAAATGAGATGTATAATTAGCAAAGTAAAATGGTAAATATACGAACAAAAACCATGTAATAAAATCAAGACTTTGGTAAGTATAGGTATATAATTGGTATTAAAATTATTAGAGTGAAATAGACTTGACCCAATGAAATTGTTCAGTTTCACAAGACTTTTGTTCACTGGGAATCTTGAACTGAATTCCTCACAATAAATGAAACTCTAGTCAGCGAAGATTAAAACTGACAAAAAAATTGTTTTCAATTCATAATTTGTTTTTGTAATTCACATTTCCTCTAACGTGACTAAAACACAAGCTTCCTATGAGGACAAAACATTGAAACACAATAACATATGTATGTTCTCAATTCTTTCTTTATGTCAGTAATGGTTTTGACCAGTTTTCTGTTTGCTTTGAATGAAGTTTCGCTTCAATACCTTCAACCTTGTGTAAATACATAAACATATTTTCTTCTCTTATTTTCAGACATTGGAAATGTGTTGTTCTTTATGATGTTTGACTCTGTTGAAATTTGATTGGCCATTATACATTTAGTAGTGATAAATCATGTTTACATGTTTGTAAAAATGTCATTGCACTGTGTTACACACACACACACACACAAACACACACATACACAAACACACAGACAAAACACACACACATATATATATATATATATATATATATATATATATATATATATACATATTACAGATATATATATATAATTATATATAGAGATAGATAGATAGATAGATAGATAGATAGATAGATAGATAGATAGATAGATTGATAGATAGATAGATAGATAGATAGATAGATAGATAGATAGATAGATAGATAGATAGATAGATAGATAGATAGATAGATAGATAGATAGATAGATAGATAGATAGATAGATAGATAGATAGATAGATAAGTAGATAGATAGATAAGTAGATAGATATTAAACTTCATACTAAACAATTGAAACTTCTTAGTTCAAAAACCCTTTTCATTCATTAACTTTAACCAAACAATCCCTAAATACTTTAATTATTATCATCAATAGTTGACCTTTTCTTAAATTGCACTTAGATTTTTAAACAATCACCCTATTTATCTAAATTGATTCAAATTTTTAACCTTCTATGCTAGTTAAATATTTTTTTCTTTTTTTTTTAACCGGCTTATAATAATAGTTACAATGGATATAGTTTAATTCAATCCGTAAGTCAAACTCAATAATAGATTTACAAATGTAGACTTGACATGAAACTTAAAACTTATGACTGAATGAATTCTGATATAACCTCGTATTTTCATTTTATTTATCATAAACTACAAAGTGTTTGTATGTCATTCATAGAAATAAAAAAAAAAAAGTTCGACCAATCTTAAAGAAACTTAGAGATAGAATTTCATAAGATAAAAGCTGTGATCCTAGAATATGTAACGTTTCCAAACAGCAGGTGAGCTTACAATATTTAGGCAATAAGCCATCTTGACATAGATTTAGATTTTTAAAATCTTTGTTTAAATATTGAAGCTGCATAGCAGCCATCTATATTATAACAAAACAAAAACAGAATAACAAATGAAACAGATCAAAGTCAAGTTAAGACATAGTTAATAAGTTCTCAAACTCAGAACTCGATTTGGTCAAATATTCTGCTACTATTTCTCCTGACATCAATTGTTATTTTGTGTAGAAAATCAAAGCTACCAGAAAGCCAAAGTGTAAAAAAAATAATTCTTGTTTACTTTTCTGTGGCAACCTTGACGAGTATACCACGTGACTCAATCAGCGCCTTTAATCAATATTGTGCTCAGGAAAGTGAGTATAACTTGAAAATGAACGGCAGTGTTATGGTTCTAAACATGAATGAGTGTCAGTGTTCTCTAGATCTTCTTTTGAATGTATATCATGTCATCAAGGAAACACACACAATGGTTAGGATATGTACAAATAGTATAGGTTTAGGAAGATTCTATGTGCGGCTTTGAAGTTAACATGGATCCATTTTAACCCAAAATTGTGGATATTGGAGAGTTTCATGATATGACTTTAATTTGCCACCGACATTAATTCTCCTTCCTTCTACAGCTGTATGCGTCTGTCTTCACGTCTCTATATAGTAATCAACAGAACTCCTAGCAATGTGTGGCAATACAATTATATTTTCAAATTCAACAGTTGAAAATCGAATCTCTGTCGATCCTCTGATATTCAAATGTTAATACTACACAACCCGATTCACTTGTAAATGCTTTAAATGTATAAATTTTAATTCAAATCGCTCAACGTTTCGTAACTGAAAAGGTGAAAAAAAATATGTTCACCTTTTGTGTAGTACTGATTTATCGATTGGATTCCATTGTTCGACTGCACTCAATCCCTACGTGAATGTGACATGATCTGCTGGTCTTTGTTTAAACCAACGTAGGCTTACATCACAAACTAAATGGCGGGTCGGTGGGGGGGGGGGGGGTTGAGCCCCCCAGTTGTTTGGACGGCCCACACGACAGTAAACATCACCAGGATAAAATATTGCAGATGTGGTGTTGACATATGAAGATAATTACACCGCAGCGACCCTGAGTCCTGTAATCAATGACAGGGATACCAAGCAAACACTGCACCGCCTAGAAGACGTTGAGATGACATATTCATGAGAGGCTCCACATAACTAATGAGATGTTTTTCCTGGAGTTTAACTTAAAAAACGTAATCTAAATTTTAAATTTCTTTTTTCTTATCTTTTTTTTTTGTACAAAAAATATCTATACACAAGTCTTATCTTGTCTCAGCCAGTACTGTCTCTATAGAAAAATAAAATAATTAATTATGAGTAATTGATAAAATAAATGGTCAATTTTTTTATTGATTCATGTGTTATTTGGACCTATGAATGATTGTGAAAAGTTTAAACATTGTCCCAGACCAGGAATGGAGAAATAAAGTGTACAATATTCCATCCATCCATCCAGACAGACAGACAGACAGACAGATAGAAACTTTGTAACAATTAATTCTTATAAGATTATCTTATGCCTGTTTCTTACATACGTAGACTCATAAAAATACCGATACATTATTTATAAGTGAACAATTAAATTAAATTAGCCGTGTCATTACCCTTCGTGATGGAGTGAAGTTTAAGAAATGGTTTCCATTATTAATTAAATAGATTTCCAATTGAAAAAATAAATGTATAAAATATTGGAAAGAATGTAACACTTTTAGTAAACAATTTAGTTATTTTGTCATTTATCTAAAGTTCAGAAAGTGGTTCTAAAATGATAATGTTGACTATAAACCTCCCCACCCAAACATGCAAATTAGCGCAAGTGGCATTCAGACCAGAACTGGGTCAAACTGAGCAGCAATTAGGTCACTTCTAAGATGGTGGATGAAACCACTCTAATTTACATAATTGTGGCAAGTGCTTGCATAATCAAATCAAGTGCTTGTTCTTTAGATCAAAATATAGAGTGGGATGATAGTAATGTGTTTCAACAAATTAGGCGCATGAAATAAGAAATTATGTAATGTTTCAACAAAAAACTATGCTGTTTTTTTTTACTAGGCCAGGGGTCGGCAACCTTTTGAGTCGGAAGAGCCAAAAATTACGATTTACAAAATTTCGAGGTTTTTAAAGAGCCACAAAGTTTTTTCTTGCCTACTATAAATAGTTCTCAAACATTGAATTTTTTTTAATAAAAAAAAATCGAATTCATATACAAGTAGGTTAGTGTTTTTCACAACAAATTAGATAATATTTAAATGGCATTATTAAATAATTATTTTTTATTTCGATAACAACTAAAATAGCTAAACATTTACTTAAAACACCAACTACTTGTACTTCACTAACAAACAATTGAACAAAGTCAATTGGAGCGATGACTTTACATGGTTTTAGAAAGTTTGGATACATTTGGCTCATACGGTAACATGATGTTTTTAGTTTCAAACACGACTCTAAATTTTCATTTGTTAGTTGGCTTCTTACTTTACCTTGCTCGCACGAATATGTCGATCTAAAGATAGTCAGCACTTCAAATGTCAACTTCTTCACCTCACTGTAGCAATCTGGAAGATTATTCCAAGCGGCGCTCCTTTTAAGGCTGTCCACTTTTGTTGCGTTACATAGGCCTACTTACATTTCTTAACCTCCATCACTAAATGATCACTTACAACTTGCTTTTCAATTCTGGAAATTTTCAACTCCACAAAACTTTACTTTTTAAATCGATCAATCGTATATCTAGATATCCTGTATCAATTCCATACCTTCTAGTGTGGATTTCGTTACTATTTGCGTTGAGATGGTGTACTAGGAATGCTAGAATAGTTTGTTGGTTTTGAATTGCTCAAATCTGTCAAGAAATTTATCTGTGATTTTTTTGTATAGCTGTGCTGAAGTAGTTCGTGTCAAAAGTTGCACTGATTTTATCGCGATACTGCTTTACACATTGAAAATGAAGTAACTTACCGCTCTGAATATTTTCTACAAAAAGAATTATTTTTTCTTCAAAACAAACCAATTCTTCTATCAAAACATAGGATGGGTTTTCCTTTCCTTGCAGTTTTAGATTCAGCTCATTGAATTTCTCTGTTATATAAATCATAAAGTAAATTTTTTGCAACTATTCGTCCTTCTATAATTCGGTGTGATCCCTTTTTTCATTTTGAAATGTATTCAAGCACAAAGTAAAACGTTTCATCACCTTACCTTTGGAAAGTCATAGGTCGGAATAGTGAGTTTCTATTTCCTTTAAGTGGTAGAGTGCTAATGACCAGATGCTGTTAATAATCTTGATTACCAAATTCATGACCTCAACTATATCGGTCGGAATCGTTTTGGGTTCAAAGCGCTTCTTTGTGCATTAACATAAATATTTCTTGGTTTATTTTGCTCCGATGAATTGTTGTTGCTCTTTTATTTTTTCTTGTCATACATTTGGCTCTATCAGTTGCTATTTAAACGATTTTATTTAAATCGATCTTATTGTCTTCAAGGTATTTTTGCATGAGCTCTATCGTCCCTGTCTAGTAAGTCATGAGAGTGGGAAGACATATACCTGACAAATTGGGCAACTTGTGCCGTGTCTTTATGTCGCAAGACTCATCTATAGCAAGTGATAAGGCAGAAGAAAGTTGAATATCTTCCACCTGCAAATGTGCTACATTTGAAAACATTTTAGCTATTCTATCGTACTGTTTCAGCGAATAGTGGCAAGTCTTTGAATTTTTTTTCAAGATTTCTGGTTTGTTTTTGAAATCACGAAACTGTTCTTCAGATGCAAGTAGGAAGCAGTCTTTCACATACTCATCATCGGTAAATGGTTTCCCTTTTTGTGCAATTTCTAGTGGTATACGCAAAGCTTGCAAGGATAGCATTACTTATAGATCGCTTCTAACTTTGAGAAGATAAATTTGCTTACAACTCGTTTACTTGAAACAACAAAATATACGTCACAGTCAAAGCAAGTGGTTGAGATGCCAATTCTTCTTGCGTCAAATCGAATTAAAACCTACATAGAAACATCCGACGACGGCGTCATTCGAGAGCTTACGACGGACTGACGACAGCGACGACGCGTGTCAAGGGGAAGGGGTGTAGTGAAAAGCGAGTACAAGTGGCTGAGAGATAAAATCGGCGCCTAAGTTTCGTTAAACGATTCAGAACTATTTTAAAAGTGTTTCGATAAAATAAATAATATTTGCGTATGGAACTAAAGAGCCGCAGATTCACATCCAATGAGCCGCATGTGGCTCGCGAGCCGCAGGTTGCCGACCCCGGTACTAGGCGACTGTATCAAGTAAACGGCATGTGATGATGATTGCAAATCTATATTACAGGCAGCTCTAAGTAAAGACATCTGGTACTTTATGCTAATTGTGGGCTCTATATGGGAAAACTAATTCTAAATAACATGTAATATATATTGTAAAAGTGGTAATGTTTAGGGAGCAACTGATTTTACATGACGTGACAAATATGGCTCATGAAGTCTTTTAGTTGGCAGCTGGTTTATCAACAGAAAAACAATATATATAATAATATAATTTCAACATGTAATTTTTTAAATTGTTCTTTTATTATATGGTATATTGTAAATCTAATTTGTGTATATGTTATTAAATTAGCCAAGTTATTTTTGCTGGACTCTATTTGTTGAAGAAAAGAGTCATGAAACTGACATGGAAAGAAAACATCAAAGACTTGAAAGAAATAACTCTTGTCTGAAACACAATCAAGGGCAGACTAATATCCAATCTACGATTACATGTGTTTCTGTATAAGACAATATTTTTCACTACTGTCAGAATGTTTATTGTTGAGTCAAGCTTGCCTTAAAGAACTTGATTGGAGCCAAGCTAGTCTAATAGAGCTTGGTTGGAGCCAAGGTTGTCTAATACAACTTGGTTGGAGCCAAGGTTGTCTAATACAACTTGGTTGGAGCCAAGGTTGTCTAATAGAACTTGGTTGGAGCCAAGGTTGTCTAATACAACTTGGTTGGAGCCAATGTTGTCTAATAGAACTTGGTTGGAGCCAAGGTTGTCTAATACAACTTGGTTGGAGCCAAGGTTGTCTAATAGAACTTGGTTGGAGCCAAGGCTGTCTAATACAACTTGGTTGGAGCCAAGGTTGTCTAATAGAACTTGGTTGGAGCCAAGGTGGTCTAATGGAACTTGGTTGGAGGCAAGCTAGTCTAATAGAGCTTGGTTGGAGCCAAGGTTGTCTAATACAACTTGGTTGGAGCCAAGGTTGTCTAATAGAACTTGGTTGGAGCCAAGGTTGTCTAATACAACTTGGTTGGAGCCAAGGTTGTCTAATACAACTTGGTTGGAGCCAAGGTTGTCTAATACAACTTGGTTGGAGCCAAGGTTGTCTAATACAACTTGGTTGGAGCCAAGGTTGTCTAATAGAACTTGGTTGGAGCCAAGGTTGTCTAATACAACTTGGTTGGAGCCAAGGTTGTCTAATAGAACTTGGTTGGAGCCAAGGTTGTCTAATAGAACTTAGTTGAAGTCAAGCTTGTCTAATAGAACTTGGTTGGAGCCAAGGTTGTCTAATACAACTTGGTTGGAGCCAAGGTTGTCTAATAGAGCTTGGTTGGAGCCAAGGTTGTCTAATAGAGCTTGGTTGGAGCCAAGGTTGTCTAATACAACTTGGTTGGAGCCAAGGTTGTCTAATACAACTTGGATGGAGCCAAGGTTGTCTAATAGAACTTGGTTGGAGCCAAGGTTGTCTAATAGAACTTAGTTGAAGTCAAGCTTGTCTAATAGAACTTGGTTGGAGCCAAGGTTGTCTAATACAACTTGGTTGGAGCCAAGGTTGTCTAATAGAGCTTGGTTGGAGCCAAGGTTGTCTAATAGAGCTTGGTTGGAGCCAAGGTTGTCTAATACAACTTGGTTGGAGCCAAGGTTGTCTAATACAACTTGGATGGAGCCAAGGTTGTCTAATAGAACTTAGTTGAAGTCAAGCTTGTCTAATAGAGCTTGGTTGGAGCCAAGGTTGTCTAATAGAACTTAGTTGAAGTCAAGCTTGTCTAATAGAGCTTGGTTGGAGCCAAGGTTGTCTAATAGAACTTAGTTGAAGTCAAGGTTGTCTAATAGAGCTTGGTTGGAGCCAAGGTTGTCTAATAGAGCTTGGTTGGAGCCAAGGTTGTCTAATAGAGCTTGGTTGGAGCCAAGGTTGTCTAATAGAGCTTGGTTGGAGCCAAGGTTGTCTAATAGAGCTTGGTTGAAGTAAAGCTTGTCTTATAGAACTTATACTTTAGTCTTATATTTATCGTAAAAAAATAATTTGGTGAGGTGTTTAAACTCAAAATCCCCTTGGCTGCGCTCATGGAATTAGGTTAATGTCGTTGGCATTTTTTTTTTGTTTTATAGAAGAGGGGGGCTTTAATATAAAACCCCTTTTGGCTGCTCTGTGGCAATTAATGGTTTAACACTTAAATGTCATCTAAAATAAGCAAAATTAAAGCAAATAATAAGTCACAAAATTCCCCCGACCTATTGGGGGGGGGAATCATTTCGGGTTGGGTGGGTTGAACCCCAAAACGTACACTACTACGACTATGCTATTGATTAAGCCCGATTGCACTACTTTTTAATTGTTGTTAAAAACTGTGTTCGACTTATATGCATACCTAAATAAGTTTTTCTTTTTTTTTATGGTAAAGATTTTTTAAAATTAAAGTAGCTTTTATGACAGAAAATATTTAATTAAGTAATAATTTTTTTAAACTTTTTCTTGCTAAAGATTTAAAACCGTTTGCATAAGTGTGTTAAAAAAATGCCAAACGGACCAGACCATTATTAAAATGTATTCCGTGGTGTTTTTTTTTTTTTTATTGTTTATCTATATCTATATAATTCTCTTCATGACTCAAGAGTTTGGACATCACGTAAAGGAAAGATCACTATTTTATTTCTGCAAGTCGGACGGACTAGAGTTACCCTACGTAATTTAAAAGGCGAAAAAAAGAGGGGGGAGAGAACATGTAGTATTAACCCGTCACTAAATAGCAGGACTGGACTTAACCATTTTGACCAAGACATCATGGAAAGAGACTAAGTAATCTAGTCTGTATTCACCCGTCACTAAATAGCAGGTCCGGACTCAAACGTTGTGGGGTTCTATGCGAAAAGGATTTCGCGGGGCCAAGTTTGGGTAGGGATACGAATAATAAGCGAAATTTAAGAGTTTGTATTAGAAAATAAGTTCGTCTTTTCATTTTATTCACTCTTTACTACAACAGAATTACTTTACGAGCCTAGCGTGTAGCGAAGTCATACAGTATATCATATGCATTTTATTTCCTAGATAGATCCCGCTCAATAGCAAGAATTACCAAATGTTTCAATCTATCTACAAGAATTGTTGACCTCAAGTAATTCTTCAATAGTTTGAGGTGCGAGAAGCTTCTTTCACTAGATTACACAATTACGGGTATTGCATTATGCCGTTTTTTACTTATCGCGGTTAGGATTGGCGTTTTCCATATTGAATGACACCCCAAAATGACAATTTTTGTCTACATATTTCATGAGATTTGTAAGAGTTTTAAAAGATTTTTAATAATTTCCGGAGATTTCCAGGACTTTTCGTATATTTTGCAATTTTAGAAGATTTCTAGGAGCTCCTGGTAAATCGACATGAGGCCGTGGGAAATATGTTATAAGTTATAAATTGGTTTAATTTAATGATTTATACACCTAGAATTAGCGCGGGTCCTATGAAAGAGCGGGGCCTAAGGCCAGCCCTGCAAAATAGCAGCGTATGCTACGCCGCAGGTCGACTAGTAGTAAATGATTGTAAAAATGAAGTATTTTTAGGAAAAAAAAACGTCTTGCATAATTGATTTAAAAATTAAATTTTTCACTTTCAGAAAAAAAAAAAGTAGCCGTAGCATCAGAAATGTGAAAGTTCTAAAAAATCATGATGTCGGATTTTCCAGATCTTTTTCTAGTTTTTGAGAACTAAAAATTTATGAGATTAAAAAGAAGAGACAGAGCCCCATCTCTGAAAAAAAATTCAAAATTGTATTGGTATAAAAATGTGGACGCAATGTTCTCCAATTCCCTTCCTTCTTTTTACGTAAGTCTTCCCTTTCTTTCCTAGTCAGTTCATGTGTGCACTTGAGTATTCCTTTTCCTAGTCAGTTCCTGTGCGCACTTGAGTACTCCTTTTCCTAGTCAGTCTTCATGTGCACTTGAGTATTCCTTTTCCTAGTCAGTCTTCATGTGCACTTGAGTATTCCTTTTCCTAGTCAGTCTCTGTGTGCACTTGATTTTTCCTTTTCCTAGTCAGTCTCTGTGTGCACTTGAGTCTTCCTTTTCCTAGTCAGTCTTCATGTGCACTTGAGTATTCCTTTTCCTAGTCAGTCTCTGTGTGCACTTGAGTCTTCCTTTTCCTAGTCAGTCTCTGTGTGCACTTGAGTCTTCCTTTTCCTAGTCAGTCTTCATGTGCACTTGAGTATTCCTTTTCCTAGTCAGTCTTCATGTGCACTTGAGTATTCCTTTTCCTAGTCAGTCTTCATGTGCACTTGAGTATTCCTTTTCCTAGTCAGTCTTCATGTGCACTTGAGTATTCCTTTTCCTAGTCAGTCTTCATGTGCACTTGAGTCTTCCTTTTCCTAGTCAGTCTTCATTTGCACTTGAGTATTCCTTTTCCTAGTCAGTCTCTGTGTGCACTTGAGTCTTCCTTTTCCTAGTCAGTCTTCATGTGCACTTGAGTATTCCTTTTCCTAGTCAGTCTCTGTGTGCACTTGAGTCTTCCTTTTCCTAGTCAGTCTTCATGTGCACTTGAGTATTCCTTTTCCTAGTCAGTCTCTGTGTGCACTTGAGTCTTCCTTTTCCTAGTCAGTCTTCATGTGCACTTGAGTATTCCTTTTCCTAGTCAGTCTCTGTGTGCACTTGAGTCTTCCTTTTCCTAGTCAGTCTCTGTGTGCACTTGAGTATTCCTTTTCCTAGTCAGTCTTCATGTGCACTTGAGTATTCCTTTTCCTAGTCAGTCTCTGTGTGCACTTGAGTCTTCCTTTTCCTAGTCAGTCTCTGTGTGCACTTGAGTATTCCTTTTCCTAGTCAGTCTTCATGTGCACTTGAGTATTCCTTTTCCTAGTCAGTCTTCATGTGCACTTGAGTATTCCTTTTCCTAGTCAGTCTTCATGTGCACTTGAGTCTTCCTTTTCCTAGTCAGTCTTCATTTGCACTTGAGTATTCCTTTTCCTAGTCAGTCTCTGTGTGCACTTGAGTCTTCCTTTTCCTAGTCAGTCTTCATGTGCACTTGAGTATTCCTTTTCCTAGTCAGTCTCTGTGTGCACTTGAGTCTTCCTTTTCCTAGTCAGTCTTCATGTGCACTTGAGTATTCCTTTTCCTAGTCAGTCTCTGTGTGCACTTGAGTCTTCCTTTTCCTAGTCAGTCTTCATGTGCACTTGAGTATTCCTTTTCCTAGTCAGTCTCTGTGTGCACTTGAGTCTTCCTTTTCCTAGTCAGTCTCTGTGTGCACTTGAGTATTCCTTTTCCTAGTCAGTCTTCATGTGCACTTGAGTATTCCTTTTCCTAGTCAGTCTCTGTGTGCACTTGAGTCTTCCTTTTCCTAGTCAGTCTCTGTGTGCACTTGAGTATTCCTTTTCCTAGTCAGTCTTCATGTGCACTTGAGTATTCCTTTTCCTAGTCAGTCTTCATGTGCACTTGAGTATTCCTTTTCCTAGTCAGTCTTCATGTGCACTTGAGTCTTCCTTTTCCTAGTCAGTCTTCATTTGCACTTGAGTATTCCTTTTCCTAGTCAGTCTCTGTGTGCACTTGAGTCTTCCTTTTCCTAGTCAGTCTTCATGTGCACTTGAGTATTCCTTTTCCTAGTCAGTCTCTGTGTGCACTTGAGTCTTCCTTTTCCTAGTCAGTCTTCATGTGCACTTGAGTATTCCTTTTCCTAGTCAGTCTCTGTGTGCACTTGAGTCTTCCTTTTCCTAGTCAGTCTTCATGTGCACTTGAGTATTCCTTTTCCTAGTCAGTCTCTGTGTGCACTTGAGTCTTCCTTTTCCTAGTCAGTCTCTGTGTGCACTTGAGTATTCCTTTTCCTAGTCAGTCTTCATGTGCACTTGAGTATTCCTTTTCCTAGTCAGTCTCTGTGTGCACTTGAGTCTTCCTTTTCCTAGTCAGTCTTCATGTGCACTTTAGTATTCCTTTTCCTAGTCAGTCTTCATGTGCACTTGAGTATTCCTTTTCCTAGTCAGTCTTCATGTGCACTTGAGTATTCCTTTTCCTAGTCAGTCTTCATGTGCACTTGAGTATTCCTTTTCCTAGTCAGTCTTCATGTGCACTTGAGTCTTCCTTTTCCTAGTCAGTCTTCATGTGCACTTGAGTATTCCTTTTCCTAGTCAGTCTCTGTGTGCACTTGAGTCTTCCTTTTCCTAGTCAGTCTTCATGTGCACTTGAGTCTTCCTTTTCCTAGTCAGTCTTCATGTGCACTTGAGTATTCCTTTTCCTAGTCAGTCTCTGTGTGCACTTGAGTATTCCTTTTCCTAGTCAGTCTTCATGTGCACTTGAGTATTCCTTTTCCTAGTCAGTCTCTGTGTGCACTTGAGTCTTCCTTTTCCTAGTCAGTCTTCATGTGCACTTGAGTATTCCTTTTCCTAGTCAGTCTTCATGTGCACTTGAGTATTCTTATTTCTAGTACGTCCCTGTGTGCACTTGAGCCATCACTTTCTTTTCTAATCTGTTCGTGTGTGATCTCGAGTCTTTCTTTTCCTGGTCAGTCCCCCCTTGTGCACTAGAGTCTCCCCTTGCCTCTTTAGTCCCTCTCAATGTCCACTATACCCCCCCCCCTTTTTTTTTTAAACAAAACCGTTTAAAATGACAGACGTCAAAAGATGACGTCATGGGCTACCACTGAGTCTAAGTGGTTCTAAAATATCTTGTAGACATCTCTCTGGGTTTCTTTGTTCCTTTCTAACAGTAACACATCACATCTTCCTATTCTCGTCATGACGCGTGTAGACTCGTATCTTGACTCCATTACAGACTCTTTTTAATTACAATAATAACATTTATTTTCTTACATTTTTTTTTCAGTTTTCTTATTTCTTAATTTTTCCAAAGCCATGAAATGGAGAGTGATGACTGCTCCAATAGAAAAAAAAGTTCAAATTTATTTGAGTGTTTTCAAATATGGCATCATTAATCTTACGTTTTTTTTCTCTTTTTTCCCGTGTCTTAAATAAAACAAGTTAGCCGTACAAGAGCAACATTATCTGGCAACACTGAGAAATAGTTGTTATTTTCTAGGTTTTTGTTTTTTTTCTTAAGAAATATCACGAGTGTTCGTGTAACAAAATATTTTTATCTTCAAATTAAACAATATAGAATGATTCTCATTTCAAGCTAAAATAAACAAAACATTTAGAACAGAATAATATATATATATATTATACTTTAACTAGCAAAGTACAAAAAAAAGGATTTTTTAATTTAAAAAAAAAAGCTTGCTTACGAGAAAGAACTTTGCATATACAACTAAATCTCTCAATAATGTAGAAGCTATTTCCCTTATTCTATACAACGAAAAATAATTAATCACCAATAACTATTGATTAATAGGTAAATTTTGTCATAGATTTTGTGTTTTGTTTAGGGTAATAATTGTTTAAGGTTTCAACTTGATCTGAGAATTGGTGTTGGAGAAATAACGTATTCAAATATCCATGGGGACTTAACCCTACATATTTTGTCGTATTTATGAATTTGTTGTTATCAAACAAAACAATGAATTGCCAGTTATTAATTGACTAATTGGTTTACTCTTTCATTGATTCGTGTCTTTTCTATCCCAATGAATAATTGTGCAAAGTTTTAACTTGATATGAGAATGTGCATGGGAGAATTAACATGTACAAACATTTTACCAAACGGTTTGACAGTTATGTCACTTAAACTGTATATCATAATCTCCACTATGTAAAGTAAAATTGCTTCTCTAATTAATAAGCTATCATTTCGAAGGTTTCCTTCCTGACATTAGGCGCTCAAGAAAAGACAACTCAGTTTGAGTTGAATCTAAAAATTCCTTTTCTACATGGGGACTCACTCAAACTTGAGCCTCCTTGAAATATAGACAAGCGTGTAATGCTGTCTGTCTCTGAGCTACTGAAAATGAAGACCCAAAACCGTTGACATCAGCTGGGAGTAGGCTCTGGAAGTTGATTCTGGCTATGACCTATCGCTGTGGAGAAACCTTGCCACCAAATGTGCCAAACGTGCGTGAGGGCCCTAAGTCTCAGTAAGTTAGGATGTTATTCTCAAGATTTGCATTGTTTGTAAGATGTATTTCCAATAATACTTTATGGTAGCGTTGTTGTAGTTTTTAAGATATTAAATCCGACAGCGCCGAGAATATCAACTATTAAAAAAAATCGTTTGACTAAATATTATGGAAGTATTTGTTCTTTTTGTTGACTTTATCTTCTTGTAAATAAAAACCATGTTAGACGTGTTTACCAAATGGCTTGCTGCATTGTTTGGTTATTTTAAAGCCGGACTTATGTAGATGTCTGAGATTAGATTTCCAGTCAAGATTTGAACTTTTTTTGACATGACATGCTGCCATCTCTAAGTTCAGACTATTTATAGATCAAGACAGAAGAAGCTGCTGGCCGTTCTACTAATCACATACATGTTAACCGTTGATATAGTAATAAATAAACATACCATCATCTGCCCATTGACCAGTAAGGTCTCTATGTTGGTCCAAGAAATTTATCATTGTTTAGTTGACTAGGGGTTGAATGATTTTTTTTTTACAGTTACCTCAAATGACTTGAACACATTTAAAAAGTCGGAATAATAGTGAATTGACTGTCTATGGGAAAACAAAGGAAGGCTAAAGCGGACACGAGCTCTGACTGGGAAGACAGAGGAAGACTAAAGTGGACACGAGCTCTGACTGGGAAGACAGAGGAAGACTAAAGCGGACACGAGCTCTGACTGGGAAGACAGAGGAAGACTAAAGCGGACACGAGCTCTGACTGGGAATACAGAGGAAGACTAAAGTGGACACGAGCTTTGACTGGGAAGACAGAGGAAAATAAAGTGGGCACGAGCTCTGACTGGGAAGACAGAGGAAGACTAAAGTGGACACGAGCTCTGACTGGGAAGACAGAAAAACCAACTGAAATGGACATGAGGATTGACTGGAGAAACAAGGAAAGACTCAAGTGGATATATGAGTACTAGAAATGACTTGTCACACATTTCTTTGTGCTACACATTCGTCGGGCAGAGGCAAATCACTATATGCGTGGTAATTTGGAAATTAGAATCGTAATTGAATTAGTTTGAATTATTTCTTTCACGGAAAATGTTTTGTCAATTCGTATCACTTAAGCACTTACTTTCACACACACACGCAGACGTGTAAACACGTTCACAGACAATTGTACATACACACACAAATTAGATTATGGATTATGATTACAGCGTCTCTTAACTTTTAATTGTTTTCTTATAAAAAAAAAATTATGTCCTGTTTATATGCGTCTCCGAAAATCTGAGTCATTTAAATCATATTCTGAATGTGTGAACTTTCTATTCTTGTCATTAGATTCTAAAGCTTCCATACATGTTCATGTTTTTTTTTTTCTTCTCTCTTTTAGTTTGTTTGGGAACGTTCCAATCGTGGCGGTCATGTTTTATTAACAACAATCTCAATGTGACAGAGTACAACAGATTACGTACATGAGAGCTGCAGAGATACGTAAGAGAGAGAGAGAGAGAGAGAGAGATTGAGATACAAAAAAAGAGGCTGATACAAAGAAAGAGAGAAATTGAGAGAGAAGGAGGCAAGAGGAGGGGAAGCAATGAGGAGATGTTCTTGTAAAAAAAGTGAGTACAACAATCAAAGACCCCGTCAGAGACTGAGTAACTAGATGTCATCTATGATGTTTCGTGAGTACCCCCACCCCCCACCTTCTCTTTCCTTCATCTCATCCTGTCTTGCCTAAACAAACTTTATTTTTAGGATAGACCCAAAGATAAGCATACGAGCAAATGTATATATAGGGTAGTGTTGCCGGAGTCTTCGATCCAGTCGGGCGGGCGTGATTCACTAACATGTCGGGGGTCACTAGCTTGGGATTTAATCGCATTACGTGTAACGCTTGGTGGGCACAAGGTGGGCATGTGGAGACAGGGTGAGAGTGGGTGGTCACAAGTTGAGGGGGATTTCAAAATCAGGTTAGAACAGTAGATTACATTCTATAATCATAATTAGTTTCTACGTATATTAGTCACAGAAACATTTGTAATTTTTTGGAATTACAACTAAAATTTTAAACATAGTAATCTAATCTTTGTTTCCATTACAATTGTTTTTTGTTACAAAGACTTTATCAACTCACTCTGTCTATGTAGTTAAAAGTGTGTATACGTAATTGTTCTCACATCCATTCTCGGATCAATTTGAAACTTTACACAATTATTCATTGACATAGACAAAACATGAATCAATAAAAAAATGTAACCAATTAGACAGTTAATTATTGGTAATTGATTATTTTGTTTCATAGCAACAAGGGAAACCAATGCTTCAGTATTCACATATATGGGAAGCGTGGTCGAAAGGCTAAGTGCGCTGGAACTTGGCTTGGCTTGGCTACCTATGAAAGGAGGTCGAGGCTCGGGCAGAGTTGTGTTTACTGATCGCCTGAAGGCAGCACTGAAAAACATTCTCCTAGAGAAGCCATAATTTATGGTTAAATTTGTTGGGTGTAGTCCCCTTAAATAATTCTTAACGCTTTTTCTCCCCTCGCAGTCTCCGATCAACTTGAAATTTCAAACATTTATTTATGATACCTAACAAAACATGTATCAATAAACAAATATACTAAATTAGCCAATTATTTAATTATTGTGTTTGAGATGAACTTGTACATTATTGATGGATTTAGTTTTAAGAGTTGAGTTCTCCCGTTTAGTTAGGCTTTGTTGTTGTTTTTTGTTTTTAAATAGGATTTTTGTTTTATTTTTCTTGTTTACATATCTAATGCTTCTTGATGTTTTTCCTTCATGGCAGAAGGACAAGAAGATTTGATGAACTGACTCTTATCGAAGAACTGACTCTTATCGAAGAACTGACTCTTATTCGTTTTGAAAACCCTAATACTCTCGTTACTCACCTTACTGAGCACAATTCTCACTAGAGGAGCTCATTTAAAAATATATTTTTTTAATATTTTGCTTGATTTTAGAATCCGGTGTTACATTTCTTAAGACACACAAAAATACAGTAAAAGAAAAAGAAGAGAATGTGATCTGGACAACTGTGGAGACGCTATAAGGAAACCTGAAGAAAACATGGTTACAAAGACAGTTTGCGTAGAAACACAAACTCAAAATCGTCCCCCAAAGTGGTCCACCTAGGCAGGTAAAAAGACAGGTTTTAATGTTATCAGAATAAAATTTAATCAAAGACAAATGACAAAGAACAAAGGATAAGTGAAGGTGAATGTGAAGTTAGATGTGAACCTGGCCTAACTGATGTCTTATAATGAAAATCTAATTGATCTAATTGTTTTGTAAAGGGTCAAGAAAAAAACAACACATTTCCGTAAATAAAAAAATAAATATTAAAAAATGTGTTTAGTTAAGTGTTCTATGTTCATATGCCAGCATTGCAATACATGCGATAATATGAAAAACTACATATTATTTGTTGTTGTAAATTATGTCCAACTTATATGCATACTAAATAGATTTTTTCTCTTTAAAAAATAGTAAACATTTTTTTTAAATATAATATTCTGTGTAACAGAACATACATAATTTAACAATACAAATGTAAACAAAACATTTTGACAAAAAATTTATAACCATTTGCATAAATATGTTAAAAATATGGTAAATGACAGTCTCCTCTAATAAAGAGCCTCATGTGTTTGTTACTATCAATAGTGAATAGTTGTAAAGTGGTGTATTTTTGTGTAAAAAACTGCTTGCATAAGTGATTTCAGAAAAGAAAAAAGTAGCCGTTTCATCAGAACTTTGAATGATCTAAAATATTATGCTGTAGGAATTTCACTATCTTTTCTAGTTTACGAAATCTAAACGGGACGGACGGACGAATAGACAGGCGGATGGACAGACATTCCACACAAAACTAATAACGTCTTTTCCCCTTTCGGGGGCCGCTAAAAATGTAAGAAACTAAAGAGAGAACGATTGTGACTTTTAACTAAATAGACAAACAAAAGATAGATGAAGATCTCCAGGAAAAGAGAATGTATCTAGTACATTATTACTAAGTAGCACACCGTCTCTTAATAAATGGAAATTCTGTTTAAGTTTAGAAGTAAACTAACGTACAGGACATATTAATTAAGATCTTAGTTAATAAATATATATATTGACCTAGGAACACGCGTAGGACGTAATCGTCTTCTTTTTTTTGAAGTAACGTCTTAATTTCATCTGTGACATTTGACGTCTCGAGAGAGGATCTTTTCCCTTTGCAACTTCTTGTGTGACTAAAGAGGCCAATCCTTGATACACAGCTGCGGTCACAGGTTGGGCATATGTAATCACCAGGCGCCGTTGCATTTTAACCCTTCTTTTTACTGCTGTTGTTAAAGGCTTTGCAACCTGGGACCATTCTCCATGTGGATCTTTACAGTGCCACTTGTTCCCAGTTCTGGCTCCGTTGGTGTCCATAATACACAGCTGTGGTCACAGGTTGGACATGTTATCATCAGACGCTTTAGTACTTTCCATCTCTCCAATCCAGGACCCTTCCTTTAGACTTTCTCTTCATGTGGATCTATCCTGTTTCCTCTTTTCCACAACTGTTGATGTCAATTTTGAAAAACTTCATGTCGCGTTGCATACATCAGTACACCTTAAAAGTGGGCTACCTGCGGCTCTCCTGACTTCTGTTAGATCACCATACAGAATGCCTTGTGGAAGTCGACCTTGTGGTATGTTTTAGCATGTCTAAGTCAGTCATGGCGTGTACTGCTTATAACCGCGTGGATGTACTGGCGCCCTGCTCTTTGCAGCACTTTATCTTGCCACCTTATTTTCAATGTATCAAAAACTAGAAACAAAAAAACAACAACAAAGACATGATAATAACAAAACAACATTGAAGGGATTTGTTTTTTACGTCACATGACAACAACAACAATGATCATTGGCTACAGGATCAGGTGGACATTTTATCAACTCTCAATTCTCAGATCAACGAGAAAGCGCGGCAAAGTCTTTCAAAGTCATCGTCAAGACTTCAAGTCTTGTTTAGCAAGTTTGGAATAATAATAAAGCCAATGTCTTCTATTCCGAAGATTAAGGATAAGTGCAGTTTTTCACATGAGTACGCAAACCAGTTGCGACCTGCATATTTTCCCGAACCTCATGCAGACAAATCAGTAGTCCTCTGGAGTAATGCAATGCACGAACACTGGTATCATTTCTTTTAAAATTTAAATCTTGGGTTAAATTCTCGGATCCATTTCTCATTATCGCACTTAAAGAATAGATGTAAAAGGCTCTAACGTAATTGGCTTCACATAGTGAAAAAAATAACGTTAATTTATCGATGAATTATTTCATTTTTGTATTTGCTATTAATTTTAAAATCAATACAAACAATGTAATTAATGATATGATTGCTCCTCGTTAGATGATCAAAGAAAAGAAAGAGTGAAATAAATATATTAATCTTGAAATCTGAATGAGATTTATATATTTGTATTTCAACAAGCTCTCGGCTCTAAGGAAATCGATTTCGTTATTTAAAAATAAAAAGTTAGATGCTATCTTTTGTTTCGGAGCGAAATAACTTTTCTTTTCTTTATAATAACGTCTTAGAGCAGCGGTTCTCAACCTTTTATGCTCGGTGACCCCTTTTTATCTCCCACTCTGCCGCGACCCCCTCCCCTCACACACACACACACACACCAATAGAAGAATAGACAAAAACAATCCATGTTTTCGATGGTCTTAGGCGACCCCTGGCAAATCATCATTCGACCCCCGAGAGGGTCGCGATCCACAGGTTGAGAACACAGGTCTTAGAGCAAAGCGACTAGAAGATTCCACTACTAGTTAATGGCCAAGCCAGATTAGACACCTCCCATTGGAATAGTTTGTATCACTATTCATTGTTTTTTTCTAAACTATATTTCTTTTAACGATAAAGGATGTGCATGCTTTTTTTTTTTTTGTAAAGCGACAAAACAAAATAGATAAATATATTGCATTAGACACAAAAGAAACAAAATATAATAAAAAATATTTAAAAAAAAACAAAGGGGAAGAACTCCAAATGTAAAGATCTCAATACTGTAAGATTTTTTCCTATTTTTATATCAAACTTAATTAACTAATTACCACTGTTTAATTAAATAATTGGTTAATTTGTTCATTGATTTATGTTTTGTTAGGAGCCATGAATATTTGTGCGACGATTCAACGTTCATTCGAGAACGGGAAGTGGGAGAAAATCACGTGTTCAAAATGTGTATCAGATAGAGAGACAGAGTGAGTGGATAGAATCTTTGTACAAATAGCTGGTGAATTACTAAAGGTACATAATTGTAAAAATTGCTTTCAATATAATTACAAAATAAAATATTATTTCATTGTCTTGTTTTATAGAGTCAGACATTTTGAAAAAATAGCAATCAATTTAGCAACTGAAATGCTCACATACTCAAATTAAAGGTTTAGAGCGTTCTTTTCGAATCAAATTAAAATTCTTTTCAAAAGTCTTAGTCCCACGTCGTGGAAAAGCATAGCATATAATTACTAACCAGCTTTTCTTTGACACAAACGACTTCGGCAATGTTTACCGTCTGGTCATATTTGCTGTATTATTTGTTTTGCTTTTATTTGATATCACATCTAGTAATAACAAACAAATAAAAAAACGTGGGACAAAAAGTAAAGCTATATCAGTCCGGCTTTAGTCCGGCTTTAGTCCGGGAATGATGCAGCGAGTTCTGCGTGATGACTTACTGATGCAGAAAAATTAGTCGCTGCTTAAACGGTGCTTGTTGCAGCGGTAAGAAAGGATGAATTCTGATCATCGATCAACAGACTCGGTGTATCCTGATCAGGTACAAAAGACTTTACAATCGCGAGTGTAGTAGTCATTTTGTTATCTTTGTTTTTTCATTGAAATAAGCTCACTTCTTTATTTTTTAGATCTTATTCTACAAGGTTTCATGTAAAGTCTAGATCTATAACTGTCGAACAAAAAAAAAAAAGGGTCATGTGAGTGGACAAAATGGCGACTAAAAAGGTCAAAAGTCTATGTGGTAGAGTGTTACGATGAGCAGGGTGCATAACATAAGGTGGTCCGTGTCAATAATCAACATAGAGTAACATAGAGCCATTTGGATATTGAAGTGAGGGTTAGGGTTAGGGTTAGGGTTAGGATTAGGGGTTAGGGAGTGCAAAAAGAAAAAAAAAGTTAAGAAAGAAGCGGAGATTCCGACCAGAATAAAAAAAAACAACCTTGGAACAAATCGACAGGCGTAGCCGGTGGGTAATGCTGGAATGTAACAATTGTAATTTTATTATTTAATGGAATACTATTTTTTTTCTGTTGCTAAACATTAGATGCACTTTAAAAAATGTTCTTTTCAAAAAGGTTTATTCAGTACATTTTGTAACTCGACGTTAAATTCCTGTCTTTGAGTCCTATTATATGTTACATATATTATTCAAACTAATGAAACACAACAAGCTTTGAGTGATAGGAAGCCACAATAGCGACAATAGTCAAAGTTAGTCTAAAAATACAACCAAAGGACGTTTTCATCCACAGAGAATGAATCAAATCAAAGTTCATAAGTCACACTAAGAGATACTTAAGTTCATGGGTGACTTTGGCGTAAAATATTAATGGAATTTGTATTCCCCGGAGTTGTCAGTCTGGAAGTAATCATGAAACTCGTTTAAAATTACAGGTCAGTGCTACGGCTTAAATCAAAATTGTGAACAGAACTTTAGCGAAAACAAAATTCTTTTTTTTTTAGATAAATATGAAACTGAAATATGATGTCCAGACGGTGTTTCTTTATTTGAAAGAATTGAAACTCTTATATTATTTATTTTATTAAAGCGCTTAAAGTACAGACTTTTAGTATCCAATGAAATGTATGCCTGACATTATATATTGATCGGTTAGAGTGCTATTGACAGTTCACATTTATCTATCATCCTCATAGTGTCTGAAGAAAAGAAAACAACTAGGTACAAGACGCAAGGAGGGGTATTTTACAACTTAAATAGTTTCTGATATTACTTTTCTTTCCCTGTTCTATTTTCTATTCCTCAGCAACACCCACTACTGTTCTGCAAATAGAGCACTCTCTTTGCTCACGAACGTCTAACTTTACATTGGTATATCAGAAGTCTTAGTTTGATTGTTTTATGTGTGTGTGTGCTATAGCTTAAGTCTTTTATATCTTTTGTGTTTATCAGAGATGGTATGTGCAGAGTAACGGTGCTGTGTTGTGTTTGCCGGAGATGGTAAGTGCAGAGTAACGGTGCTGTGTTTACCAGAGATGGTAAGTGCAGAGTAACGGTGCTGTGTTGTGTTTGCCAGAGATGGTAGGTGCAGAGTAACGGTGCTGTGTTTACAAGAGATGGTAATTGCAGAGTAACAGTGCTGTGTTGTGTTTACCAGAGATGGTTAGTGCAGAGTAGTAGTGCTGTGTTGTGTGGTAACAAGAGATGGTAATTGCAGAGTAACAGTGCTGTGTTGTGTTTGCCAGAAATGGTAGGTGCAGAGTAACGGTGCTGTGTTTACCAGAGATGGTAGGTGCAGAGTAACGGTGCTGTGTTTACCAGAGATGGTAGGTGCAGAGTAACGGTGCTGTGTTTACCAGAGATGGTAGGTGCAGAGTAACGGTGCTGTGTTTACCAGAGATGGTAGGTGCAGAGTAACGGTGCTGTGTTTACCAGAGATGGTAGGTGCAGAGTAACGATGCTGTGTCGTGTCTTGATAACAAACATCTAACTCTTTCTTTATTTTTGACAAAAAAGTTTCTGTCAAGATTTTTCATTTTAAAAAACATAATTTCTTAAAAAATACTTAATTTTGTTCTAGGAGTTAATGTTATCGGAAGGCCTTGATAAAAACTCAATGTATACTTAGCGGTATATCTGTAACATGCTGTACGATCAAGACGTTTTCAATAAAACATAATAGACTTAAATAACAATACTAAAAATTTTATACAAATACTCGGGAAATCGGATCTTTCGTTAACAAACAAAATTTGAAGAGATAAAAATTAATTGTAATTTATTTTTATGGGTCAGAGAAGAGAAAAGGTGATAAATTTGATTTTGAAAAGTTTAGATCTATGCTCATTTATATGGCTTGAATTTTTCTTACATATATTTGTGTGTGTGTGTGTGCTAAATGTTCAATAATAGGATAAATATAGGCTACTAGACTGAAACTCACTCAACTCTTATTTCCGGTTTTCAAAATGTCATGTTTAACTAATATTCAAATAGACCTATCTCTTGATTTCTAGGATTGGCCTTATACACTCTTGTAAATGTTAGTTCTTTAGAGAACAAAAAAATCTGTGCGCATCCGGTTTTCGCTAAAATAAAAAAAAATAATAATAATAAATAAAAAAATAAAATTAAAAAAAATAGCTAAGCACATCTTTTGTTCTGTGCGAGACATGAAGAGCTCTTCATTTAAGGGAATTGATAAAAAAAAAACGGCCTGTAACTTCCTGTGACATGTTTCCGCTTCAGTAACTAGCCGTAAACATCGCATTCAATCGCAGCAGGAGCTCATGCTCTACTACTAATAATAAGATTAATGAGGAACGCAGCACCAGCTGTGACCTACATATTGTGTCACATCCAGGACAAGCATAACATTCACTTGTGGGCCAGTTATATAAAATACTGTATGGCCACCAGCCTGCGCAAAAGATTGTTAAACTTATAATAGGCTTTTTGTTTCGCCGTCACGTACACACATATTTACACATGAGTGGGAGCAAGTAATCAGATCTGAAGTCACTATAATCTTTGTTTGATATGTTTCGGATGTCCCTTCAAAATAAAAGATGATTACATCTAAATCTAAACGTTTCTCAGGGCGGCAGGCATGGTTCGAACCCTTGAAGATCGAGACCAGGTGTTATGGAGTGTGTGTGCTTGTGCGTTTCTGTGGTGACGACGGGAAGAGCTAAGCGATTGGTTGTGAAGGATGCAACATTGGTGGGTTGTCGTCGTTTGGCCTTAGGAAAGACGTGAGCCTGAAAGGTTCTGTCATTGTAGTCAGTTCAATGTTGTTCAAAGATATTATTACTTAAGTCTTCTACAAGTAGTTCGTTTATAACAAGCTAATATTGTCTCTATATTATACATTTCTATTCAGTCTTGTCCACAAAGGTCGTTATTTAAGCTTTACTAGTTGAGATATATTACACCTAGAAAGGTTTAGTTGTCTACCAGCAATTTGGTGCTACAATAGATAGATAGATAGATAGATAGATAGATAGATAGATAGATAGATAGATAGATAGATAGATAGATAGATAGATAGATAGATAGATAGATTAGATAGATAGATAGATAGATTAGATAGATAGATAGATAGATAAATAGATAGATAGATAGATAGATAGATAGATAGATAGATAGATAAATAGATAGATAGATAGATAGATAGATAGATAGATAGATAGATAGATAGATAGATAGATAGATAGATAGATAGATAGATAGATAGATAGATAGATAGATAAATAGATAGATAGATAGATAGATAGATAGATAGATAGATAGATAGATAGATAGATAGATAGATAGATAGATAGATAGATAGATAGATAGATAGATAGATAAATAGATAGATAGATGGATTAGGAAGACGACAAAAAAAGAAAGAGAATGACAGAGCGCGAAGAGATCGAAAAAGGTAAATAGAAACAATACAGAAAATCTCGAAAAAGGGAGAGAGAAAAAGAGAAATAGAGCATCGAGAAAAGAGAAAGAGGAAAAGAGATGGAGAAGATAGGGGAAGAGTGAAAGAACGAGAGATGAACGCTTACGAAGGTGAAAAAGACAGAGATAGAGAGGAAAAAAAAAGAGCCACAGAGAGAAGATCTGGAAAAAGGAGGAAGATAGAGAGAGTGAAAAAGACGCAAAGAAAGAAACAATGCTTAAGAGCTAGGTGAGAAATAGAGAATGTGTGTGTGTGTGTGTGTGAGAGAGAGAGAGAGAGAGAGAAAGAGAGAGAGAGAAGTTAAGAAACGGAGGAAAAAAGGACGCAATAAAAAGACTGTAAAGAGATAGATGAAGCGTTAAGCAATCTTTGACAATCGGCTCCAGAATGTTCCCTAATACGTCAAGGCAGGTCAATGGAGAGAGCGGAATCTCTAGACTTCAAAACCGATGCACACAGAACAGAATATTTTAATGACACACTGTAATATTTCATCTATTACATTCCCCCAAGAGTATTCAAATAAATGTGTATGTGTGTCTGTACTGATAAGCATATATGCGTACAATGTGAGTCTTCTGTTGTGCCTGTGTGTGTGTTCTGCAATGAAGGGGACTCCTCGATTATAAATTCCCTAATCGAATTATCATTCAAATGTGGCTTTCCGTACTCCCCCAGGTGTCATTTCATGTTTCTGGTCTTTGTGTTAATTGCGCATAACCATTTTTTAGACTCACTCCGTTCCATCATTGCTCAGACTGTATCAGTAGCCAAACAACTCAATAGCTACGTTATTAAGTTGGTTTGGTGTTCAGAGCTATTATATCTCAGTGTTAAATAAGTTTACACATTTTTGTAAGCAATGGTGGATAAGGTATGTATAAATAAATATACGACATTGTCTAAACAACGGACGACTCTTGTGGCCAATAACAACAGACGTTGTTTTGCAGCATAATCATATATAAAGCCAATGTGGCAAAGGTTTGATAAGACATCGTAGATCTCTTGTTACTAATACTACAGCTATTATAGAGCAATGATGTTTATTCACAGAGAACAGTCTTGTTCTTTCGTGGAAAAGTAAAGGTGTAGCTGTCGACACTTAAAATCAGACTAATGTTAGTGGTCTATAGGGCAGATGATGTAAAGGTCATCTGTTTCTGTGGCTTATGGTTGACAAGAGTGTCATGTGGTCAGCAGAAAGGCCAACTGCCTTTACTTTTCTCCAACAAATGCCAGTTACCCATTAAAGCTGGGTGGACTCATAGGCGCCCAAAAATTCCGAAATTATAAATCCCAGTCTTCACCAGGATTCGAACTCAGGACCCCCGATTCGGAAGTCAAGCGTTTTACTGCTCAGCCGCCGCGCCTCCACATTCTTATATGCTTGCGCATAACCGCAGAACCGGACATAACAGAATGAGACGATTTGTGTTCCGGAAAGCTAAAAGTCGGGACTAGCGAAACTTGCCCTTGTGGAGCATCACCAGAGAATTCTGACCATGACCTTCAAATTGTATCAAGAGGCTCGAACAAGACTCTTAAGGCTCCAAATACCCTCATAATAAGAACAAATATACGGAGAACTGCCTGATTTATCTCAGATATAAGATTACTGATCTGAATCCTCCGACATGAAAAATGACATGTGAGAAGCTTGAATATTACCCGAAGAAGCATTAGTAGATACATTCATTCCCTGAAATATTTTGGTGAGTGGCTTTAAGTATTACTTGAGTATTCTTTTGAATATTACTCGAAGTATTACTTGTTGTATGACATAAAATTACTTAAAGAATTACTGGATTATTACTCTAATAATAATAATACTCTTCATGATTTCCCTCAAAAATAAGTCAAAGTATTACAATAAATGTTACCCTCCTCAAATGCCAAAATGCTTAGCATGAGTAATAACTCTTAGACACTAATCATCAGTCACAATAGTCATTGTGTGTGTGTGTGATGTAACTAAATAGTCATTTATTAAAGACTCGTGACAGGTAAATCTATGACATTCTAAGTACTTTGGAGAGTGTAGGAAGTACTGAGTGCCTCGAGACACATTCCTCTTACACTTTTTCATTCTTCCCTTATTCGTGCGACACGAGCCAGCTTTTTAGCGTGAGCTCCCTTTGATTGATTTAGAAGCAATGATTTATTTCCTGGCTTTTCTGTTTTCTTGTAGCCTTCACGGTTCATTGAGCTCCCGAAAGGAAGATAAAAAAAAATTATAATTTAGACGTATTTAAATTTTTAGCTGACAAGTTGTAATTTTTTTTTTTTTACTGTATAAAAAGAAAAAAAAATATTTTGATAAAAATGCATGCAAAGTTTAATGTCAGTTATTAATTTTATACAACCTTCTTATACCATTTGATCATACGGCTTTTATAATATGCAGTTATGTAAAAGGACACAGGCCTGATTCCTGCCAGTCGCCATTATCTGAAGTCCTGTTGGAGGTTTGAACTAAAATTTAAAAATGTTAACTTCAAAGCAATATCCAGAACACGGACAAGAAAACACATTTGTTTAAAGGATTCTATTTGTTTCTTTAATATCAGCGAAGTATTTTGGGTTGCAAAAAAGACAGAGCTAAGCTTAGATGAAATAAATTAATTAAATTGAATCAATTTACTAAAAACATTTTTATTGTTAATGGGATTTGTTTCAGAATTCTTATCTGGGTTAGAGTAGCAAGTTCTGCCAGTGTCTGGATGTGTATTCTGCAAAGCTTCCTTAGGGTCGCTTCCAATGTTGGTCTCGCTTGGACCCAATGTTGGTCTCTATTGGACCCAATGTTGGTCTCTATTGGACCCAATGTTGGTCTCGTTTGGACGCAATGTTGGTCTCTATTGGACCCAATGTTGGTCTCTATTGGACCCAATGTTGGTCTCGTTTGGACCCAATGTTGGTCTCTATTGGACCCAATGTTGGTCTCGCTTGGACCCAATGTTGGTCTCTATTGGACCCAATGTTGGTCTCGTTTGGACCCAATGTTGGTCTCGTTTGGACCCAATGTTGGTCTCGTTTGGATCCAATGTTGGTCTCTATTGGACCCAATGTTGGTCTCGTTTGGACCCAATGTTGGTCTCTATTGGACCCAATGTTGGTCTCGCTTGGACCCAATGTTGGTCTCTATTGGACCCAATGTTGGTCTCGTTTGGACCCAATGTTGGTCTCGCTTGGATCCAATGTTGGTCTCGCTTGGATCCAATGTTGGTCTCGTTTGGATCCAATGTTGGTCTCGCTTGGATCCAATGTTGGTCTCGTTTGGATCCAATGTTGGTCTCGTTTGGACCCAATGTTGGTCTCGCTTGGATCCAATGTTGGTCTCGCTTGGATCCAATGTTGGTCTCGTTTGGATCCAATGTTGGTCTCGCTTGGATCCAATGTTGGTCTCGTTTGGATCCAATGTTGGTCTCGTTTGGATCCAATGTTGGTCTCGCTTGGATCCAATGTTGGTCTCGCTTGGACCCAATGTTGACCTTCTGACCACGTTTACCAAAAATGCACGTTCAGACTGTAATGCCATATCAAGAGATCCTCAGTGCTCGCACACGCATTCCTACAAGGAACAAAACCAGGGAAAAAGAAAGAGAAACAGGGAAGGGAAGCGATGTGAAGAAATCATCAAAGGCATTCAATCCAAGAAACTATAATCCTAGCAAAAGACAGGAATGTAGAGAGACGGTGAACATATCATGGCTGGTGCTCCAACGATCCAATGGACTAAGTGGCCAAGAAATAGTAGAACATTTTTTGAACTTCTCAATATAAACTTATCCAACAAATGATATTGTTTTCGAAAAAAAAGAAAGAGAGAAAGAAATGGGTCACTGTAATGCACTCTATTTTTTTTATTTTGGAAGTTTTTATTTAAAAAATTTTATAAGAAACATTGCTAGAGAATGTGCGTGAAAAGTAAAGCATAGAAGATGTGGTAGGCTCACTACAATAGGATTTAGTTGGTACCTGTTCAGGTGTGTCACATGCACTACACCGGAAGGCGTGCAGTATTTATTACATATGAAGCGATGGACTTTTGGCCGTCACACTTCTGCATGAAATTGGCTGCATAAAAAGTTTATTTAAAAAATGTGCGTGATATTTATACACAAAGTGTATCCTTAGCCTTTATAAACAAACATAAATGTTTTCTTTTAATTTTAGCAGCTAGTTGACCAGAAGAAAAAAAAACACCTTTAACTGATATTTATATTGGTTGTTAACATTTCTCGTACATTCTATAAGTATATTTGACTTAGTGATACTGAAAATACATAAACAACAATCTTTCTTTGTTAACATATTTTTAACATTATCTCCCTTACTTTTATGTATTGTTTTAGAATTGGTATATTTTTAAGAAAAAATTGCTTCCTTAATTAATTAAAAAGTAGCCGTCGCACCTAAACTTTGCAAGCCGCATCGCAAGTTGAAATAATATTTTTCATTTCTCTTCTAGTTTTTGAGATCTGTGACAGACGGACTGGAGGACAGACGGACATTTTGCACAAGCCTAATAGCGCCCTTTCCCCTTACGGGCTGCTAAATATAGAATAACAGAAATTAACCTTTAACTTCTTATACCAATCGATTCACTAAACGTTGTGAGGTACCTAGTAATATGCAGATAGAGCCTTGCAGCGCATCTATATAAGTATTTTATTTAAAATAATGGATCTTTGTGTAGCAAAAGGGTTTGCCAACCCATGTATATAGTAGTGCTGCATGACTATACATAGAGATTGGCTGCGCACTTTCTTCTGCTTATTTATCGGAAACTTAAAGTTGACAATTAGGAAACGGAAGCTGAAAACAGAAGTATGGTTTTAGACAAATAAAAGAATCATTTTTATCAGTATTTCATAAATAAGCATTGACTTTATGTGTCTTTTCATATATGTTAAATTTAAAAAATAGAGGGAAAAAAATCCATACGATAAAAAAGTAATTAAAAGTTATAGTTACTTAGAGGCAAAAAGATAATCCACTTCATCGTCACACCAGTTATCTCCCTTGCTTTTCTTAAGAGAAATTGTCAGGATATGCTACTCTAAGTTCCGTCCCTTTGCATCAGTTTACAGAGTGCCAGGGAGAGCGGGCAAGTGAGGAAATAAGCTCCCCACTCTCTGTCACTCAGTGGACGAAGCGATAATTCTCCGATAATTTTAACCATTCCTTTTCAGATCCCACATTATCTTCGACCTCTTAGTTTTGTCTCTAATTGTATTAGGTTATTGAGTTTTCCATTGGTCCAGTGCTTTTTCTTTAAGGGTGAAATTAGAACCACAATAGTCATCAACTAATTTGTCAACAGAAAAAAAAAACAACACAAAAATAAAAAAGAGAGAGAAAAAGGCAGTCAGGTATGCATCACCTCCGCCGCTTAAACCACTTCCTATATAAATCGATTATGTTATTGGAACTCACAACTTGGAAAGAGGCCAGGATGAGGCATAAGAAACGAGACGGAGATAGATACTTTAAGAAAAGTACTTAACAAATACATGACTGGCTCTCTGAAGAAGGTTCTTTTATACAAAGCTTATATCAACTCGCCCTGTCTGGTAAAAAGTGTATACACGCTATTTCTCCCGCACCCATTCTCGGATCAAGCTGAAACTTTGCACAATTATTCATTGGCATAGACAAAACATGATTCAATAAAAAAAAGTAAACGATTAGCCAATTAATTACTTGTAATTCATTACTTTATTTAATAGCAACAAGGAAGACTAATCCTTTAGTGTTCACAGATATGACTAAATGTGTTGTGTTTAATCTCCTTAATTGATTGTTAATGCTATTTCCCTTTCACGCATTTTTCAATCAAGTTGATACTTTAAACAATTATTTATTGCACCTAACAAAACATGAATCAATAAACAAAAATACTCAATTAGTCAATTATTGGTAATTAATTATTTTGTTTAAAATCAAATAAGGAAAATAATTTGTACATTATTGGTAGATATAGTTTCAAGGACGGAGTTCTTTCCCTTTGCTTTAAAAACATAAAATATTTTTTTTATATTCTGCTTGTTTCTCTGGACTAGTTTGCTTTTAGTCAACTTTGACATTTCTAATGAGCAGTTCAATAGACCTAATATTGGGGATTTTTACAGCAAAATGTAAACCTTTAATTATTTCTGTGTTGTCGAGGTAGTTATTAATTATCAAGATCGGATGAACATTATTTAAAAGTAATAAAATACAGCAAGATAGAAAAAGAACGGAAAGCAAAGTGGAGAAATGTGCAGGCGATAGAAGGTACAAGAAAAACGTAATGGGAAAAAAAGATTGCGAGAGATTTTGACAAAAAAAGTTATAACTTACTGCAGAGGCGGGTCTATGGTGGTGGGTGAAGAACAGGGTCTGAAGAGGCTTGCGATATGACGTTTTGTTTGTGACAGTCAATCCATCAGACAAATGTGATAGGCCTCCAGTGCGAATTCTAATGTAATTTCCAATACTCTTTAGATTAAAAAAGCATCGCGGTGGATTTGTTCGAAAATAGTTCTCTTCAACAAGGACTTGTTACGATTGGAGCAACCTTCTTGACATTCAACAAGGACTTGTTACGATTGGAGCAACCTTCTTGACATTCAACAAGGACTTGTTACGATTGGAGCAACCTTCTTGACATTTAACAAGGACTTGTTACGATTGGAGCAACCTTCTTGACATTCAACAAGGACTTGTTACGATTGGAGCAACCTTCTTGACATTCAACAAGGACTTGTTACGATTGGAGCAACCTTCTTGACATTTAACAAGGACTTGTTATGATTGGAGCAACCTTCTTGACATTTAACAATTACTTGTTACGATTGGAGCAACCTTCTTGACATTTAACAAGGACTTGTTACGATTGGAGCAACCTTCTTGACATTTAACAATTACTTGTTACGATTGGAGCAACCTTCTTGACATTTAACAAGGACTTGTTACGATTGGAGCAACCTTCTTGACATTCAACAAGGACTTGTTACGATTGGAGCAACCTTCTTGACATTCAACAAGGACTTGTTACGATTGGAGCAACCTTCTTGACATTTAACAAGGACTTGTTATGATTGGAGCAACCTTCTTGACATTTAACAATTACTTGTTACGATTGGAGCAACCTTCTTGACATTTAACAAGGACTTGTTACGATTGGAGCAACCTTCTTGACATTTAACAATTACTTGTTACGATTGGAGCAACCTTCTTGACATTTAACAAGGACTTGTTACGATTGGAGCAACCTTCTTGACATTCAACAAGGACTTGTTACGATTGGAGCAACCTTCTTGACATTTAACAATTACTTGTTACGATTGGAGCAACCTTCTTGACATTTAACAAGGACTTGTTACGATTGGAGCAACCTTCTTGACATTTAACAAGGACTTGTTACGATTGGAGCAACCTTCTTGACATTTAACAATTACTTGTTACGATTGGAGCAACCTTCTTGACATTCAACAAGGACTTGTTACGATTGGAGCAACCTTCTTGACATTCAACAAGGACTTGTTACGATTGGAGCAACCTTCTTGACATTTAACAAGGACTTGTTACGATTGGAGCAACCTTCTTGACATTCAACAAGGACTTGTTACGATTGGAGCAACCTTCTTGACATTTAACAAGGACTTGTTACGATTGGAGCAACCTTCTTGACATTTAACAAGGACTTGTTACGATTGGAGCAACCTTCTTGACATTCAACAAGGACTTGTTACGATTGGAGCAACCTTCTTGACATTTACAGCAATTACCGTAAAAGCTGCCCTTTAAACGATATTCTAGGTTACAGCTAATCTTTAACATGCGAAACTCGCCTACACCCGCTTGCTGCTAAAGGCCGCCTCTGTTCAGGTCTTGTGGTGAACACAGAAATCATTAAAAATCATTTAATTTGTACATGTTCCTACACTGTTGGAGATGTTCATTCTAAATCAAAATCGCAGAAATCTGTTCGCATGTTTTAGTCTCCCGATCTTGTGTACATTCTTTAAGCAGTAAACTAGAGTAGTATAAAAACAAAAAGAGGAAGCGATATGGATATATATGAGGAAAAAACAAGTGAACTTCAATAAATTATTGAGAATAAGAAATCGAGAGAAAATGAACTGATAAGTTGCGAGAGATGTTGAAATAAATAGATAAAAAAAACATTCCTAAGGTCGTTAAATGGAAGATTCACTTTTACCAACAAAATTTATTAAGGGTAGCAGCTGATCTTCACAATATCTTTGCTTTTGTGCAGCTCTAGCTAGATGCCCATTTGATTTTACTTTTATGACTTGGCGCTTGGCGGCAGCACTACTTTGTGAGACTGGTCTATTACTGATGTGTGCGCCGAAGTATGGTGACTGAGAAGAAAACTTTGTGTCAAAGGCGGACTATTCTGTATGTTTATGTATTCATCTTTTTTGTTTTATTTAACCATCATCATCTCTAACTCTCTTTCCTATAGCTGTTTGTCATTGAGTTACAACAATTGGTGTCAGAAGTGGAATTAGTCAGATTTACGGAACGGAAGGATGGCTATAATCAAGGAACTAGATGAGCTCAGTTACACTGAAAGTAGACAAGTGCAGGAGACATCATCTGGAGGGAATGATGATTTGATAGACCTGCTTGAAAATGTTTTTATTGAAGAAGGCCACCATCCAAAATAAAACTTTAAGGGGACTCCTCAACACGTCATGAGGACACTAAATTTTGTCTCCACACGATTCATGAGGTCATTACACATTCACTTTCAACCCGATTTTATTTTTACAGGCTCATTACGTCTTAATATTCGTATATTGTTGATTTATTTTATTAACACATTTTTTTTTATTAATCGATCAATTCTCTTGCTTTTCATGTCATTATGTAAAATCAAATTCTGTATTTAAAAAAAAGAAACCATGGCGGAAACTCCTAAACTCAATTTATTTGCATGGATGCTCTTTCTATGGCTGAAATGCCCTTTAAAAAAAGCCATCTACGCTTAGTTAATGTTACAAGCAAATAAACCCATAAATCATATTACAAACAAAAAATTATTGATGAATATATTGATTATTGATTACTTTATTTCTTGTACAATGTTCTATCACACGTCACTGACATCGGGTCTCCACTCTTTTTACATAAACTAAAACTTTCAAAACAAAATTTGTATTTTTTTCATCAATTTAATTTTTTTTTTTAAACTGACAACCCAGGCGGGAAGTCGGACGTGAGTTTTATTGATTTGAATATTTGCCAAACAAGGCCATAACATGGGCCACGCTGGTGTGCCGGTTTCACAAGTCCATGATGTAAAGCAATCACATTGATGTGTAATTAGAAGATTTTGTGATCAAACGTTCCTACACCTCAGCAAATAACTGCGTGACTCTTTGAACATAGGATTTTTTTTTAACAGCTGAATCTTTTAATTATCATTTTTGAACAGCTGATTTCTTTAACAGACGATTTCTTTACAGCTGTTGAAAGATGAATATTTGGACGGCTGACTATTTTGAGAACTTACTTTTTTTAGACAGCTTTCTCTTTTAATGGATGATTTTTTTGACATTTGATTTTTTTAACCGCTGATTTATTTGACAGTACATTCATCAGCAACAACGCTTATATTATCTCACTCTATATCTTTCATGTATGTTTGGATTTGTGCAATCGATGTTTCGACCAATTCTACTCATCCCATCCTCATGATATTTTGTCTATGAGTTCATGGCTTGACGACAGCACGTGAATAAAAAGAAAATCAATCATTTAGTTAAAATCGATTATTTATTTTTAATTAATTTTGTTTGTACATAGGCTAAGGAAGATAAGAGACATCTGTAGAGAGATTAAAGATTGAAAAATAAAAGAAAATAATTTAAGCGTTGTTTTAAAATGTAAAAATATCTTTTATAAACAGATGAGCTTTTGACAGCTGATACTGCAACAATTTCTAAAGCTAATCAATTTTTTACTGCATATTCATTTGGCTTTTAATAATCAATTTTTTTTTTCATTTTGTTTTTTTATCCAGTGGAATCATTGTACAGCAATTTTCTTTTAATATACACTCTTCTGACACTTAGTTCATTAGTGATCTAGAGTTCGAATCCTGATAAAGACTGGTATTTTCAGGATGCCCCTGAGTCCACCCGCGTCTAATTGGTACCTGACATATGATTCAGAAGGGTCGTTATTCTGGCAAAACGTCGTCCAACTTTAACCGTTGTCCATAGAAACAGATGCCCTCTACATCAGCTGCCCCCATAGCTCGCAAGGTCTGGAAGGGTTCACCTGAGACATGTGTTCAGGAAAGTGACGATAGTTGGACGTAGTGCTGGCCACACGACACAATATTGAACTACCATGGAAAGAGAGAGACACAATATTGAACCATCTATCATAGAGAAACACATTGAATTCATCACTTTTCCATCCCTTTCTAGGACAACCTCCTCACTTTTTGTATCTCACTCTTTTATCCTCTTGTTATCATCTTGAGGATAGAAAAAGAAAGTGAAGACTTAGGTGTTTCTTAAAAAAAAGAAATTCAAAGATTATTTGAACTAGAGACCCACGGGTCGTGGACAAATTGCTTTAAATGTGAATGAATGCCATGTTTGTAAACACGCACAAAACACAAGAATATACATGTGCATGTATCTTAAAGGCTGCAAGAAAAAACATTTTTTACAGCGCATTTATTTCTCTCCTTTCGGGCGTCTGGGACGCAGGGGCAATGGCACCTTCCGTTCAGCGCCCTTGTAACCCAGCAATCGATAACTTGTAGCACCCAATCCCTGGCCGTGGCGTGGGGGAACTCTCTACCTCGTGTGATCTATGTTATTCACACGTCTTACTCCCCCCCCCATACCAAACATTCGTTTTTATTTATTCCGAACTAACTGGGGCGTCTGGCGCCACACCATGTACTGCAAATACGAACGATGCTTTCTGGCAGCCTGGTAGAGCCCTGGGTAGAGCGCTTCTTTTTCGGACATGAATACATAAGAACAGGGAAGGAAAGGTTGAGCTTTAGAGTAGGCAAAATGGTGATTAATTTCTTTTGAAATGGGAAACTTGGTAACACAAATGTTTTTATATATGCACAATACTTAATTAGTGTGAGAGAGAGAGCGAGAGAGAGAGAGAGAGAGAAAGACTGAGCGGAAAAATGAAAGAGAGAAAGGATGAGAGCAAAATAGTAAGAGAAAGAGAAGAGAGACAAAAAAGAGAAAGAAGACGCGTGAATGAGACAGAAAGAGAAAGAGAGGGAGACGAAGAGAGACAAAAAAGAGAAAGAGATTGATAGCAGAGTGAGACAAATGGGAAAAGAACGCCAGAGAGAGTGAGAGAGAGAGAGAGAGACACAATGTGTGTGTGCTTGTGAGAAATAAAGATATATAAAGACAACGAGAGTTAGAGAGAGGTTAAAAGGAATAGAAGAAATAACTACTTGCATAATACAATCTCAAATTACAAGTAATAATTATGAAAATAATATGGAAATAAAGAAAGTGTAAGTAGATCGGTTCTCTTTCAAAGTTTTAAACTTTTTCTTTTCTTTTCAAACACTTTCTCTCTTTGTCTCTCTCTCTCTCTCTCACTCTCTCTGTCTCTCTCTCTCTCTCTCTCTCTGTCTCTCATTCTTCATTTTATCATCTTTGTCAGTCTCTTTCAGCCCCACGTTTTTCTCAATAGTTAAATTATAGTCCATCTTTATACCCGTTTCTTTTTTCTTTCAATCCCTACAGAGAAAATTGTTTGGACCAAATGTTATTCCAACCAATGACTGGACTCTTTGTCACCACTAGTTCCTCTACTGACTGTGATTTCTCTGAAGGAACAAAGGCAATTAGTCTGTGACACTAACGAGACTGACCCGTGACATTCCAGTAATGAGTACAGAGTCAAAGTCACTTTCCTGTCGGATAGCCCCTCCCGGACCTTTAACATAGCTATTTCATCTTTGCTAATCGTTGAGGGCTGTAAGGTATATTAAGCCTAAACAGAAGTGTTCTTTGCGTCAATCATTAGATTTCAAAGCTGTGAATGAGTTAACAGACCTTAAAATGGGTTTTTAAGTAGTCTCTTTAAAGGTGCACAAGTTTTAGACATTCCTTCAGAGATTAAGATGATCAAGTCATAGCCCAAAGTTTTTACAAGATATCGGTAGAAGTGTGCTGGCAGGGTTTGAACTCAACACTATCATGAAGACAGTTTGAAGAGCGTACCACACGTCCAGCCAGTCACCCACTTCGCACACTTCGAAGAATCATTTAAAAACTAAATTTTAAAAGTAAGGAAACAAAAAAGATGCATGATAGAAAACTTCAATGCAAAATCATTATTCACACTTAAGTTCAGCAATTCAACAACAATTCATCCGAATACGTAACTAATGTCTTATATTGTCGTTACACAGTCCGAATCAAATGTCGAAATGTTTCCCTGAAACGACTGTTCATGAAATAATAGACAATGATATTTACGCTGGAATTCAGTGCTTCCATGATGAAAGTTACACAGTAGCAGATATTGAATAAATTTCTATAGAGCCCAAGGAGTCCGAAATTATCGTCTATAGCACTTCCTATTACGACCATAATAGAAGGGAGGACGCTGATCAGGAACACTGCCGACAGTGTGATGACTAACTTGGCGGCTTTGTTCTCCTTGCTAGAAGACGGAAATGTCTCGCGTTTCCTTGAGGCCGCCACTGATTGTCGCCATTTTGACTTTCTGTTCAGCTGCACAACTATCAGCAAAGTGCACGAAGCAGTGATGGTGAAAGACAGCAGAGCAGACACGGAGTTGCTCAGGACGTTTGATACTCGCGTCACTTCCAGGGCGTTGTCTGTCAAGACGAGTCCCAGGAGCGTTCTGTTTAGCATGGGGTAAAACTTCCAATCGAAATAGTGCGTGGCGTACGTTGGCAGAGCCCCGGAGACGACAATGACGCTTAGAAGAACAAGACAGAACTTGACCCGAAAAGGAGTCACCAAGGTTTTCACCTTTAAAGGCTTGGCTATACACAGGCATCTCTCCACCATGATGAACGCCGTGATCCAGCTGGTTAGTTTGGAGAGAATCGTGTGGGGCCAGCCCGACGCGAGAAACTGAATTTCCCCGCCCACAAAGGTCACATCCGGGGACAGGAGCCTGGGCTGTGTTAAAACTCCTAAACTGATGAGCGGAAGGAGCGAACAGAGGTCACAGATGGTCAAGGCGACCAGGCTGATGTTGACGGTATCTTTGAATCCGAGTTTGACAAAGATGATAAGATTGATGATGTTGGCAATGACCCCGAAAGATACGATGGCGAAAATGAGGCAAATTGAGCCGAAGCTAAACTCGGACGTAAACTGATCATTGATAATAAATATTTCCTTCATTGTCACACTAGAGTGATATAAAGAGTGTACAGGATAAATATTCTACAATAACTGTGTACCATATAGAAACAGTGATAGAATGACAGTTTTACAATATAACAATTTATGATATAGACAAGTTTATTTAACAAATACATTGTATTTAAGTCAATTTATGATAGTATCTTATATTTTAATCAGAGTAATTCTTCTTTTTTCTTCTACAGATAATGTATGTAATCTGTTATTACAATGTATTAAATGAACTGGATCAGTTTGTTATTATCTAGATAGATAATTTACAACGTAAAAAAAAATTATAACAAGAGGGTACTAAAAAATGTGAAAAAAAAATCAAATCCAAAGATAAAACTTAAAATTGGCTTACATTTTCAAAAAAAAAAAAATTGAGAAAGAAAGATTGATTTAATGCAATCGAAAAACAAAGGTCATTACTTTTTTAAAGTTTTAAATCTCATGATAGTATTGTGGTATGTATACGAATTGAGAAACGTTTATATATTACAGATATGCTTTAATTTATTAAAAATTGATTTATTTTCTCTGAGGAGAAGTATTTTCACTACAATGTAATTCTAATTAATACTAAAGCTCAAACATTTATAAATGTCATTATACACTTAGCCTCGTTTTGGCGTGACGCAGTAGTTGGGTACACATTGAGCCTCATTAAAAGTTGTTGAATAACAAACAAAGAGTGGTACACTGGATGACACTGACATAAGTATAACTCTGTAAACACAAAGGCTGGAGAAGGATTGTGTCGTCTAATTAAATTCCATCGTTACCTTACTTCAATTAACAGCCAGAGAAATATGTTGGATTTACTGAAGTGATTTAAGGAAGTGATTTACTGAAGTGATTTACTGAATTGTGCTAATTGCCAGGAAGCTTACATTATGGAAAGTACTTGATTAAAATTGCAACAAAAAAAAATTAAATACAATTTTAATTTTTAAGTGAACTACAAGTAAAGAGTTGTCTCAGTGACTAAATAAATAGTATCATTAGTGGAATAGAAAAAGTGTTTTACAAGATGAAACCTAGACTGAACGAGGCCAACCTAGTGTTATAGAATTTCACAAATTATTTATTCTTGTTTACCAGTAATATATCACTTGGAACAGGTATCTAGGTTAATGAGGTAATATAATTGCTTAATTATTCATTTTTGCATTTCTCAGATTTGTCCTAAGAGTTGATTCTAAGACTCTTGGAACTGTAGGCTTGCCTCCATTTGCCTGTCTAAGAAAGATGCAAGCATATCTAAATTATTACATCCTTAATACCGATGGCTCGTATCCTAAAGCGCTCACATTAGAAGCGAGGCCAAAGGCCGAGCACTCCGGGTATATTCCTTCTCAGTACAACATCAGCAGTGCAGGTGTCTTGAAGAACTGTGTGTGGATATTGACAAGCTTGTTGTGGCTCTCTTCCATCCTGCAATGGACTCGGTCCTTAGGCAGTTTGTTTATAGGCTTTCCTATTAGCCTAATCGTTTCTTCAATAAAAATGACAATTACTACTAAATAAAGATAAGCACCAGACAGAGTACAATGCATATACAAGGGATTCTACACACAACTGTATAGTTGAGGATATAAAGAAAAACAAATAGATACAAGGAATTTAAGATTGTGTATATTTACATTATAATAATGAAAAGAATGATGAAATATAGTAGAAAGTTATTTACATAGACATACAGCATAGAATTGTCATTTGAAAATATAATCGATGAATAATTGCCTCAGTATAAATATTAATTGCAACAATCTTTTCGAGGACATTATATAACATGGCCATATCTGCTGCTCCTAAGCATTTAAGTGATCGGATCTGTTTTCCAAAGGACTGTAGGCAGCCTGACATCCTATTTCTCAATCTGTGCTTGGCTGTCATGTTGCTTGAGAATCGCTTCGTGTTTTGTAGCTAAGGAGCCAACTTGAGTCTTTCCATAGGTTTGTTGGCAAGTCAAGACGCCTTAGTTAATCAAGTGACTAATACAACTTTGTAAATTATAGTCAAATCATAAAAGACTGTAACGACGCATGAAGAGTCTAGTACATATTCTGACTTACACTGAAACAGTATTTGTTGTTTATTTTCTTACTTAAATTAACCAAAGAGCAAGTCCTTAGAAAAAAATCAGGGTGCACTTTTATCAGCAGTAGACACCATGGCTGGCTAGAATACGAACACCGAATGCGAACGCTCTAGGGTCGACTTTCACAAGGTATACTGTACGGTGATCTGTAGCAGTGCAGCAGAGCTGCAGATCGTCCACTCCTAAGATACTCTGACGTGTTTTAGCTCGACATGAAGCTCTTAAAGAACGATACCAAAACTTGGAAAATAAAATCACAGGATAGACCCTCATTGAGGGGAAGCATGAAGTTATAACTATTTCTATTCTTTGAAAATAAATAAATATGTTCGTTGAAGACTCTGCTTTTAGCATTCGTTGAGTAGCAGGGTTCTTCTGTGATATGATTCTACGTTCAAATTCAATAGATGTCTACAAGCAAAAGAAAGAAATAACAATTTGTTCAGGCAAAATAACAGAAAAAAAAAACAATGGACAAAACTAGAGAATATCAACAGCGAAACAACAAATAAAACAGCAACAGACAAAATAACAGAAACAAGAGACAAAAAAACAGACAAAACATAAGGCGAAATAGCAGGCAAAACAAAATACAAAATAACAGACAAAACAACAGATGAAAATAGTAAAAACAACAACAGGCAAAACAACATAAACAACAACAGACAACAAAAACAAAAAACAGAAACAGCAACAACAGATAAAAACAACAAATTTGCAATATGGTCAAAACAAGTCAAAACAACATACAAAATAACAAACAACAAAAGACAAAGTAACAGAAACAGACAAAACAACAGAGACTGAAACAAAAACAACAGACAAAACAACAGAGACTGAAACAAAAACAACAGACAACAGACAAAACAACAGACCAAGACAACTGACAAATAAAGAGAAATAGAGCGATGTCTAATAAAAGCTGTACGCCATCATGCACACATATAAAAAAAGAATGCTGAATCGCGTCTGGTGTGTCTAGTTGTAGCTTCAATCTAAATACAAATCTAAATGAGCCCATCAAGAATATTTTATTGTCTTTCTGTTTTCTTTATTCTGTATTTGTCTTCTTGAAACATTATTTATCTAGTCAGAGACAATGTACACATCTAATGATGAATACAGAGAATTACTTACAGTGCAGTGAAATAATAGAAATGGACGTTTTTTTTTCCTCTCGCGTTATTTGTCATTGAATTGACATAAAGTATAAACACCTACACACAATCAGAATTCAGAACTAGAAACAAAATATTCAATGTTCCTGTAAAAAAAATTGAGCAGCCTAGTATTTAAATTACATTTCCTTTAATTCATTACCCCCTTCCACCCCCTCCCAAAAAAAAAAGACATATTTCATTTCTCAGTGGTTGAATTACTACAAAATCCCACTAGGAATATGAAGCTATAACATAACAGAATAGAGACGTTACAGAGTCAGAAATAAGGAAATTAAAGCCACTTACAGGCCTGGAGCTATAGAACATTAGATATACATCTCTTGAAAGCAGATCTAGGAGACAGATCTAGAATCAGATATCGCCTTTACGTCCACGTTCTAAGAGAGACGTACTTTGTGGAACTGCTGATCTGATGATCTGTCACAAAAACGTAGAGAGCAACACTAGTCCGATGTATCAGTCCACTCTAGAATAAAACTTTGTTCGTTACATTTCTCATCAAATCTGTTTGGATTTCTATTTTTTAAAAAATCACAGGGAAAATAATATCAAATTAGGGAAATTTCTTTTCATCTTTTGAGATAGCTACAATTTACATTTTAAATGTTAAATTGAATTTTTGTTTTAATTGTTCAATATGATATATGCGCCTACTATTAGCTAGAAAGTATACATTTATCATGCATGTTTCCAGGTCTAGGTTTTTTTTTTTAATAACTATGATTATGATATTGTTTATTCATTTGAAGATTAAGTATGAGCTGTCAATATAACTTTTACATTTTCTCTGACACCATCTATAGTTTTAATTTGTATAAGAGGCGGATTGAAAGTGAATATTAAATTTTTTCTCTGTTTGGCTGCATTAACTGATCTACATTTCCAGATACTCTGTGTCGCAGTTATCTATGTAACTGTATAGTAGAATTATTTCTCTAATTGATAGTGCGGCGTTGATCACTATATTGATGACGTCATTACACTATTAATATTTTCTGTGTAGACTAGAGGACTGAGCTTTTGTTGCTTGTCACAACTTCTAGTGACGTAAATTTAGTGTGTGTGTGATTTGCGTCATTTATCGTCTAGTACAGTCTCTCCATTGTTTTGTACGTTGGTACAGATAGACGTGTTTTGAGAGCTCTGGAATTTCTCCTTGGTTTTTGTTATTGGATAGCCTTAGCATTTGCCTTGGACATTTTCTTGTTGGATTATCTTGACCCCTGTTTAGGGTGAGTTTTATTTTTCATTGTATAGTTTTTCTATTTGAATTCGTTCGTATTTGTAAGTCTATAATTAGACTAGATATAGATGATTAGAAGAATCCTTTCTTTTATCTTCTATAGGGTTTTAGCGTCAAGACTAAGTTTTAGTCGTAGTCTCAGTTGAAGACTCTATTTCAAGTATTAGTGTCAAGTCTATATGTTAGACTCTGTGTCAAGTTTCAGTGTCAAGACTTGTTTATTCAGTCTCAATTCTATATTGAGAGTACAACCTTAGGTCTACAGTCTACAGGACTGAGGTCTTTCTCTCAGTTGGTCGTCTGGTGTGCACGTTGATTTGTACATGAGTCTGAGGTTCAAGATTCCAGACTGCGGGTTGCAGTGGTCAGACCTGATGGTGTAGTGTCAACTATGAACTTCTACTTTTTGGAATTGTCGTCAGTGGACAGTACCTGATCTAGAGGCTAGATCTACATATATTACCAGTTGTTGTTTTTGAGATTGAAGGACTATGTGATCCATTGAACTACTTATTATAGTTAAGGTAATATACTATGTGTTTCATAATTATATGAGTGATCTTTATCTAAGGAGACTAACTGGATCATTGTAGATTACATATTATTACATATTGATATTTCATACTATTATTATCAGTCATCATGAATCAGTCATTTGTAAATATATCACAAGAATAAATTTTATTGTTATTTACATCATACACTTAGTTTATTAGTTTATCTACAACTATATGTGTATGATGTGTTTGTCAGGCTGAACTTGAGCCAAAATATTATAAGTTCAGAAAATAATAACAATAATACAAATTGAAATAATATTTAATATTAATAAATATTTGCATTGGAAATATATAATAATAATTTAATAAATACAAGAATACAAGAACCTGACACTCTGCATCGATGTGTTAGCTGAACTCGTCCATTATACTATGAAGTCTTACTGATCATTGTATATATAGCATATTGAGTCAGCTGTATCATGGTTCTCATTAATTTAATAAAATTTATTTTTGTAGCTAATCCGTTGGAGTTGAACTTTTTTTATTGGCAGTGCCTCCAAAGATATAAAATGACCTAATCATTAATTTAAACATGATAATGGTTAAGTCTTCGTTCTTGCACACCGTCATGTGATGAAAGTTTTAAATTCATTTGTAAACTAACAGAACTTAAATTTTTCAAAGTAAAAAAAAGGATAGGTAGACCTTTTTTTTTCCTTTAAATTGTCGACATCAGTCTCCATAGTCGACATCAGTCTCCATAGTCGACATCAGTCTCCATAGTCGACATCAGTCTCCATAGTCGACATCAGTCTCCATAGTCGACATCAGTCTCCATAGTTGACATCAGTCTCCATAGGTGACATCAGTCTCCATAGTCGACATCAGTCTCCATTGTTAACATCAGTCTCCATACTTGACATCAGTCTCCCTAAAAGCAGTTGACATCAGTTTCCATAGTTGACATCAGTCTCCATATTTTAAATCAGTCTCCATAGTTGACATCAGTCTCCATAGTCGACATCAGTCTCCATAGTTTACATCAGTTTTCATAGTTGACATCAGTCTCCATATTTGAAATCAGTCTCCATAGTCGACATAAGTCTCCATATTAACATCAGTCTCCATACTTGACATCAGTCTCCATACTTGACATCAGTCTCCCTAAATGGCAGTTGACATCAGTTTCCATACTTGACATCAGTCTCCATACTTGACATCAGTCTCCCTAAATGGCAGTTGACATCAGTTTCCATAGTTGACATCAGTCTCCCTACTTGACATCAGTCTCCCTAAATGGCAGTTGACATCAGTTTCCATATTTTAAATCAGTCTCCATAGTTGACATCAGTCTCCATAGTCGAAATCAGTCTCCATAGTTGACATCAGATTTCATATATGACATCAGTCTCCATATTTGAAATCAGTCTCCATAGTTGACATCAGTCTCCATAGTTGACATCAGTCTCCATAGTCGACATCAGTCTCCATAGTCGACATCAGTCTCCATAGTTGACATCAGTCTCCATAGTCGACATCAGTCTCCATAGTTGACATCAGTTTCCATAGTTGACATCAGTCTTCATATTTGAAATCAGTCTCCATAGTCGACATAAGTCTCCATATTAACATGTCTCAATACTTGACATCAGTCTCCATACTTGACATCAGTCTCCTTAAATGGCAGTTGACATCAGTTTCCATAATTGACATCAGTCTCCATATTTTAAATCAGTCTCCATAGTTGACATCAGTCTCCATAGTCGACATCAGTCTCCATACTTGACATCAGTCTCCCTAAATGGCAGTTGACATCAGTTTCCATACTTGACATCAGTCTCCATACTTGACATCAGTCTCCCTAAATGGCAGTTGACATCAGTTTCCATAGTTAACATCAGTCTCCATACTTGACATCAGTCTCCCTAAATGGCAGTTGACATCAGTTTCCATATTTTAAATCAGTTTCCATAGTTGACATCAGTCTCCATATTTGAAATCAGTCTCCATAGTCGACATAAGTCTCCATATTAACATCAGTCTCCATACTTGACATCAGTCTCCCTAAATGGCAGTTGACATCAGTTTCCATAGTTAACATCAGTCTCCATACTTGACATCAGTCTCCCTAAATGGCAGTTGACATCAGTTTCCATAGTTGACATCAGTCTCCCTAAATGGCAGTTGACATCAGTTTCCATACTTGACATCAGTCTCCATACTTGACATCAGTCTCCCTAAATGGCAGTTGACATCAGTTTCCATACTTGACATCAGTCTCCATACTTGACATCAGTCTCCCTAAATGGCAGTTAACATCAGTTTCCATAGTTGACATCAGTCTCCATACTTGACATCAGTCTCCCTAAATGGCAGTTGACATCAGTTTCCATAGTTAACATCAGTCTCCATACTTGACATCAGTCTCCCTAAATGGCAGTTGACATCAGTTTCCATATTTTAAATCAGTCTCCATAGTTGACATCAGTCTCCATAGTCAATATCAGTCTCCATAGTTGACATCAGTTTTCATAGTTGACATCAGTCTCCATATTTGAAATCAGTCTCCATAGTTGACATCAGTCTCCATAGTCGACATAAGTCTCCATATTAACATCAGTCTCCATACTTGACATCAGTCTCCCTAGATGACAGTTGACATCAGTTTCCATAGTTGACATCAGTCAACATAGTTGACATAATTCTCCATAGTCGACATAAGTCTCCATATAAATAACAGTCTCCATATTTGACATCAGTCTCCCTAGATGACAGTTGAAATAAGTTTCCATAGTTGACATCAGTCTCCCTAGTTGACAGTTGACATCAGTCTCTATTTTTGAAATCAGTCTCCAAAGTTGACATCAGTCTCCATAGTCGACATCAGTCTCCATAGTCGACATCAGTCTCCATAAATGACATCAGTCTCCATAGTTGACTTCAGTCTCCATAGTTGACATCAGTCTCCCTAGTTAACATCAGTCTCTATATTTGACATCAGTCTCCCTAGATGACATTTGACATCAGTCTCCAAAGTTAACATTAGTCTCCAAAGTTGACATCAGTCTCCCTAGTTGTCATCAGTCTCCCTAGTTGACATCAGTCTCCATAGTTGACATCAATCTACCTAGATGACAGTTGACATCAGTTTCCAAAGTTGACATCAGTCTCCATAGTTGACTTCAATATCCATATTTGACATCAGTCTCCCTAGATGACAGTTGACATCAATATCCATAGTTGACATCAGTCTCCCTTGTTGACAGTTGACATCAGTCTCCATATTTGAAATCCATATTTGAAATCAGTCTCCATACTTGACATCAGTCTCCATAAATGGCAGTTGACATCAGTTTCCATAGTTGACATCAGTCTCCATATTTTAAATCAGTCTCCATAGTTGACATCAGTCTCCATAGTCGACATCAGTCTCCATGGTTGACATTAGTTTTCATAGTTGACATCAGTCTCAGTATTTGAAATCAGTCTCCATAGTTGACATCAGTCTCCATAGTTGACATCAGTTTCCATAGTTGACATCAGTCTCCATATTTGAAATCAGTCTCCATAGTCGACATAACCATATTAACATCAGTCTCCATACTTGACATCAGTCTCCCTAAATGGCAGTTGACATCAGTTTCCATAGTTAACATCAGTCTCCATACTTGACATCAGTCTCCCTAAATGGCAGTTGACATCAGTTTCCATAGTTAACATCAGTCTCCATACTTGACATCAGTCTCCCTAAATGGCAGTGGACATCAGTTTCCATAGTTGACATCAGTCTCCATATTTTAAATCAGTCTCCATAGTTGACATCAGTCTCCATAGTCGACATCAGTCTCCATAGTTTACATCAGTTTTCATAGTTGACATCAGTCTCCATATTTGAAATCAGTCTCCATAGTCGACATAAGTCTCCATAGTCGACATCAGTCTCCATAGTTGACATCAGTCTCCATAGTCGACATCAGTCTCCATAGTTGACATCAGTTTCCATAGTTGACATCAGTCTTCATATTTGAAATCAGTCTCCATAGTCGACATCAGTCTCCATACTTGACATCAGTCTCCCTAAATGGCAGTTGACATCAGTTTCCATAGTTAACATCAGTCTCCATACTTGACATCAGTCTCCCTAAATGGCAGTTGACATCAGTTTCCATATTTTAAATCAGTCTCCATAGTTGACATCAGTCTCCATAGTCGATATCAGTCTCCATAGTTGACATCAGTTTTCATAGTTGACATCAGTTTCCATATTTGAAATCAGTCTCCATAGTTGACATCAGTCTCCATAGTCGACATCAGTCTCCATCGTTGACATCAGTCTCCATAGTCGACATCAGTCTCCATAGTTGACATCAGTTTCCATAGTTGACATCAGTCTTCATATTTGAAATCAGTCTCCATAGTCGACATAAGTCTCCATATTAACATGTCTCAATACTTGACATCAGTCTCCGTACTTGACATCAGTCTCCCTAAATGGCAGTTGACATCAGTTTCCATAGTTGACATCAGTCTCCATATTTTAAATCAGTCTCCATAGTTGACATCAGTCTCCATAGTCGACATCAGTCTCCATAGTTGACATCAGTTTTCATAGTTGACATCAGTCTCCATATTTGAAATCAGTCTCCATAGTTGACATCAGTCTCCATAGTCGACATAAGTCTCCATATTAACATCAGTCTCCATACTTGACATCAGTCTCCATACTTGACATCAGTCTCCCTAAATGGCAGTTGACATCAGTTTCCATAGTTGACATCAGTCTCCATACTTGACATCAGTCTCCCTAAATGGCAGTTGACATCAGTTTCCATAGTTAACATCAGTCTCCATACTTGACATCAGTCTCCCTAAATGGCAGTTGACATCAGTTTCCATAGTTGACATCAGTCTCCATATTTTAAATCAGTCTCCATAGTTGACATCAGTTTTCTTAGTTGACATCAGTCTCCATATTTGAAATCAGTCTCCATAGTTGACATCAGTCTCCATAGTCGACATAAGTCTCCATATTAACATCAGTCTCCATACTTGACATCAGTCTCCATACTTGACATCAGTCTCCCTAAATGGCAGTTGACATCAGTTTCCATAGTTGACATAAGTCTCCATACTTGACATCAGTCTCCCTAAATGGCAGTTGACATCAGTTTCCATAGTTAACATCAGTCTCCATACTTGACATCAGTCTCCCTAAATGGCAGTTGACATCAGTTTCCATAGTTGACATCAGTCTCCATGTTTTAAATCAGTCTCCATAGTTGACATCAGTTTTCATAGTTGACATCAGTCTCCATATTTGAAATCAGTCTCCATAGTTGACATCAGTCTCCATAGTCGACATAAGTCTCCATATTAACATCAGTCTCCATACTTGACATCAGTCTCCCTAGATGAAAGTTGACATCAGTTTCCATAGTTGACATCAGTCTCCATACTTGACATCAGTCTCCCTAGATGACAGTTGACATCAGTTTCCATAGTTGACATCAGTCTCCCTAGTTGACAGTTGACATCAGTCTCTATTTTTGAAATCAGTCTCCAAAGTTGACATCAGTCTCCATAGTCGACATCAGTCTCCATAGTCGACATCAGTCTCCATAAATGACATCAGTCTCCATAGTTGACTTCAGTCTCCATAATTGACATCAGTCTCCCTAGTTAACATCAGTCTCTATATTTAACATCAGTCTCCCTAGATGACATTTGACATCAGTCTCCAAAGTTGACATTAGTCTCCAAAGTTGACATCAGTCTCTTTAGTTGTCATCAGTCTCTCTAGTTGACATCAGTCTCCATAGTTGACATCAATCTACCTAGATGACAGTTGACATCAGTTTCCAAAGTTGACATCAGTCTCCATAATTGACTTCAATATCCATATTTGACATAAGTCTCCCTAGATGACAGTTGACATCAGTATCCATAGTTGACATCAGTCTCCCTTATTGACAGTTGACATCAGTCTCCATATTTGAAATCCATATTTGAAATCAGTCTCCATACTTGACATCAGTCTCCCTAAATGGCAGTTGACATCAGTTTCCATAGTTGACATCAGTCTCCATATTTTAAATCAGTCTCCATAGTTGACATCAGTCTCCATAGTCGACATCATTCTCCATAGTCGACATAAGTCTCCATATTAACATCAGTCTCCATACTTGACATCAGTCTCCATACTTGACATCAGTCTCCCTAAATGGCAGTTGACATCAGTTTTCATAGTTAACATCAGTCTCCATACTTGACATCAGTCTCCCTAAATGGCAGTTGACATCAGTTTCCATAGTTGACATCAGTCTCCATATTTTAAATCAGTCTCCATAGTTGACATCAGTCTCCATAGTCGACATCAGTCTCCATAGTTGACATCAGTTTTTATAGTTGACATCAGTCTCCATATTTGAAATCAGTCTCCATAGTTGACATCAGTCTCCATAGTCGACATAAGTCTCTATATTAACATCAGTCTCCATACTTGACATCAGTCTTCCTAGATGACAGTTGACATCAGTTTCCATAGTTGACATCAGTCTCCATAGTTGACATCAGTCTCCATAGTCGACATAAGTCTCCATATAAACAACAGTCTCCATACTTGACATCAGTCTCCCTAGATGACAGTTGACATTAGTTTCCATAGTTGACATCATTCTCCCTAGTTGACAGTTGACATCAGTCTCTATTTTTTAAATCAGTCTCCAAAGTTGACATCAGTCTCCATAGTCGACATCAGTCTCCATAGTCGACATCAGTCTCCATAGTTGACATCAGTCTCCATAGTTGACTTCAGTCTCCATAGTTGACATCAGTCTCCCTAGTTGACATCAGTCTCTATATTTGACATCAGTCTCCCTAGATGACAGTTGACATCAGTCTCCAAAGTTGACATTAGTCTCCAAAGTTGACATCAGTCTCCCTAGTTGTCATCAGTCTCCCTAGTTGACACCAGTCTTCATAGTTGACATCAATCTCCCTAGATGACAGTTGACATCAGTTTCCAAAGTTGACATCAGTCTCCATAGTTGACTTCAATATCCATATTTGACATCAGTCTCCCTAGATGACAGTTGACATCAGTATCCATAGTTGACATCAGTCTCCCTTGTTGACAGTTGACATCAGTCTCCATATTTGAAATCTATATTTGAAATCAGTCTCCATATTTGACATCAGTCTCCAAAGTTGACATCAGTCTCCATAGTTGACATCAGTCTCCCTAGATGACAGTTGACATCAGTCTCCAAAGTTGACATCAGTCTCCAAAGTTGACAACATTTTACATAATTGACATCTGTCTTTATAGTTGACAGTAGTCTCCGACTCTACATAGTTGACATCAGTCTCCGTAGTTGACATCAGTCTTCATAGTTGACAGTAGTCTCCGACTCTACATAGTTGACATCAGTCTAAAGAGTTACATCCTCCTTCGTTATGATGACCTAGATATACCGTGTAATTGAGGTAGAACACAAAAGTAAGGCGTCGAACAGCAATAAAAGCGTTGTAACAGAGAGAAGTGTTTTTTAGGACAAATTTGTATTTAGGGCTATTATTTCATTAGTACCTTTGAGATCTAGTGAGGCGCTATGAACTGAAAATAAGAAATATTTCCAATTAGTGGTACGAAAAAATGTTGCAATTTGTTCCATTTCGTATTATTGTTCAAAACAAATTTTTAATCGATATGTCTATGCTTAAATGAATTTAAAAAAAAATAGCAAAACTTATCTGACCTTTGTATCATTTTTATTTTGCAAAGGTGACTGAAACATTTTGTTTCTTTCAAAATTCAATTAAAGAAAAAAGAAACTGTCCCCCTGTCAACTATGTGAAGTCTCTACATGAGCTAAATGAAAAGAAACTGACGGATCTTGAAATGGATTTGAGACCTTAATTCTACCTTCTACTTCAGTGACTTCGATCATATTAAAAAAAGTTAAAATTTGGCAGTTCTTAATGCTCATTTCAACTGTTATGGCACTTCAAATGATTACGGCAGTAAATAGGATTATGGGACTACGACGATGTTTTCAGAATGCTGTCAAATATAAATTTCTATAAATTCTCCATCCCCTTTTTAAAGATTTTTTCTTTACAAATCCTATCTCAACTCACTCTGTCTGTCTGTTCTGGTAAAAAGTGTGTACACATTATTTCTCCCATACCCAATGTCGGATCAAGCTGAAATTTCGTACAATTATTTCTTTTACCTGACAACTCAAGAATCAATGTAAACAATTAACCCACTAGTTAATGATGAACTATTGGTAATTAACTATTTTGTTTGGTATAGAACAAGGGAAAGAATTTGTACTTGTCTGATGTGGTGGTTTAAAATAAATTATTTCCCTTTAAACAATTTAAAGAAATAAGTGACCGCTTTATAGGGAATCTCAGATGGTTTCTTTTTAAAGTTTAAAACTAACAATAGATAGATATAGATATAACTTTCTATTTTCGTAACTAGTTCGTTGGCATAATGTGGGCTTGAGGAGGCTTTGATAAACTTGAGCCCTCGAGTTTAAATTCATTTAGTTTCACCTTTATTTTTATAAATGCATTTAAAAAGCGAGCAGGGCAACTGTCATACTGACATCCCCTTCTTCCCCCCTCCCCTCCATTTCCATCTGGTCCGGACCAGTGATAGGATCATAGCGCAATGAGAAAGCTAAAAACATGAAATTGCGCTAAAAAAAATGTAAAGATATTCACACAGATTATCGCACAGATTTATTGATGTTAGTCTAGAATAGATCTATTACAAATTTAGACGTGACTGATTCAAACCAATCGATACACCTACGCGTAATATTAAGCTTTGTTTTTAAATAAGAATTTGTAATATTGTTCTTGTTTTAACGCATCTAACGCGTCACTGTTTTGTTTATGGAAAGATTCTTTAGTGTATTAATATATATGAAAACTTTTTTTTTTAATTTTTTTTTTGTACTAAAGGTCTTCAAATAAATACATTTTAAACAAATTTTATAAATTACTTTTTTCACATTCATATCGATCAGAAAGTCGATCACAAGATTTAAGTTATAAAGGTTCTGCAAACAAAATGCAGTATTATTGTTTTAATCCTACTCTGTTCTAAACTGTACAAAATAAATTTGAGTCTTTTGAAACGTGTGATCAATTTATAGGAATGTTTTATTTAAAGTTGTAAAATGTTTGTTCAGTCACCATAAAATGTTGTTATTGCTTTGGCACCTTATTGTTGGAGTAGCTTTCGAAATGACTAAACCTGAAACTTATGATACAGTGCTAGAAACAAAGTTATGTTAGTTCATTAGCAGAGTTCACAGACTAACATGCCCATAGCGTGTGGTGTTGTAGATTTGATTTTAAATGTATTGCCAGACGATAAGTGTGAATGTTGTAGAAAGGCGCCTAAATGCTCTGTAAAGATGTGCGAATTTTGTTTGTGGTAGTGTCTAGAAGTCAGGTGGTGTGTGTGTGGATGTTCTATGGAGCTCTGTGGATGTGTGTGAATGTTGTGTAGATATGTGTAAAGGTTGTATTAAGTATGGATATGTCTTAAAGGCGCGGTGGCTGAGCGGTAGGTTGCTTGACTTCCAAACCGGGGTTCTCGGGTTCGAATCCTGGTGAAGATTCGGATTTTTTATTTTGGTATCCTGGGCTCCTCTGAGTCCACCCAGCGCTAATGGGTACCTGAAATTAGTTGGGGAAAAGTAAAGGAGGTTGGTCGTTGTGCTGGCCACATGACATACTCGTAGACCGTAGGCCACAGAAAAAGATGACCTATAGACTACAGGGTCTGAAAATGGAACTTTAATATTTTTTATGGATATGTCTTAATGTGTTGTTGAGATGACAATTATCAAATCATAGAAAACATCGTCAAAGCTTTTTTTTTCCCTTTTGGAAAACTGTTAGTGTTCAGGTTGGCTTCCTTCAGTCATAGAGCGTCTATCTCCTTTATCTCATAGTGATGAAATAAAAACCTAGGCCATAGATATGGTCTGAACAATGTCGCCCACACAGCAGTTTCCGCTCTCGTTTGGCAGCGCCTGAACTTGACAGTGTACACGTTTTGTATTTTGACGGCCCTGGAAAGGGAAACAAAAGCCGCTATTATCTTTGCAAAGCTTAAATCAACTCACTCTGTCTGTCTGGTAATATTTTCACTTGTTTCTCTTACACAGAATCTCGGATCAATCTAAAATTTCGCAAAATTACTCCTTGTACCTGAAAATACAAACATCCATATAAAAAATAACCATTTAGTTCATTAATTATTGGAATTTGATATCGAACAAGGGAAAGAAATTATACTTTACAGATCTGGCGCTATAAGTTGATTGTATCTTCTTTATAATTTGTGTGGGGAATTAGGTCGTCGGTTAAACTTTAAAAAATAACTATAGAAATTAATAAAACCTTCTATTTCACAAGCACTTAGCTGTTACTGTGGTCATTATATTAGCTTGAGGAGGCTTGAACCATCAAGGTCGAATTCAAGCCGTGCAGCTATTTATGTTAATAAATGTCATATCTATCATGGTAACCTTCACACTGATACCCCCTTCTTTCTCCCCGCCCCCAAGTCCAACTGGACCTTGATCATAGCACATTGAAGCTAAACAAAAACAATTGGTAAAATATTTCTGATTGCACGGATTTATGATGTCCAAATTTGTCTTACGTATAATTACATCGAAACTAATTAATACAATACACTTTGCATTTTAAAAGTATTTTTGTACCTATTGTTTTTGGCACTATTTCATGTTTTGTTTGGATTGCTTTTTTATAGCGCACTTTTCATGCTTAAAGCGAGCTCAGTGCGCTACGGTCGAATGTCTTTTTGCAGATCAGTGGGGGGAAGGGGGTATCTGGGAGAAGGTTTCAAAGCTACCTTTACTGCTTGAGTCTGGATTCAAACTCAAGCCCCTTGTAAGTTGACCAAGTCGTAGCCAAGCAGTTTCGGCCTATATGCCACACATCTGGTTACTAAATTACTCAAGCAAGGGTCTGCACTAATGTTACCATGTACAATCCTTCATATTTAGGCAGCCTAGAAAATAGTTTCATGTGTTAACTGTATGATGCCGTCATAATGTTATAAGCTAGGTAATACGTTTCATATAAGTGTTTCACTCATGAATTCTATAACTAAGGATCTGGAGTAACATATTGGACACACTTGCAAGTTTTCAACGACTATACGAATTCAAACTCTTTCATTCCCATTGTTTTGGTTTGACACAACAGCCCGTAATATATTGGTAGTGTATTGGACTTTTTGAAACGAACCAATGACCAGTGTCATCAGTGGACTGGTCTAGATAGATCCACGATTATGAGTCCCTCCAGACCATACCAGACAAGATATATTGAAAGAATGAGAAGTGGTTTTGTCCCCTAGTGTTTCCTTGGAGATTTCAATTATACAAGACTAAAATACATCATTTTTATGGCATTTTTATATGTTTATGTCTTCCACTCTCTTGCACTCTCTCTCTCTCTCTCTCTCTCTCTCTCTTTCACTCGTTCTCTCTAACACGTTTTATCTTTCTTATCGTTTCTCCTTCTCTCCTTCGCATTCTCTAACAATGTCTCTTCTCTATTACACTGTCTCTATCACTCAATGTCTCTTCTCTATTACACTGTCTCTATCACTCAATGTCTCTTCTCTATTACACTGTCTCTATCACTCAATGTCTCTTCTCTATTACACTGTCTCTATCACTCAATGTCTCTTCTCTATTACACTGTCTTTATCACTCAATGTCTCTTCTCTATTACACTGTCTCTATCACTCAATGTCTCTTCTCTATTACACTGTCTCTATCACTCAATGTCTCTTCTCTATTACACTGTCTCTATCACTCAATGTCTCTTCTCTATTACACTGTCTCTAACACTCAATGTCTCTTCTCTATTACACTGTCTCTAACACTCAATGTCTCTTCTCTATTACACTGTCTCTAACACTCAATGTCTCTTCTCTATTACACTGTCTCTATCACTCAATGTCTCTTCTCTATTACACTGTCTCTATCACTCAATGTCTCTTCTCTATTACACTGTCTCTATCACTCAATGTCTCTTCTCTATTACACTGTCTCATTCACTCTCTTTATCTTTATCTAATTGTTACCTTAGCATCATTAGTCCAAGACAGTATAATTTAATACGTTTAGAAACATTTGTGGACGCCCCTGAGTTCTCTAACTCTAATGAGTACCTGACATTAGTTAGGGAAAGTAAAGGTGGTTGATCATTGGAGGGCCGGCCTTAGATAATAAGAAACTCTAGGTGAAGTGAATTTGAAGGCCCAAAATGAAATAGGACAAGGTTACAAAGACATTTTGTGCGGAACCAGAAACTCAAAATCGCCCCCCGAAGTGGTACTCCCAGGAAGACAAAAAAAGAAAGTTTTCAATATTTTAAGAAAGAAGATCAGACACTATGAACTACAAAATATCAACAACTACAACCCTATCAGCGTCGATACAAATAGGACTATTAGAAGAGACATGAGCGCGTCGAAATATTGGCCGATATTGTTGTATTGATAGTTCGACTAATGACCTAATAAAACAGGATACGGAGATTTATTAATGTTAAATGGTGTTATTGTATGATTATCTAATTGATTTAATTGTTTTGTAAAGGGACAATCTCTCATTCAAAGCCTCAACACTGAAAACTTTGATAGTATGACTATTGTAGACCATTTCTGGCGTTATATTTATATTTATGACAAGACAAAAGTAAAAATTGTGTTTGCAATATAAGTAGCCAGTATGAGAGAAAATACTTTATAAAGTAATTATTTTTTTTAACATTAAAAAAAAAAGAACCGTTAGCAAAAAATGTGTTTAAAATATGCTAATATGATTACAGTCCCTACCTATTAGTCTCTCGTGTTTTCTTTTCAATCATCAATGAACCTCATGCACCAATCGTAAACAAACAACATTTTGCCATGTAGTTCTCTATCTCTTCTATACAAATTACGCAATCCATAAAGCCTGTCACGTGATACGTAGTTTTAATTGTTTTATCAATATTATCACGTGGCTAATTGTCGTTTGTTTACGATTGGTGAATGAGGTCCATATGTATTTTTTATGAAATAAAAAAAAATATTGCATAGTTGATTTTCAAAATTAAATTTTTCACTTTCAGAAAAGAAAAAAAGTAGTCGTTGCATAAGAACTTTGAAAGTTTGAATATATCATGATATTGGATTTTCAATATCATTTCTGAATGTGTCTTTTATGAATATGGTGATAAAACAAAATTGAAATATTTGGAAATTTCATTTTTATGATTAAATTAAAAATCTTTCTTCAATATTTTTTGTGAGATATCATAAAAGATCTACTCATGATAAAAATAATTTATTGAATGATATTTATTTCGCTGTAAGTAATGGAGGTTACAATTTTTTTTTCATCATAGTTAGCTTAATTGTTTGAATTTATTTTTTTATTGCGATTGTATTTTGAAACCAGACTATTTTATTGCTTTCCTGCGTGTCATCTCCTTCAAATAAAAATAACCTTAGTTAATTTATTTTTCTGGTAAAAATAACCTTTTAAGTAGTCCATTATCACTAGCTAGAAGCACTGCAAGAAAAAAAACAAGATCAAAATGATTAATAGAAGACTTTAAGAACTGAGCTAAAAGATTAAACTCCTCTAAAAATTGGGTTTCCTTTTTTTTTACGGTACAGTACATTACAATAAAATGTAAGCTTCACAACTAATGATGAAACAAAGTTTGTTGCTAAAATGGTTCGTGTGTAGGTGGCGATTGTGATGGAGTAAAAGACTTGGGAAGGTTTTCTATACCTTTATCTCTACCTGGTAGTTATACGATTTGTCAATGTAATGAGGTATTTACAGTTTTATCTCAGTTCTCGTTATTAGTACACATTTTTGTCCTGTCTAAATAAAGTACTCTTTGTCCTACCTTAAGTTTTGTCCTCCCTAAGTACACACTCTTTGCCCTCTTGGAAGTACACATTCTAAGTCCCCTCTAAAGATCACACACCTTGTCCCTTCTTCTTCTTCTTCTTGAAACTTTCAGGTAGAGTTGGGGTAGAGTTGAGGTAGAGTTGAGGTAGAGTTGAGGTAGAGTTGAGCCTTCGGTTCTTGGAACTCTAGGCCAGCAAAGAGTGAACAAGAGCTCCCTCTCACCGGCCTGAATGAGAACAGTATACACTGTTCTGTCTGGCCGGGGGGGGGGGGCGGGAGGTCAGACTAGCGGCCGAGTACACCGGAACCCCCGCCATTTTCCTTTTCTATACCAGGCTAACCATGCAGGACACGCCATTTATGTAACGGCCATTCAGGAACGGCGCCTGGATTGTGACAAGGTTGTGGGAGCAACACGGTGCAACGAGGATACTCTCGCACCCCTTTAGGCACCCCACGGGAGTCTTGTTTTGCTACACTTTAGCCTAATCGTTTCCTACTACGATCGTTTCCAGACGGGCGCCACTATGAGACACCCTTATAATAATTGATACAGATTTTTTTTAAAATTCAGTGCAATGCAATGACAAGAAATTTACTATTATTTAATGGCTGGTATTGCAGGCTTTTTCTTTTCTTCTTTATCCATGACTTTCACCTTCACCCATTCCTTCGTCCGTTGGAACGTCGGGGTACCGAACAAGATCTGTTGACCGTCTTTCTCCATTCAACTCTGTCTCTTGTCTTGGATAGAACCTCTTTCAATGACAGGCCGGTCCATTCTTTTATGTTGTCTTCCCATCGCTTTCTTTGTGAGCCTCTTCTTATTTTTCCTGGTAATGTTCCCTGAAGGAAGGTTTTTGCGAGCCCTGAGGACCATGTGATATGGCCATAAACATTTATTTTGCATTTTTTGACAGTAATTAGAAGGTCATTCTGGTGCCCAATCACAGACTTAATCCTGTCTCTAACCTCTTCGATTGTGATTTTGTCTTTCTTTAGTGTTTCAATACTATTGCTAGGATCCTCTCTAGTTCTGCAGTCAGCGTTAGCGATTGTTTGTGAATACTGAGTACTGATGTGAACTGAGCAATTCTGAATAGTAGTTCAGGTTTGGTTTCTTGATCTGACGACAGCTCCGATGTATTTAAAATTATTAAAGTTTTTCACCTCAACTTTGGATGTTCTTTTTAAAGCCCAGTTAGCTTTGGTCATGATATGTATTTTTTTCGGCATTGATTTGCATACTTCAACGATACAACAGAATAACTATTTTAAAAAAATATGTTTAGATAAAAAGAGCATAGCTATGTATTATTGGTTTAGTAATAATAATTAGTAGTAATTATATTGGTTAAAATATTTGAGATCCAATAACTATAGTTATATAATTACTTATAGAATAATGTTTTGTAGTGAAAGAGCCTAGTACTAGATGTTTTGTTGTGGTACAGCCTAGTATTGAAGGATGTTTTAGTGTGATCTAAAGTAGGCCTACTTGTATTGTGTTTTGTTGTGGTACAGCCTAGTATTGAAGGATGTTTTAGTGTGATCTAAAGTAGGCCTACTTGTATTGTGTTTTGTTGTGGTACAGCCTAGTATTGAAGGATGTTTTAGTGTGATCTAAAGTAGGCCTACTTGTATTGTGTTTTGTTGTGGTACAGCCTAGTAATGAAGGATGTTTTAGTGTGATCTAAAGTAGGCCTACTTGTATTGTGTTTTGTTGTGGTACAGCCTAGTATTGAAGGATGATTTAGTGTGATCTAAAGTAGGCCTACTTGTATTGTGTTTTGTTGTGGTACAGCCTAGTATTGAAGGATGTTTTAGTGTGATATAAAGTAGGCCTACTTGTATTGTGTTTTGTTGTGGTACAGCCTAGTATTGAAGGATGTTTTAGTGTGATATAAAGTAGGCCTACTTGTATTGTGTTTTGTTGTGGTACAGCCTAGTATTGAAGGATGTTTTAGTGTGATCTAAAGTAGGCCTACTTGTATTGTGTTTTGTTGTGGTACAGCCTAGTATTGAAGGATGTTTTAGTGTGATATAAAGTAGGCCTACTTGTATTGTGTTTTGTTGTGGTACAGCCTAGTATTGAAGGATGTTTTAGTGTGATATAAAGTAGTCCTACTTGTATTGTGTTTTGTTGTGGTACAGCCTAGTATTGAAGGATGTTTTAGTGTGATATAAAGTAGTCCTACTTGTATTGTGTTTTGTTGTGGTACAGCCTAGTATTGAAGGATGTTTTAGTGTGATATAAAGTAGGCCTACTTGTATTGTGTTTTGTTGTGGTACAGCCTAGTATTGAAGGATGTTTTAGTGTGATATAAAGTAGGCCTACTTGTATTGCGTTTCGTTTTTCCGTTTCTTACAAAGAAACTCATTGAACAAATGAAATTTTATTGAAAAAAAAAACACAAAACAAAAACTTCTCATGACGTCAGTTTGACATTTCTGGAACGAAATAAGCTGAGAATGGCTTATCTCTGTGAGTAGTACAGAAGTGAATAGACTCCCGTCTGTCATTCATGACAAGTGCAGATGACAGTGAGATTACAAATATGTCGTTCACAAGAATGCGTTTCTCTTGAAAGTTCGATTCCTAAATGTAGGCATGTAGATGTTGCTGATAATTTTCGTAGACCTCGAATTTTTTAAAGATAATTTTTCATGTTATATTGAGCATAAAACCAAAAATACGTTTGTTCATAGACAATCCCTGGAGACGCTGTTAATGTTACAGCTCTCTCTCTCTCTCTCTCTCTCACACACACACACACACACATGTCATATAAAATTTTAACTTAAAAATGTTTTCTCATGTTGTGAAATTGAATTATGACCCTTAACCTTCTTTCTTCACATTGTGATTAATATTGTTACGAATCTCACTATTCAGGCTCTCTGCAAACTGCACCATACACCACCAACTTAAAGAACTTGACAACTCAGGGCTCCAAAGTAACGTAACACTTTAATAGTTGAATAAATAACAGCCAATACTGTACAATTGGCAACTCGTACACTGTACAAATATCTCTCCGATAACACCGTACCGCCAGTATCAACTCTTGCACTGGCCTCTCCGTCTCGTTCCGGGCTTGCACTGGGTTCAACAGTTCATGACTGACTTCACACACTAGGCTCGTTGTGTCGGACTCGATCACAGACCAAGATCAAGACGCCGTTCGTCTCAACTGTACTTGATAGTACTCCGCACTGAACCGCCGTAATGCTCCGTACAGAACCACACCGCTGAACCACACTGAACTGTGCTGTAGTCGACCGGACTGTAGTGAACCGGGCTCTGAACCCCTGTCGTGAACCTTCTGTCGCGAACCTTCTCTCGTGAACCTTGCTGTATTGAGCCCCTTTTCTCAACCGTCTTGACTGCGACACCGCCGCTCTTATATAGGGTCCCTACTGGCCTTCTCGAACCGGACAGAACGCCGCTCGACGTTTCTAGGTGGTCAGATGACTACAACTCTCGTGACACTCCTGAGCTCTGTTCACGACGTCGATCCTTCCCGAACCGTCGTGTTGACACTCGTCTCGGCTGACCGTCGTAACTCGTCACGGTTGACCGCTCGTCTAGCGCTGGCCTGGGGCGATTAGAGTCGGCTGACTACACTCACACCACTACCCCCATCTGTGCCACCACCAGGTTTATAACAATATTTCAAATGTTACAACTAAGATCCCGAAATTAAAAATCCAAATTCTCACCAGGATTCGAACCCTGGACACCGGTTCGGAAGCCTTTACCACTCAGCCACCGCGCCTTTTTTATTATTCAGCCAAAACAATAGTTTTTGTATGTAGCTATAATTATTTTTCACAACATAAAAAGCTTAAATATCGTCCTGACCAAAATTACTTTAACATGCAACATGCAGAGTGGTTTTTGTTCCCTATATCTGTAGATTCCAACTGGTTTAAGCCTCCTCTTGGTTTAGCTAAGCTGTGTCCATTTTAAAACCATAGTTAGAGGGTATCACTGTGTCCCTGTGTAATCCCCGTGATGTTACCGTCGTTGACTTGTAGCACCAAACTGCTGGTAGACAACTAAGCCGTTGTAGGTGTAATGTATCTTAACTTCTTCCTACAGTGACCATATAACACACACATTCTATAACAATTAGACATTTTAACCAGCACTTACTGGGTAGCTGGTTCTCTTGTAGACATTTTAACCAGCACCTACTGGGTAGTTGTTTCTCTTGTAGACATTTTACCAAGCAACTACCCGGTAGCTGGTTCTCTTGAAGACATTTTAACCAGCACCTACTGGGTAGTTGGTTCTCTTGTAGACATTTTAACCAGCACCTACTGGGTAGTTGGTTCTCTTGTAGACATTTTACCAAGCAACTACCCGGTAGCTGGTTCTCTTGTAGACATTTTAACCAGCACCTACTGGGTAGCTGGTTCTCTTGTAGACATTTTAACCAGCACCTACTGGGTAGTTGTTTCTCTTGTAGACATTTTAACCACCACCTACTGGGTGCTTTTTATTTTCTTTTTATTTAATTTCTTTTTTTTTTTAATGCAGGAGAATGACTTCGTTTGTAGTTGCATTTAAATTGTCAACTGAAACTTTGCAAAAGAAATCAATGGAAAACTTTTCTATATATTTCTTTGTCCCTGCGTTATCTAACAAAAGTTTAAAAATACATTTTCTGATGGATTGAAACACATTCCCAAAAGATTTAAAAGGGTTAAAAAGCAAAATATACAAAATACTTTTTAAAATAAAAAAAGCTTATTTAAATGAAATAGCATCACACTTTCAAATACATTTCACAATAATGTAGAAGTTATCTTCCTTATTCGATACCAAACAAATTAATCAATTACGAATAATTAATTGACTAATTGGTTAATCTTTATTTCCTTCATGTTTTGTTAGGTACAGTAAACAATTATTTAAAATTTCAACTTGATCCAAGAATGGATGTTGGACAATTATTGTTTACAGTTATAATAGGGGACCAAACCCTATATATTTAGTCTTATCTGTAACTCCTGAAGGGTTAATTTCTCTGGTCGTTATCAAACAAAATTATGGATTACCAATAGGCAATTGACTAATTGGTTAATTTTTTGTATTGATTCATGTCTTCTCTATGCCAATATTTTTTTTTTCTATTTTTGCAAACTTTCAGCTTGCTCCGAGATTGGGTGTGAGAGAAACAACTTTTTCAAACTTTTGACCAGATAGACAGACAAAGTGAGTTGATAAAAATCCAGAATGCCCATAATACCTTATACTCACTGCCCATTTCACGTTTGAAATATTGGGCTGTGTAGCATAAACCTAACTTAGAGTTCTGGAGTTCGCACCCCAATGTAGAATCGGTAGTTTTTTTTATTAATTGATAGACTTGAACTGGGTTGTGTTTGCTGAGGGCCCAAATGCACTAGTGTTGTTTTTTTCTCAAATACCCCATCAATAATATATTTTACCAGAGAGCACATAGTATTGTTTAAGAAAGATAATTTTAAAAAAATCACTGATCTGCTGCTTGTTGAGACAAAATACATCCATTCAGTGGCGTAGCTACGGTATATGATGCCCAGTGTGGCAGTTCCTCATGATTCCCCACTCCCATTCGTCCCCTAAATAAAATATAGAAAACAGCGAAAAGACGTTGCTATCATTGTCATTACTTAGTGGTGATTTAAATCTAAAAGAAGAGGTGAATTCTGTTCCAAATGCCTGAAACAAAATTCAAACTAGAATGTGTTGTTTTCACTGAGAAAGGTTATCCATCGATTGATGCCCCTCACCACTTGATGCCTCGTGCGGCCCGCACCACCCGCACATGGCTAGCTACTCCACTGCATCAAATACATTAATCGTTATAATATTCGTTCAATAAAACGTTCAGGTATTAATTAATGTTCTTTCTCTACAGTAATAGTTTCAGCTTTCCATGCATGTTAGTAGGTAGAACTAGCAAGTAGCTCTTTACCGATGGAATTACAAACACACAATGTAACTTCAGCTTATAAAATCGACACCATGTTAATGTTTATAAAGTTTATTAATATTTTTATTTGTACATAGATCAAATTTTAATAATTTAATTCAGGCTTTAAAATGAGACATCGTCGGAGTAATGTATATTACGATCAATATGTATATTCTTTTTTCATATAGAAAAAGATCTTACATTGTAAATATACACATAAGCGTTTAAAGTTATAATTTAATTTTCTCATCTAGAGTTAGTGTTCATTGCCTTGCTCTTGCTCTGATGCTGCGAGGATGAGATTTGTTCATTAGAAACTAATTTTCTACTGCATGGTCTATGACTCACGACAATCAACACATTAAACATTTTTACATCTATGTCCATAAACCAGAGGAACGAAACGTTTATCTAGAATCATAACATTTCTAGAGGCTCCCGAAATGGGAAAAGAGCCTAATTTTACATAGATTATATAACCGCACTCTGTCTGTCTTTGTCTGTCTAGTACAATTTTTGTAAACGTTATTCCTTACACATCCTTTCTCAGATCAAGTTGAAACTTTGAACAATTATTTGTTGTACCTGATTAAACATAATCATTCAAAAAAAAATTGACAATAAAAGTATTGAATTTTGGTAACTTATTTTGTTTAGAAGCCAAAAAGGGAAATAAATGTTACTTATTGATAAATGTGGCTGTATATGTGGATTTATTCCACTCATTAGTTTTGAATACGTTTATTTTCCAACTTCCCATTTTCGGATCATATTAACATTTTGTATAATTATTAATAGTCGATGACAATACACAAATAAAAAAAAAATTACCCATTTGTTAATCAATTGCTGTTGTGGCATTTTACGTCTCGAGAGACGATCTTTTCAGTTTGCAACTTTTTGTGTGACTAAAGAGGCCATTACTTGATACACAGCTGCGGTCGCAGGTTGGGCATGTGTAATCACCAGGTGCCGTTGCATTTTCACCGTTCTTTCTGCTTCTGTTGTGTATGAAATCTGCAATCCGTGACCCTTTATTCTCTCTCTCTCCATGTGGATCTATCCAGTGCCACCTCTTCCCAGCTGCTAGTGTCGATTATGAAGAGCTTCATGTCGCGTTTGTATACATCCGTATACCGTAAACGTGGGCGACCAGAGGCTCTCCTGCCTTCTATTAGATAGCCATACAGAATGTCCATGTTTCACCATGTTTCACTTCCGTATAGCAAGGTCCTCAATACACAGGTCCGGTAGACTACGGATTTAGTATTATTAGCACACTCTTTTCTGCAACCCTGACATGGTGCCCATTGCTTTGGCTACCCTGTTGTTAATGTCTTTATCCAGTAGAGCATTGTTGGATATGATGGAGCCAAAATAACAAAAGTAATCAACAATTTATAGTGGTTGGCCATTAATGTTTACTTGAGGTGCAGTATTTGTGTTCTGAACTAGTGTCTTTCTTTGACTAATATTTAAGCTGAACATCTGGCAAGCAGGAGATAGTTTGTCAACCAGGGACTGAAGCTGAATATCAGAATCAGCCACAATAGCTGCATACAGGAGTTCCCTGATGAGTATCTTCCTAACCTTAGTTTTTTCCTGCAGCCTTGATACATTAAATAGTTTTCCAGAAGATCTTGTATGGAGAAATACACCTTCGTTGATGTCGTTGTACGCATAATGCAGTAGACAGTAGAAGAATATGCCAAACAAAGTAGGTGCGAGCACACATCCCTGCTTGACACCACTGCAAACCTCAAAAGGTGCTGATTGGGCTCCTTTGAATTAGACAGTACATTTCGTTTCCTCATGAAAGCGCTCAATGAACTTCAATAGTTTGGGAAGGCAACCTATTTTCCTTAGGAGTTTGTCAGTGATTTTGCGTTTCTTTCTTCTTAGAGAAGCTAAATATTTTTTTTAAAGATTTTGTTTCATTTTTAGCGGCTCCCAAAAGGGGAAAAGACGCTATTAGTTTTCTGTCCGTCTGTCCGTCCGTCCCGTTTAGATCTCGTAAACTAGAAAAGATATTGAAAATCCGGCGTCACAATATTTTAGACCATTCAAAGTTCTGATGCAACGGCTACTTTTTTTTTTCCTGAAAGCGAAAAATCTAATTTTTAAAATCAGTTATGCAAGCAGTTTTTTTTTAAGAGAAAAAGCTAATTAGTATGCATTATAAGTTAGACACCTAATTTAAAACGAATAGTAATCTTATAAACTTCTTTTCTTACACTTGAGAAAAGAGGGCAGACAACCCGCATTTTGAAAACAATTACATTAAGTGAAGACCAGTAGAGGCTCTGTAATGCGCTTAGCTTCCGAATCGAGGGTCCCGGGTTCGAAGACTGGGATTTTCAACTTCGGAATCCTTGGGCGCCTCTGAGTCTACCAAGCTCCAATGGGTACCCGACATTAGTCGGGGAAAAGTAAAGACGGTTGGTCGTTGTGCTGGCTACATGACATCCTTGTTAACCGTAGGCCACAAAAACAGATGAACTTTATATCATCTGCCCTATAGACCACAAGGTCTGAAGCGGGAACTAATTAGGCCAGGTTCACATCTAACCTTGCATTCACTTGCACCTATCCTTTGATCTGCAGCATCATTGGGACACTACACAAGATCTGTCAACCTTCTTTCTCCATCCTTATCTCTCATTTGTCTTTGATATAATTTCATTTGGATGTTCTTTCTGAAAATATTGAAGCCTGCCTGGGTGGACCACTTCGGGGGCCGATTTTAAGTTTGTGTTTCAACACAAACTGTCTTTGTAACCTTGTTTATTCTGTTTAATTGCTTTTATATAGCTCAACTTTCATGCTAATAGCATTCTCATTACTCAATGGTCCAATTTCTATTGTGGACCAGTGGAGGAAAGTTATTCTTGTTGCCTTTAGGAGATCAGTTAACTTAGCTCTGCTCGAGTCGAATGTCAAACTCGAGCACTCTTGACAGGTAGCCAAGTGGTTCAAGTCTGTTAGCCTAACATCCCCCACATTTCTGTTGTCTATATTGCTTTCCGTTCTTCTGTCAATTGTTAAGTTCGGATCTCAAAATTATAGACACGTTAAAAATTGTATCCGTGCGGATCATGATTCCCTATACGGTCAATAAAAAAACTACAAACGTTGACTGTGGCTGCCGAAACTGTCAATAACCAGTTGGACATGATGGCGATGCTTATCTTGCACAGTGCTGAGAGTCTTCTTCACGTTCCAGCTTCACGGATTAGGAATTTTAACAGAAAATCCGGTTTCGGAGCCCTGTAGGCAGAGGGACAGTGGTAGTAAGATCACTGCTCCCTAGCAAGCTCTCTCTATCAACCTGACCCAAATTACGATGTATTTTTGGCTAGTGTGGAAGAGAGGCGATAAGATAAAGTTTTAAAAGGTCAACACAGTTTTGGTTTTTGAAATAGTGCAAGTAGTATAGCCCTAAAATGGACCAGACTTCCCCCAAACTTCAAGAAAAGCGATGACTAGGTCAATATGAAAGTAAAACTAGATGACACTCTATTAGCTTTTTCATTATTTTTTTTGACATAACGTGTATAATTTGATATTTGATATAGTTGTTAGTAACCCACCTACACCACCAGCGTGTTACGAATCGTGTCCTGAGTATATTATGGTCTTGCCATCATTGGTCATTCAAAACACTACTGTATTTCCGCGCTAATACCCCGCACACCAGTATACCCTGCATAAATTACAAAATAAGTAAAAACAACATGGTACAGCCCGCACCTTATATACCCCGCATGTTCAAAGCGTGACTTGCAGTGAACTAGCGGTACATAAAGTTGTTGCTCAGACATCTGTCTCTCTCGATAGTACTCCAGTTGCAAGCCCTACATGCGTGTGAAACAAGAGCCTAAGATGAGTACGGTGCTATCTGTAGCACGTTGTTTCCACACAAAGTCGTTGACCTGATAGGTTGATAAGTACACTAAATGTTGTCAACACACAGCACCTTTGTATACAGTGGCCATCCGTTTGGAAGACTCGAGGTTTATAGGTGTGAACATACCTTACTCTCTATTTCCGTCCATCTCAAGCGAACTTTTCCACTGCTTACTTCCCCTTCCATAGTTGGTCAGTATGTCAGCTTTGTCTGTCTGTCTGTTTGAATGTGAGCTGGGATCCCAATGGATAAATGTCTATGACTCTATGCATGTACGTACAACGTAAGTATGTATGTCTGCATGTAGGTATGTATGCCCCCCCCCCCCCCCCCAGCATTGAAACAGTGAACTAATTTCAACGCCTAGGAACTTCTATTCTCTAGATCGTGCCGAACTCTTAGCAAGACAATTCTATTATTTCTCAAATAATTCCTCCCATGCTGAGTAAAACCTGTTTGATCTACTCTAACATATCAGCGGTGCCCTGAGTAAATTTCTGTAATGCTTAGAGTATTATTGTCTCCCCTTTTCATAGTCAAAATAAATGTAATGAAGACTTGGAGGAAAAACAAACAACTTAGCACTTTTCTGTAATAGATAACATTTCGAACACTAGAATACTGTGCTTTGAAAGTAAACTTTTTTTTATTTCGTTGCAATTCAGTAAATGCTTGGAATGGACCAGATCTAGTTCTACATTTAAGAGATCTAGCGGTTTAATCAGACGAAGTGTATTTTACGTATCGCTGGTCGCTGCCTTCAAAACGGTGTGTAAACTTCTATTCCCATTCCCAGCCACCGTCCCATACAAATCAACGCAATGCAGGCGAAAACCCAAAATGGTTGTTGACCCATCACAAAGTTTGATAACTCTAGCGGGGCGCACTTGGATCAATAAGCAACTCACTGTGCGGTTACAGACGCATTCTCTCCCAGACATGAATGGAGTAATCTCCCCCTGGTGACGCTGTCATAAAGTGGAGTATCTGTCTTGTTCAAGCAGAAGACCTACAAATTGCGCTCAAATTTTTTAAAAAAGTCGAACTCGTTTGTTGTTCCTCTGTTTATTTTCTGTATATTATCACTAGCTGATACCAAATGCTTTGAGAGCGTTGAAAGAGTTTATATATATGCTTTTATTCTCCAAAGAAACGGCCCAAATTAGAACGATTCCACCCACAAGAAAAAAAAAGTATCTATTCTGGAAACCCCACAACCCCACAACCCTCGAATACACTCTAGTTGGCCATTGAATTTTCGGAGCCCTTTTTTTTTTCCATTTGCATCCTTCAATCCAATAGATAATTTAGACTCTGCGCGCGCGCGCGCACGCACACACACACACACACTTTCTTTGCCCATCAGCGTGTACACCGTATGTACGAGGAAAAGTTTGGTATTTACGGATTTGACTTTATGTATAAACCATAGACTTATATCTACTACTAGACTGGAAACTGGAAATAAATTCTTATCCGCGACAGATCGTGAACATTGTGTAGACAGTTGGATCAAGGCGTTGTTTTGTCAAGTAGTTACAAGAAGTAAAGTTGTTGTTTTTTTCTTCAATCCTAACCTATGTAACATATTATTTTATTTTTTAGATCTAGATCTAGTAATTGATTATCAAAAATACACAAAAAATCACAATTTAGTGTTACATTCAGTCTTTTGATAAAGAAGATTATGTATCTAAAAATTGCAAAATAATAATTTACAAGAGTACTCTTATTTTTGATACTCATTTACTAGATCTAGATCTAGGATGGCTGCCTGGTCGTGCGGTTAGCGCGCTGGACTGTCGTTTGGATTTATCGACGGTCGAGGGTTCAAACCCTGCCCGCTGCCATCCCCCGTCGTCCTGCGGGAGGTTTGGACTAGGAAGTAAACTATCTTCAACTCTGAAGGAACATCCGAAACATGATAAACATTTTTTACAAACATCTAAAAATTAAATTATATGTTACATAGGTTAGGGTTGAAAAAAAATAGCCTCTACTTCTTTTAACTACTTTACAAAACAACGCCTTGATCAAACTTTCTAAAAATTTTTCAAATTTTTTGTAGTGTTAAAAAGTCTCCATGTCCAGTCTAGATATAGTATATATAAGTCTATGGTATAAATATTTCCAATAAATTTATCTTTTAACATTTCGCTGTTTTTTGCGAGTTTCAACGTTTAATTATGAAAATGTCACCATTGCAAATCAAAAGTATGTATATAAGGTCCTTAGACTTGCACTTAGATCCTCCCGCGCCGTTCGGCACATTGGGCGGCAAGCTATCTCCACAAAGATTTGTCAATTGCCATTACACCACGCCGTCTAAACAATTGTAGGCCTTTTTAGCGTTTGTCCAATTCTAAATGTCACCAAGATTCTCATCTAATGATGATACCATCACCTTTCTAAATAACTATTTTCAAGGAAAAAGATTCTAAATGCTTTTTTTTTCCCTGACTCAGTTTGAATGTTTTTATTTTCGACTATTTACGTTGCAGTCGATACAAAAACAAATAAATGCTCTTTTTGTATCGACCATTCATTGGGTGTTAAAATTATTTTTTTTCAGTTATTTTTTTTTTAATTTCCGATTCTTTACATTGCAAAAGATAGAAAAAAGTTCTTTAAAGGTTTTTCTGTATCGACCGTTCATTGTGTAATAAATGATTATATTGAAACTTGAGTTGACAGCTTCCAAGAGAAATGTGAAGCTGTAGGCCACATAGAATATATTGCGTAGACGGCCATACATATTGAAGTCTTCATTGGCCACGGTGATAATTATAAGAATGACCGAAGGCGAGACAGTGACCAGAAACACTAAAGAAACGATAACCACCATTTTGATGGCTTTTCTGTCTTTCCTTGTAATAGTGTTCAAAGCGCAGTTGACTATTGCCACGGAGGTTGTGCTTATGCGCCACTGAGTCTTTTGATTTAGCTTGATAATAATCACGGAAGTACACATGGCCGTGGCGACGAAAGAGCACAAAGTGGATACAAAACTATTTAGAACACTTGTAACGTTTGCTATTTCCAATGCGTTGTCTGTCTGCTGCAGGCTCAGAAGAGATTTATTGCACACGGGGTCGTAGCTCCAGCCCAGGCTGTAAATGCAGTAGGTCGGAACAACGCCGGCAACGATCAGGACTTGAATGACGGCGTGGATGCATAGGACGCGTCTAGGGGTCAAGAAAATTTTCACTTTGAACGGAGACGCAATGCTGAGGCAGCGTTCAAACATGACGTATGTCGTGATCCAGCTGGTGAGCCTGGCGAAGCACGTATGTGGCCAGCTGCCCGCCAAAAACTGGACGTCCATACCATTGAATGGAACATCGTATGGAAGAAACCTGGGCTCGGCCAAGACGCCTGTCCATATCAGAGGAAGAATAGAACAAAGGTCGGATATTGCCAAGACAAAAAGGCTAATGTTGACTGTATCTTTAAAACCATGCTTGTAGAAAATAACTACATTACAAATATTAGACACAATTCCAACAAACGCAATGAGAAATATGAAACAGAAAATAGCAAAGACAAAGTTGAAAGCAAGTTTCTCGTCAAATAAAAGTATATCACAGCAACTGTAGTCACTTTCGTTTCGCTGAGGTATGTCTTTTTCAACAACCGTTCGACTTAACATAATAGCTTAATGTTTTGGAAGCCACTCTTGAGCTTTCAGTCACCGTTTTATCGTTTGTGAGTGGACGATATAGAAAGAACAACAACACTGCTATGACGTTCTGAAATGTGTTATTGAATAGTAGTTCTCAATTTAAAATATATGCAAAGCCAAAATGTAAGCCGTAGATCCAAAGAATTAATACTCTCTAAACAATCCTTTTAAGTATCAATCAATATTCTCGAGACATCGTACTTCGAGCATGAGAACCATCCGTTGAATTTTAAAGTATGTAGTTCTATTTTAAATATACATCTTTGTTAAATAATTGAAGCCGTACAAAAAAAGTATGGATTATTTACAAAGGTATGAATTAGTTATCAACACTGTCTGTCATTATCAAAATATATTGTGAATTTTAATGATGTCTTTTTTGGTGAATCTAAGCCTTTGTGTACGTCTGATTGATAAACAGGGTATATGATCAAATCATAATATCATGTGTTTAGTCTTGTTGAAGGTTTAGGTCCATGAAGGTTTTGTTTCATTATTGTAAGTTAAGTACAAATAGAACAATATTTGATCTATAGTGAAAGTATAAAGCTGAAGATTCAAAGACAGCTTATTAGCTTTTAAAATTATTTTAATTATACGTAAAAATTTACTTTACAAGGTGACAGCCAAAATCTACAGATTTTATATTCGATTTTTAACCCTTCAAGTCTAATTATTGTATAGAAAGAAGTATATATTGCCCTCGTGTAATTTTGGTATGTGCTGGGTAGACCTTTATTTATGGATCGTTTTAGTATTCTTCTGATATTTCGAATAGAGTCTCTGAGAAAGTCTTTAGTCTCTTTAATTACGTATTAGAAATGATGATAAAGTGCTAGACGTAACCCCATGCATGACGACAGAACTGGCAATGACTGTGGACAGCTTTGGTACTCGGCAATAGTGTGATAACTGACTAAATAGCACACCACACGATCAGGCATCCGTTAGAATAGCTCCTGGTTTAATTTTACAACCTGTGATCTGTTGCAGATGTACAATGGAAACCAAACATCTTGGGAAAGTTGAAATTCCCTAGGAGGCTGTAACTAGTTCAGCTTGCAGAACGTCACATTGCACTAAAATCTATGTAGTTTTATTTTTATCTATACATATACTTATTCTATTGGGTTAAAACGTTTCATAGTAGTTGTTATATCCTGCGTTCTGTGAAAAACGCAAAAGCAAATAAATTATTTAAGTCTTCAAAGTTTCACAATATAACTGAACAAAATGTTTTCACACAAATGTTTAATGTAAACTTGAAATTTAAAAAAAAAATAAATAAAAGAAATACTCTCTAGTGTATTGTTCTTTGATCTAAAAATGAGATTCCTTCTGATTTTATTTGATAGACAGAGACTGAGGTCTCAAGATAACCTATGCAGAAATTGCAATAATTAATAAGGACAAGAACTCACCACGCATAGACCCGAGTACATTTTATATGGAGAATCCACTTCTTCAAGCTTCACTAGCCTATACATTTAATGCACTTAATAAATCTACATTTAAAAAAATATTTGTAATAAGAACGAAAAACAGTAATTGTGTAACATATTCTTATTTTCCTTATTTTCATATATTTAATATGCATATTTTGTTAAAAATTTAATATTTTTAAAACACGAAAGTCTCTTTTTAGGGTTGAGGCCCTATTCAGCTGTAAGACAATACTGTATTAAATCTTAAAAGTCAGATCTGGCAATAGCAACCAGGAAAATGAAGTAAAAATTATTTCAAGAAAATATTTAGACTCATTGTCTGCCTGGTCGTGTTGTTTGCGCTCTTGACTGTCGTTCAGATGGTCATGGGTTCAAACCCTGTTCACTTCCATCACCCGCCGAGGGAAAGGGGGTAGCGAAGAAGGGGGTATTTTGGTAAATATTTAAATGATCTTTTTTTTAATATATAAAAAAAGGTTAACTCAGAGCTCGAGTCCTCAAGAGCCCTAATTCAACCTATACCACAACATCTGTCAAGTACGATTTCTTTCTGCAAGATTTCAAACAAAATAATTACCAATAGTTAATTAACTAATTTTTGTTTTTTTTAAATGATTATTGTGTTGTCAGGTAGAGGAAATAATTGTGCAAATTTTCAGCTTAAACTGAGATTGGTTGTGGGAGAAATAACGTGTACAAACTTTTTACCAGACAGACAAGCTTTGTAAAAAAGGGATCGTACACTTTGGTAACTGCACGGTTCATCATGCTCGAGTGCCATTGCGACCGTGGTTTTTGCGAGGTGGTCCGCCAAATAGTGACTGACCACTCCACAATGGGCGGGCACCCATTGTAAGGTAACGTTCACACCGAATTGTAGGAGACGACCCCGACCGTGAGGAGGTCCCATGCCCTTCTGATACCTTCTTCTAGCCCCTCTAAGGCATCTAGTGCGGACATTGAGTCTGTGAACAAGACTACGTCGTTGGCTGACGCAGCCCCGCTACGTACTTTTCCTTCCACCCAATCCAGTGCATGGAACATTGCCTCCAGTTCAGCCTCGAGGCCACTTTTTCATTTGCAGGGTCCCATGAGCTCGTCTCTTTTGGGGGGTGTCAGAGAGTCGAACTACCGCCCCATACTCAGCTTTCACTGTGCCCTCGAGCGTCTGCACAGAGCCTTCTGTGTAGATGGTGGTCACTCCGGCTGGGTACGATGCGATAGTCAAGTAAAACATTTTCAAAAGGCCCTTTTTAAATAGGGTGAATAATGAGCTGTACATGTCAGGAGAATGCGTTTCTGCTGTGAAGAATGCTTTGCCCAGACCCCCTAGCTATCAAGAAAAAGCCCTCAGCAAGGCTGTTTTTTTTTTTTTTTTTTTTTGCTTCTTTTTTTTCTCTCCAAAGATTGAGAAACACTGCTTTAAAAAAACAACATATATATATATATATATATATATATATATATATATATATATATATAATCACGTGGCTAAATGTTGTTTGTTTGCGATTGGTGAATGAGGTCCATTGATTGCCTGAGCTAGCCAGGATATCCAGTGACTAAGCAGAATTTAGGTCATCGGTTAATATGCATGACTAAATGCATGACGCGTAGGACGAAATTATCTTCTTTTTTTTGAAGTAACGTCTGTATTATATAGGATAAGATAAAGATGGCCAGAAACTATTAAATGTTAAGACGTTTGTCTATTTGGGAAGTAGCATATCAACAAATGCCAACCTAGATGACTAGGTAGACTTCCCTGTTGCATGTGCGAGTGATGCTTTTGGCAGTCTGCAAGGACAAGTGTGCAACGGAGAAGATTCAGCATATTTACAAAACTGCAAGACTACAGTGTTGTAGTCCTCCCTTCACTCTTATGTGGTCCAGAGTCCTGGAACTTATATTCCCGACACAACGAAAAGCTAAATTTCTTCCACCTATAGTAAAGAAAATTCATATTGTGCATTGGTATGACCACATACCAGATACTGAAATCCTACATATGAGAAGTATCCATACCACAGTAAAAATTTTCCAATTTCAACTGGTGGGACAAGTAGTCAGTATGCCAGATAATCGCCTTCCCAAACGACTTCTTAATGGGGAGCTATGTGCATAAGGCGATCTCAAGGCTCAAGGGGGTCAACACAAGCGTTTTATAGACACCATTAAGAGCTTCCTCAAGGAGTGTGGTATTGACATTCACGGCTGGGAAACATAGCTCTTGATCTCTCCTCATAGCTTGAAGCTAGACGCGTCCTATGCATCCACGCCGTCATTCAAGTCCTGAAGTATAGCCAACTTACCCATGCTATGTGTGTGGTCGGCTTTTTAAATCGAGGATTGGACTTCATAGTCATCTTCGAATTCACAGGGAAATGAAAAAATGTGCTCATCTTCGACCACGAAGGAGGTGCTATATACTTTATAACAATATAGAGTAGTACAGACACTATTGACAAACGACTCCGTATTTTCCCAACTAGTCCTGATGAGTGATAGAATCAAAGTGCATTGAGAAAGCTTATAAAAGCTTGAAATATCACTAAAATCAAAAACAATTTGTAAAAATGTTTTTAATTGCACATATTTTTTTTTTGTTTTTATTATAGACATGAAATATAAATGTCTTTAAGTTTTATATTATATAACTTTCGTAATTTCTGTTGTAGAAAATTAACTTTCGTTAAAAAAAATGGGCTGAATATGACATATAAACCTATATATGCGCTATTTTGCAGGGCAGGCCTTAGGCCACTGCAACCTATGCGCCCGCAGTGGGCCCCGCACTTTCATAGGACCCGCGCTAATTCTAGTTGTATAAATTATTAAATTAAACCATTTTAAACTTACAACAGATTTCCCGCGGCCTCCTGTCGATTTACCAGGAGCTCCTGGAAATCTCCTGGAAATATCCGGAAATTATTAAAATCTTTTGAAAACTCATACCAATATCCTGAAATATATAGACCAAAATCCTAGGCGCGATTTAAAAAAAACAAAACAAAAAAAAAAACAAACAAAAAACGGCATTATGCAATACCTGTAATTGTGAAATCTAGTGAAAGAAGCTTATCGCACCTCAAACTAATGAAGAAATACTTGAGGTCAACAATTCTCATAGATAGATTAAAACTTTTGGTAATTATTGCTATTGAGCGTGATCTATGTAGGAAATAGAATTTTTAAATATACTGTATGACTTCGCTACACGCTAAGCTCGTTAAGTAATTCTGTACGTAGTAAAGAATGAATAAAATGCAAAGACGAATTTATTTGTTTGTTTGTAAAATGTTTTACATGTTTCGGATGTTCCTTCAGAGTTGAAGATAGTTTACTTCCTAGTCCAAACCTCCCGCAGGACGACGGGGGATGGGAGCGGGCAGGGTTTGAACCCTGGACCATCGATAAATCTGAACGACAGTCCAGCGCGCAAACCGCACGACCAGGCAGCCATTGTATTTACTAATACAAACTCTTAATTTTCACTTATTATCCGCTTCCCTACCCAAACTTGGCCCCGCGAAATCCGTTTCACATGGGCTCCACAATGGTTAAGTCCTGCCCTGCTATTTAGTGACGGGGGAATACAGAGTAGATTACTTGTTCTCTTTATATGACTTCTTGGTCACAATGTTTAAGGCCGGCCCTGCTACTTAGTGACGGGTGAATAATACTTGTCCCCCCCCTTTTTTTCCCTCTTTTTTCCCCTCTAAATTACGTAGGGTAACTCTAGTCCGTCGACTTGCAAAAATAAAAGAGTGATTTTTCCATTACGTAGTGTCTAGACTCTTGAGCCATGAAGAAAATTAGGCCTATATATATAGATAGGACTTGACTAAACCCAACTTTCCGGATGAAGCATGTATAGTTATGCATTGTAAAAATGAGTAGAGCTCAAATTAAAATCAGATACAAAAAAATCGGATGCGCCCAATACTGATAATGTAGTCTAAAAATTTCAATCTCAAATATTTATGATTGTAAGTTTTAGAATCACAATTGAACAATACTTCTTATTCTTCTTATCCGATTTATTTTAAACATTTTTTTTTTCATTTTAATTATTACAATTAAAAGGGGTCAAAATAAAAATGGCGGAGGATTTTCGTATAAGAAACATTAGGTTAATGTAAAATAAATATGATGGGTGCCAATAGACAAATAATTAAACTGCTTGGACTGGTGTACATTTTGTTTTGTTCAGAAGCTGTTGACTCATTATTTTGACAGTTAAAGTAAGATATCTAGACTAGATTCTAGAATAGATCTATAGAAATAAATCTATCTAGATCTTTATCAATAAAATTCTAGGTCTAGAACTATTCTAATTAGGTATATACTATATAGATCTAGATTAGTCTACATCTAGTAAACTGAATGAAATCGCGGTTGAAGGGGGGGGGGGGAAGGAATTCACTGAATTCAGTAAATGATTACTAGAGTCTAAATGAGTAATTGATGATTTTTTGCTTTGATTTTGTTTATTTTGGGTGACATTTCGACTTGCCCCAGCGCAGCTAAGACTCAGGGTTCGTAGCCACCTTGAAAACCTGGAAAACACCTTGAATTTCATATTAAATTCAAGGCCTTGAAAAAGCCTTGAATTTCGTAAAAAACGGTGAAAAAACCTTGAATTTTAAAACTGGACCTTGAGTTCTTTCTCTCCCGATACCAGGTGTTTATTTTCGTTTTTTTCCCGGTTACATTGAGCTGACCAGTGATGACGCGTCTACACCGCCTTTCACCCACTTGTGAAGCGCGACCTCGTGATTGAAAACGACCTTGGCTCAAGCAAGCATTTCACTTAGCACTATTTTCCTTTCAATGTTACGACTGAAGACGCGCTAGATCTAGTCTGTAGTGACTATTGTCTATAACTAGAGCAATTAGCAGCCTAATGTGAAGGCTACACCCCTCTGGGCCCTCCCTGGCCGAAAATCTTCTTCTTGTAAGAGTGACTTCGCGTGGAAAGTCCGTACCGGTATATCATCTTATCTTTGTGTCTTTCTGAGTATTTTATTAGATTTTGTATTTGGAGATTATGATTCAGTGTTTAAGTATAATTGCTACCGGTACTTTACTTTTGAGTCTTCTCACGATCCTTCCTTCTCATCTAGCTAGAAATAGTATCTAGATTTAGATCTAAGTTAGATCTAGTGAAGATAATTCGCGCTTAACCTGAAAATTCCGTGAATTTTAGTTAATTTAAGGATCTAGATACAGGTACATCTAATGTCTAGATTGCTCTAGAAATACGCTAGATTCTAGATTTACGCTAAATCACTAGAATCTAGTGAAGATAATTCTCTCACAGCCGTTAAAAGTCCGCGAAGTTTAGTGACATTGAGTTAGAACCTATAGAGTCTAGATCTACGATAGATTCAGTAAAGATAATTTCACAGCCGTGAAAAGTCCGCCAATTTAGTGACTTAATTAGATCTAGACTGTAGAAGCAGTGACAGCCGTGAAAAGTCCGCGAAATTAGTGACTTAGATCTAGACTCTAGATTTACGGTAGATTCAGTGAAAATAATTCGCACACAGCCGTGAAAAGTCCGCGAATTTTAGGGACTAGATTTACGGTGATTCAGTGAAGATATTTCGAAAAAAGTCAGCGAATTTAGTGACTTAGACCTAGACTTAATTTACGCTAATCCAATAGAATAGAGTGAAGATAATTCTCTCACAGCCGTGAAAAGTCCGCGAATTTAGGGATTTAAATTAGAGTCTAGATCTACTGTAGATTTAACGAAAATATTTCGCACACAGCTGTAGAAAAGCCCGTAGAGTTATTTTGGTTGTAATTTACTTAAAACTGATGGAAAGCAAGTCAACTGCTATAGTAAGAATGAAATATTATTTTTACAAATCTATGTCAATTTAAGAAAATTTCCAACTTCAGATTGCAACAGTTTTAGCTGAATTACATCTCATATTTTTAAAAAGTTATTCTTCTGTAGTGCAAGCTTGTGTGTGTTTTCTAATGTATTAAAAAGTTGCATTTAAATGCTTAGGAAACACTAGAGATGAATTCTTTTTTTTTTTTTTGGAGGTATGATTTCAACTTATCAGCATACATTTTAATGAGGGTTTTTAAATTTAATATATATATATATATATATATATATATATATATATATATATATATATATTGTTCTTTTTACATATTTATGTCATATGTATGTATATATACATATATATTGATTGCTATGGTGCGATGCATACCTTGAAAATCTAAAACTCTACCTTGAAAACCTGGAAAATACCTGGAAAATCATTCATGAAATTGGCTATGAACCCTGAAGACTACTAAGAGGTTTTGAGATTAAAACCCTCTACCAGGGGCTTAAACCCCTACCTGGGGGGTTTGAGTTTATAACCCCCTACCAGAGGGGGTTTGAGTTCAAAACCCCCTACCAGGGTTTTTTGCAGTTAAATCCCTCTCTTCTAAAAACAAAACAAAAAAAGCAAATGACTATCCAAATTCCAAGAGCAGAGTTAAGGAAGATTTTGATTTTATAACTCCCTATTCTATTCAGTATAAAAAAAGCAAATTACACACTCAAAATTCTATGAGGGTTTTGAGTTTAACCCCTCTCTTCAGTAGGGTTTGAAGCTAAAAAATACCTCTTCAATATAAAAAAAAGCCAATTACACACTCAAAATGTTATGAGCCTAGGTTAATGGGTTTCGACTCAGTTTTGAGTTTAAACCCCAATTCAGTGGGGTTTGAAGCTAAAAATGCTTCTTCAATATGAAAAAAAGTAAACTATGCACTTAAAATGAGCATTTAAACCCCCTACCAGGGTTTTTTGCAGTTAAATCCCTCTCTTCTAAAAACAAAACAAAAAAAGCAAATGACTATCCAAATTCCAAGAGCACAGTTAAGGAAGATTTTGATTTTATAACTCCCTATTCAGTATAAAAAAAGCAAATTACACACTCAAAATTCTATGAGGGTTTTGAGTTTAACCCCTCTCTTCAGTAGGGTTTGAAGCTAAAAAATACCTCTTCAATATAAAAAAAAGCAAATTACACACTCAAAAGGTTATGAGCCTAGGTTAATGGGTTTCGACTCAGTTTTGAGTTTAAACCCCAATTCAGTGGGCTTTGAAGCTAAAAATGCTTCTTCAATATGAAAAAAAGTAAACTATGCACTTAAAATGAGCATTTAAACCCCTTTCAGCGGGGGTTTGAAGGTAAAAAAGACCTCTTTAATATTAAAAACAAAGCAAATTATACACTAAAATTCTATGAGTGTAGTCAAAGGGGTTTTGAGTTTTAAACTCCCTCCAGTGGAGTTTGAAGCTAAAAAAATACCTCTTTAATATAAAAAAGCAAATTACACACTAAAATTATTTGAGTGTAGCCAAGCCAATTGGGGGTTTTGAGTTTAAACCCCTCTCCTACGGATGGCTTTTCTTAAAATTTTAAAACCCCTCCAGATGGTTTATGAGTTTAAAATCCCACTACAGAGAGTTTTGAGGTGGAAAACCTCTATCTTCAATATTATTGTAAAGCAAACTACAGTTACCAAATTCTAAGACCGTAGCTAAATGGGGTAAATTTGAATTAAGAAAAAAACAACTCCAGAGATTTTTTAGTTTAAAATCCACAACAGATGATTTTGACAATAAAACTTCCCTTTTCGATATAAAATCTAAAGCAAACTACAGTCACCTAATTCCAAGAGCATATTCAAGAAAGGCGGCTACACATTTCTACCAGTGGCGGGGCTCCATTAATAAAGTGTATTGAATAGTCATCTGCCAAAATTGAAAAACACTAAATGTGGCTCAACAAAGATGGCTACGACAGATTTTAGGAGTCAGTTATTAGAGATCGGGTCTAAATCATGGAAATCCTATGCCAAATTGGGAGTCGACACCTTAGTAAGGCTGTGACAGAGCGTAGCATGAGGTTAGCGGGCCATGTTTTCAGACAAAATGAATTACGCATACTAAGGGTTGCGATGACATCCTAGTACAACTTGGCGCCAGTAAGGCAGTAAGAATAGCATTTTAGGTTTTTAAAATAAAACTTTTTAATAGCAGGAAAACTTATTGTAGATACCTCAGAATATTCATTTTGTTGGCTTTCAATACCAGAAATAGTGCTTGGCGGCGGGGCTTAGCCCCGCACTGGGGAAGCTCCTAGCACTCCCCCAGACCCCAATGCTGGCAATGGCAGGGAATCTACAATTTTTCCACTAACTCCAAGAAGAAACATTCTAGGGCATAATAAACGTCTTCCGATCGAATAAAGGGTCAGAATGTAATAAAGATCATGTAAACACACACAAACATACTATTACCCCCCCCCCCCCCAAACAAAATCCTGGCTACGCCCATGATAAGTAATCACTACTCACTATCTTTCATTTCATTTCTGATTTTAGTTTTAATAAACTTTAAAAAAAATTAATTTTAATAAACAAACATTGAACAATAACAAGAATTAAGAATTTGAAGAAACAGTTTTTTTTTCCAAGTTTTATTTAAGACTAAGAAGAAGCAGGCATGGAATGGGTTGCCTGAGCTAGCCAGGAAAACCAGTGACTTGGCAGAATTTAAGTCATTGGTTAACATGCATGACGCGTAGGATGTAATCATCTTCTTTTTTGAAGTAATAATGTTTGTATTAGTGTATTATATAAGATAAGATCTAAATCTAAAATGTCTAGTCAGTCTCTAGTAACTAGTAAGTTACAGTCTAGTAACAGTCTAGTCTAGAGATCAAATTGAAATACTAGATAGATCTATATAATACAGATCTAGTATTTAGTGATAGTTGATAGTATATATACATAGATCTTTTTTTCTAGTATAAATTAGTCTGCTAGAGAATACTTTATTAAATAGTCTAGTCAAGTCTTGTCCTAGTAGACTAATGATTTATCATAGATTTTAATATTTAAACCAACTATTTACACCAACTTTCTGGAACTGTGACACATTTTGTTATAACAAACTAAATATTTTTTTATTTGGTGAAGGTTTAACATACAAAAAAAATGAAATGTACAATAACATTAGCATTTCCTATGTATTACTACTCATTGTTAAGCTTTTATTTGAAAATAAATTGGGTCACTTCATTCTTCTGCACAGAACATAGTTTTTGCGCTTCCCTTTTCATCAAACAATGATCACTGTCACTGAACAACACTATCTAATTGCTAAGAAATTATATCAGATGTGTTCTTTTAAAATTATTAAGATTGTATTAGAAGAAGTAGATTCACTTCTGCAATATATATATTTATGATCTATAACCTCTGACTGTCGCAAAGCCACTATGGCTCATCTCAAGAATGAGATAAATGCCTGGGCATCATATCTATGGTCAGAATGATGTTACCCACACAGCCTTTCTCCCCTCCAAACGTAGCTGATGTATTTAAATAAGGAATGGTAAATGTGGATACATTTTGGGATCAGCGGCGTTACTGTTTCTACCAGGGTGTAGCACTGAGTACTGCAAACTACCTAAGGGTCTCCGGCTCCTGATTTTCTCATGGTTGACTCTGAAGGCCTTTCCCTTTGAAGAGGGTGAGACTATATAATGGAATGTTCAACAAAACATCAAGGGAATCAGACATAACAAATGTTTCTAGAAAAGAAGAGATCTTGAGTCCTGTGTCATTGCAAATATAATATACTTAGAGTGCATCTATACATTCATCATTTATAGACATACTTTTTATAATACCTTTATTCTACTCATACCTTTGTGGAAAAACCTAGGTGGGTGGGAAAAACCTGGACAAGGATCTAAAAAATGGCTCTAACAATTTTCCTAGAAGTTTGACAATTGATGTATATTGTTAAATAAAGAATTGGCCACACTGGGAAAACTTAAGTTTGGCGTTTTAATTTTTCAAAGTATAAAATAAATAAACTTAAATTTGGCTAGAGAATTAGAGAATATTTATTTTGAACAGGCTTATATGTCTTTGGGTATTTCTGCATGTAGCCATTGTTCACTCAAGAATTTAATAAGTTAATTTTCAGAAACATTTTTCACAGTGTCTTATAAGTCTAGGCCTATCATTAAAATATTTTAAAGTCTAATATATTTATACATTTGCTTTATGGGGGTGGGAGGTTTAAAAAATTTTTTATTTTAAAATAGTTAATTAGTTATTAAGAGCAAAGTAATTGCTCAAATAAACTGTTTAAAAGTGGTCTTTTTTTTTTTAATATTTTTTTTTTGTTTTTTCTTGTTTCAGATTTTTAAAAAAATGGTTTACAAGTGGGACTCATTAAAACCTATGCCATCAAAAAGAGTTTTTGCAACACCAATTTTTCATGATGAAAACCTCTATATCATTGGTGGATGTGATGAGAGAGGCATACCACTGGACTGCTTTGAAATGTACAACTTTAAACAGAAGAAATGGCACAGGCTCCAGAACATGCCCACAAAGAGAGCTGCGCCTGCAGTTGCTGCAATTGGGAATAAAATTGTAGCAGTTGGCGGTGTCTCTGAGTCTCAGGCTCCCTTGGATGCTATAGAAGTGTATGACATGACAGACAAAAAATGGACTATTGCTGATCCATTAGGAGAAAAACTTCTTGGGATTTCTTGTGTTGTAAGAGGTACTTAATAGTGTTTTTTACAAAGCCTATATCAACTCATTCTGTCTGTCTGGTACAAAATGTGTACACATTATTTCTCACGCCCCCATTCTGGGGTCAAGCTGCAACTTCACATAATTATTCATACACATAGGCAAGACATGAATCAATAAAAAAAAAAGTAACCAATCAGACAATTAATTACTGGTAATTCATTATTTTGTTTAATAGCAACAAGGGCTAGAGTCATTCACAGATATGGATAAATTAGTAGGCTTTAGTCCCCTTAAATAATTGTTAACGTTATTTCTCTCTCACGCAGTCTGCGATAAAGTTGATACTTTAAACAAATATCTACATGAATCAATAAACAAAAATACTCAATTAGTCAATTAATTTTTGGTAATTAATTTTTTTTTTTAATCTCGCATAAGGGAAATAACTTGTACATTATTGGTAGATATAGTTTTAAGGACAGAATTCTTCCCCTTTACTTCTTTTTTCAAAGAATTGTTTATATTTTGCTAGTTTTATTATTTATCTTTAATTTTGTAAGTGGTTTGTAGTTAGCTTTTGTTAATTGTGCAGATAGAGTTTATCACATTGAACACTATTTACATTGGTCTATGAAATGAAACTGATTTTTTTGTTTTGTTTAACAAAAATCCATACTTTTAAAACCAAATATGATGTGAAGTAATTATGTATAAAGATATAAAGATAATATAAGTAGACTACATTCTATAATTCTGTATTATGAAATTAATAGATAAAGTTTCTAAAGAATTGTAAAATATATTAATACTTGAAATATAAATAAAGTATAAACCTTCAACCATAAAACCTGCTCAGTGATGCTGGGAAGAACTACATCCCTATTCTTAACCTACCAGTAAAATCCTTCTCTAGTTGCCTAGGTAAGGCATTTTGACAAGATGCATTTTTTTTTTGCTTTAGTTAATAATTACGTGAAATAATTAAACTAATCAATAAAATGTCAATTATTTTTATTGTAGAGAACAAAGCTTATTTCATGGGCGGCATGCCGGCTGATACAAATCCTTCAGATTTATTTGTGGAATTAGATCTGGCTACGAACAAGTGGCAGAAAATGCCTCCTCTTTTGACTCCTCGCTATGCAACGTTTCCTTTTCTTATTAAGGACAAGCTGTACCTACTAGGTAATTGAGACTTTTAGAGGATACTAAATAACGTTAACATTTTTTAATCATTTTTCTTAGACTTTATTTCTTAATGGGGAAATTTAGAGGGTGGAGGAAAGATGTTCAGATACTAAATGTTTTTTGATAAACTGAAAATGACATTAAGGGCCAGAATGCACACAAAAAAATTTTGTGAATCACTTTTTATTTCTTTGTTCAAAATAATTTTGGAAATTTTTTTATTTTATTTTAAGGGCCAATATTTTTCAACCATTAAAATAATTAAAAAAAAAAACAGCTTTTGAACAATGACTAAAACTTTTTTTTTAATCGTTTCTTTTAAAAAGAAAAAGAAATAAATATATGTTTTTGTCGCAATAACTGAGTGGTAAAGTGCTTGGCTTTTGAACTAGGGGTACCAGGTTCAAATCTTAGTGAAGACTGGGATTTTTAATTTTAAGATCTGTAGGGCACCTCTGAGTTTACCCAGCCCTATTGGGTACCTGACATTACAAGGGCAAAAGTAAAGCAGTTGGTCATTTTGCTGGCCACATGACACCCTCATTAACCGTGGGCCACAGAAACAGATGACATTTACATCATCTGCCCTATAGACCTCATTGGTCTGAAAGGGGAACTTTACTTGTTGGCATCATGTAATTAAAAAAAAGGTACAGTTAATTCTTTTAAATCAGAGCCAAACATACATTTGCATTAACTTTTTTTTTACCTTTAAATTTGTCCTTTAAATGCTTAATAAGATTAAAAAAAATATATATATATGTATTTAATAATTATTTTGACATTTCTTGTATTTGACATGCATTTATTTGACTAGTAATGAAAATATTTTCAGGTGGCAGACAAGGCAAACTTCCTACCACTGCTTGTGAAGTTTATGATTTCTCTACCAACAAATGGACCAAGCTCCAAGATATACCTAGCAAGCGAGTTTTTGCTATGTATGCTAGCACTGAGTCTCATTTATTCAGTGTTGGGGGTCTTCTTCAGCCTGCCAATCTTGGATTTTCTGATGCATGTGAAGTGTTTAGCATAGAAAAAGGTAGCTTTTTATTAGTATTTGTGCAGTTTTCATGTTCTAAATATTTTCAAGCAAACAAAACAATATTAACTGTAAAAGTAAATCTTCATTGGTTACTCAACAAATAAACTTATTGCTGTTAGTCTGAAAGATGAAATCTTCTCTTTAAAACCATGGACAAATAAAAACCCCTTTTGTTGGGCAGAATGCATGTATGTAAATACAAGTCACAAGCATTTGACTTCACAGACCTTTTCATTGGAATTCAGTAAGAGATCAATGTAGATTAAAATAAAACACCTAACACAAAAAATAAGCTGACAGCTGCAGAGGGGATAAACAATCTAATTCTCATCCCCTGGAGACAAAGACATGATACTTAATTTAAAACAAGATGAGAACATGGGAGATATAGATCAACAAGTAAATGAAATCCAAAAACTATTAGCCATTACAAAATCAAATAAAGCATCTGGATCTGATAGTTTTCCAGCTAGATTACTCTTATCTTATCTTATATAATACAGACGTTACTTCAAAAAAGAAGATGATTACGTCCTACGCGTCATGCATTTAGTCATGCATATTAACCAATGACTTAAATTCTGCCAAGTCACTGGTTTTCCTGGCTAGCTCAGGCAACCCATTCCATGCTCTAATAGCACTAGGGAAGAAGGAGTATTTGTACAAATTTGTCCTAGTATATGGGACGAGGAATGTGCCTTTATCTTTGTGTCTTTCAGAGTATTTTATTAAATTCTGTATTTGAAGATTATGATTCAGTGTTTTATGTATTATTGCTACTTTACTTTTGAACTTTCTCTACTGAAGCCTTTCTAAATTTAGTGATTTTACTAAAGGTGTTACTCTAGTCAAATGTGAATATTCGTTTGTTATGAATCGCACTGCTCTATTTTGTGTCTGTTCTAGTTTCTTAATGTTTTCTTGAGTTGAGGGATCCCAAACAGAGGATGCATATTCTAATATTGGCCTAACCAAGGTTAAATAACATTTTAGTTTTATGTTCTTATTTGATTTATAGAAATTTCTTTTAATAAATCCTAATGCTTTGTTTGATTTTTTTGTAGTTTCATCAATATGTGGATTCCATGACAGTTTTTCATTTATTATAACACCTAGGTATTTTGCGTTTTTAGTCTGTGTTACTGGTTTGCCATGAATAAGATAAGTGGAATTAATTTGTTTTAGTTTTTTTGTTACTCTTAACAACTGACATTTTTCTGGGTGGAAAGACATGCTCCAATTTGATTCCCATTTCTGTAATTCATGTAATTCTCTTTGTAAAATATCTGTGTCTTGTGTTGTTTTTATTGTTCTATATATTATGCAATCGTCTGCAAATAATCTGACTTTTGTTCCTGAAGTAATGCCATTTGGTAAATCATTTATGTAAATTAAAAATAGTAGTGGACCCAAGACTGTTCCTTGAGGTACACCTGAGTTTACTGTTATCGGTGTTGATTTAGAGCCATTTATTATTACAGTTTGTTCTCTCCCTATCAGAAAGTCTTTAATCCACTGATGCAGTGGACCATTAATGCTGAAATATTTTAATTTTTTAAGCAAACTATGGTGGTGAACTTTGTCAAAAGCCTTAGAAAAATCTAGTAAGATAGCATCTATTTGTTCACTATTATCTAAACCTTTTGAAAAATCATCAATTAGTCCTATTAGTTGTGTCTCACATGATCTATATTTCCTAAAGCCATGTTGGTATGGTGTGAGGACATTATGTTTGTCTAAGTGGTTTATGATGTTGCTACATATTATGTGTTCTAGGATTTTACATGTGATGCTGGTAAGTGATACTGGTCTGTAGTTTCCTGGGTCAGATTTTTCTCCTTTTTTAAATAGGGGGGTGACATTAGCTTTTTTCCAGTCCAGTCCAGTCAAAGAACTTATCAATGAGCTAGTATCAGGCATCTCTTAATCAGAGCAGTTATGAGTACCAAAGTACTGGAAAACACATAAAAACACATAAAATGAATGTTTTGAGCTCATTATCACCTATCACCATCATCCAGAACATAAATCTAAAGAAAATAAAAACACATAAAATGAATGTTCTGAGCTTATTATCACCTATCACCATCATCCAGAACATAAATCTAAAGAAAATAGAGCCTTTTAAAGACCCCACTCTTTCAAAAAAATCTTTCACTGTAAAAACACATTGAAAGAAGGAAATTCCGTATGTTTAGCAAAGGGAAACTATTCAAGATAATATTTTAAGCAATTAAAAACATATATGGGAGAAAAAAAAAATCAAAACATCAACGTTGCCAGGGTTAGTCAACGATGGTAGCATTCTTCCTGAGTTAAAAAGAGTTAATAACTGAAATTATGAAAGTTTTCAAATAAGACGTCTTTTTAGAGTAAAAGTCTGTTTTCAAAATATGATCTTGTCATGTTTCTAAATAATTTTTTTAAATTTATCATTTAATTTGTGTCTTTGATCTATTATATTTTCATGAAAGTTAAACATACTTGAATTTTTTTATTTTAATTTTCTTTCAATTAATTGTTTTACATTTAAAATTAATCACAATACAGTATTCATGAAGATATAATTAAATTTTTCTGCAACTGGATTTTCACAAGAAAAACATTTTAAAAAATACTTTCTAAAAGATAATACCTCTTTACAATTTTAAATAAATTATTTATAGAGTGATTAATTGTCTCTTGATAACTAATGAATGTTTGATTTTAAAAAAAGGAACATTTTTAGCCCTCCCCATTCCCCTTCTAGAATAGGGCCTACATGGGAAAATACCCTAAGATTCAAATTTCTGGTAAAATCAATAGAGCCACTTTCAAGATCAGTGCCCTCCCAGGTTTTTGAGCTCACCTACCCTGAAGTCTTAGTTTTCACAAAGGTATGAGTTGAGTAGAGGTATTGTAAAAATATTAATAACAATAATTGTAATTACTTATAAATAACTTCAATTCAATCCTTTTTAACTAACTAGAATAAAAAAATATATATGTTTATGAATTTACATCCTAGTTCTTTATGAAAAGATTATATTATTTGCCTTTTCCCCCCCTTCTAATGTCAATACCTAAACAGGTACAGGTATATTTCCTTCATTGAATAGATATGTCTCGTACAGAATTATATGTTCTTGTTTTCTAATACCAGTATTCATGTATCCTGTCAAGTTAAACCATTTTTGTTTCTCCAGAGGAGTGGACAACTTGCAAGTCCATACCGACCAAAAGAGGAGACTTTGGTGTTGGTGTGATAGGTGGAAAGTTAATCTGTGCTGGTGGACTAGGTAACTGCTTAGTATCTAAATAGTAATCACATACTTTGAGAGCATGTTATTTAATTATCTTCTCTTTAAAAAACTTGCCATTGAGTTTGTTGGAATTGTTTCAAACCATTAGATGGTAGATCTCAAAATGTCAGAAGTTGTTAAACATTGCACTTTATCCAGAAGAAATAAAGAAACTAATAGTAAATAAAATAAATGGGAAATGAACAAGCTCTCATCCCGTTAAGATCAAGGTCTAATCTTTCATCTCAGAACCCGACACAACAGAATGAGACAACATATGTACCCAAAGCTCAAAATTGGAACCAGTAAAATCTGCCCATGTGAAGTGCGACCAGAGAATGCCGACCATGTCCTACAAAACTGTACTCTTTACCAAGACACTGGCCCCAAAACACACCAATAGAAAGAAAACTATATGGAGAGCTCCCTAATTAGGAAACCACTGTGCAGTTCATCTCATATATTGGTTTAGTCCAAATAAAAATGAGAAGGAGGAAGAAGTTTTTAAACGCACCAATGAAGAAATGTAACAATAAACAAACAGTGATGGGAATTTTCCGAAAATTTTCGAAATTCCCAAAATTTCTTCTGATCCAATCTTCTAGAAAAAAAATCTAAAAAATTTTCCCGACATTTTTTTTTTAATCCAAAATTTTTTACAATTTTTTTTTATAATGAAAAAAAAAAATCTGATTTTTTTATTTTCGAAAGAATGCAAAATAAGATTTGTTTTGAACATGTGCACATCTGGTCTTTTGACACAGTTAAAGTTCTATTTTTAAAAAAATCTCATGTAACCTTATTGTCTTATATTAGTCTAGTCCAGACTTCAGTGACTAGAGTGGTTTGAATATCTAGTTTCTTTAATTTGAATACTTTTGATCTAGATTATCTAGATCTAGAGCGTCTAGACTTCAATGGCTGCTTGCCAGCTTTTGAGCTTTTGAAAAATTCAGAAAAATATCACTATTAGAGTACCAATATCATGATTCCCAGCCGCTATGCAGTATTAATTTTGTTCCGTAGTTACGATGGCCCCTAGATTTTTCTAATTTGAACCCTGTCTGCCGACTTCCATGAGTTCAAATGGGATTAGATTTAGACATCTAGATCTATTTTAAGAATTATAAGATCTAGATCTAGTAGAACTACCGGCCATCTATATAGATTTTATAGATGTAGGCCTACTTTACATGATTGTAGTGAGCTACTGAGTATATGTCTGATAGAATATACATCTAATATTAATATATTGGTTCTAGAGTTACTGGAGATGTAGATAAAAGTTATTAGATTTAAGTAGATCTAGATTTTGAATGAGCATTACCAAAAAGATTTTTTCTCAGCAATAATTTTTTTTTTCCTTAAGGCAATGATGGTAAGCCTTTGAAGACTACTGAAGCTTATGATGTGGAAACCAACACCTGGACCACATTAGCCGACATGCCTAGTAGCCACTGCTCTTGTTCTTACATCACAGTGAATGGACGTCTCATTGTGTGTGGTGGGCTCTCTTGCCGTGGACCTAGCAATTGTGCAGATGTTTTAGATTTTTCATAAAATTAGGTTTGCTAGTCCTTAGATGTATCATGGTATCAAAACTTGATTTTGTTTTAACTTTTGTGAGAAAAGAAGGGTCGGGGTAGGATAATAAATTTGTATCACACAAATAGTGATTGATAATGTTTGTGAATGTTAACTTTTTTTTAAGCCTCAATGTAAGAATGTTTGGTTGTAGAAGGTACAGGCTTTTCTGCTAGTCCATCTTTTAAATATTAACTTTATCATATTCTTATATTTTATTATTATGGCTTTTATATTATTATAGCTTTTAAATAGCGCTACTTTCATGCTTATAGCATGCTCAGAGCGCTTTGGTCCAATCTCAGTTGTGGGGGAGAGGGGGTATCTAGGAGTTGGTTTTCCGTGCTGCCTTTAGGCGCTCAGTAAACACAACTCTGCTCCAATCGGGTGTCAAACCTTGAGCCCCCTTCATAGGTAGCCAAGCCAAGCTAGGCTCAAACGCACTTAGCCTCTCGACCACGCTTCCCGTATATAGCTTATGTGCTTTGTTTTGATTGTTCTGCTATGCAATATCTTCCTCCTCTTCAACAGTTCACCTCCTACACTTCTTCTGTTCTTTTAACAAAAATGTCAAACTACCAAAAAATAGTTCTGACAAAATTCTGGAAGAGAATCATATTTGATTTTAAGACTGAAAAATCTAAATATTCAGGTTAGACAAATATTTGTAAAAAGTGTTACTTATTTATTTGTAAAACTATTTTTATAATGAAGGGATAAATTACTTTAACAAATGAAATAACATTTTTCATGTCATTTTTTAAAAAAACTTGATGACCTCTTCTTATCTGCTTCTGGTAGCATTTCATCTATGGCAGCATGTTTCTAGTTTTGTTGAATAACATGAACTGCTAAATGTTTAGTGTATTTATACTTTGACACTCAGGTATCGCTTACACTAAATTAGGAATGTTTCTTACATCTAAGGCTGAATTTATTTGCTGTGTTTGATTGGACCAGTATTACCTCTTTCTCTTCTAATCAATGATACCATCGTTGATTTTACTCAATTTTGCAGCCTAATCGATGATAGTATCGTCAATGTTTAAAAAGTCAGTTATTATGTTTTCTTTCCTCCCATAATGTTTTTAATTGCTTATAATTTAATCTTGAATAGTTTTCCTTTGGAAAAAAATGTATTTTTTTTATTTTCAATGTTTTTATCAAAACGATGTTTATAAAGTGGTGGGGGCGAAAAAAAGGGCTTTATATTTTTTTATTAATTGTTCATGGGGTGGTGACTTCAAGACAATTAATTTTCTTGTTGTATGTTTAGATCTTGTTCTAAAGAATCTTGTCCACAGTCTAATTTTTAATTTTTAATTCCCTTATCCCAAAATAATCTTTTATTTTGTTTTTATAAACATCAATTTGTTTTATCTCAAAAAGGGTGCACATTCTCCTTTAGTTCAGTACCAAATAAAACAATGTCTGATAACAAACTAATAAGCTATTAAAGTTAAATACATATAAGTTTAATGAATAATTCTGTGGGAATGTGGATAATAATTATGGAGAGAAAGAGTTAGAAGTGTTCATTGATAAGATTGGCACACCATCTTGTGCTCAATGAAATATGCTTGGGTCAATGTATGCACTTTCTGAGTTGTTGCTTGCACCAAACTGTGCACTTAGTATTTTGTTTAAATGCAATTACATTGCTTATTCTTCAGCCTTAATATATATATGTTTGTATACTGTGATTGATTGCGATGTTTGATTTAGACATTTTGTTTTAATACTTGGTTGGTTTTACTTCCTACGTCACTTTGTTTATAAACCTTTCAGCTGAAACCATCTTCCATCGGCTGCATTTATAAAAGTTGTTCTTATTACAGTGGCTTCTCTTGTCTGTTTTGTCTTGATGCCATTGTGCTAAGTTTTTATACAAATTTACATTTTTTATTTACTTTTTTTGTTACCAGTCATATACATTTTAATTTCTATGCCTACATTGAGCGCATTTGCTAAATTCATATATGGCAATTAATAACAAAATAGTGTAATATTTATCATAGGCTTCATAAAGTTTCTAAATATTTTTTTTGTTTTTAACTTCAGTTGATTTCTACAGAGGCCAATAAAATTGTGTTTGTAATTGAAAAGACTAACTTTATAATAACATCTGTACTGCACAGTGTTAAGTATTTGGTCACAACACCTTCTAGGTTCTGTGCAGTGTAGTTTTTACTTTTTAAATAAATATGAACAAAAATAAGATGTAGACCAGAAATCATACATCTTGTATTTTGCCAACACCTTTTGATTATCTCTTCCCATTGTGTAGTGTTGGAATGAAAGGGATGCTTTAATAAGCTTATCCATGATTCATTTTGTGAAACTCTTGGCCCTCATTGCATTTGTACAAATATATTCTTATTTATTCTTTGTCTTTTTATTTCACAAGCTTAATAAAGCTGCCAAACAAAATAAATATTTGTATAAAAATATGTTCTACCATTGTTCTTTGTGGAGCTTAAAAAAATATTATATTATATGTTTATTCTCTTTATTTCGAGTGATGTCATTGTTCTATGAATTTAAATTAATTTTTTAATTGCTTTGCGTTAAGGTACTTGTTAATGTTTCAATAGTCTTCTATCCATCTGTTATTGTTTTGTTTTTGTTTAGTGACTTGGGATTTTAATAGTTAAAATTGTTTTTTTAAAATGAACACTTAAATTGAACAATGAGGCAATGAATTTAAATGTGAGCAAAATGTTTCAAGACATGTCTGTCATGTCTCTCAATGCTTGACAATATTTAACCCCTAGAGAAAATGGTATTTTATGTGTTTAGGTTCTGTTGAGAAATAAGAAAACCATGGAAATAACTACTACATTTACAAGAAAAAAAAATGTTTACTTTTTTTTAAAGAGAAAAAAATCTATTTAGTATGCATATAAGTTGGTCAAAACTTAAAACAACAATTAATAAGTAGTTTTTCATATTATCACGTGAACTTTAACAGATAATAGCTACGCAACCAACACTTCAATAAAGGAAATTTTTTTTTTTTTTTTGAGGAATTAGAGATTGACCATTTACAAAGCAATTATATCAATTAGATATTCATTATCAGACATCAGTTAGGCCAGGTTCACATTTAACTTCACATTCACTTTCACCTGTCTTTGGTTTGCTGAACTGCTGGGGCACCACACAAGATCTGTTAACCTTCTTTCTCTATTCTTCTCTGTCATTTGTCTTTGATTGAATTTAATTCTGATGTTCTTTCTGAAAATACTGATGCCTGCCTTTTTACCTGCCTGGGTGGACCACTTCGGGGGCCGATTCTGAGTTTGTGTTTCCACACAAACTGTCTTTGTAACCTTGTTTTTTAATTGCATTTAATAATCTTTTCACACAATTGTATGTCTTATAAGTTGTTTGAACTTTCTGTCCTTATTACACCATCCATATACCTTGTACAACTTTATTGTTAGCATTTGTCTACAACATTTCAGACACAAGCCTGTGTAGCAAGCACTTGTATGTTGTCCACTTATAAGTGCAATCAAACGTTTTGTTTGAACATCTGGAAGTAAGCAAAGTTAAGCCAGGCCTAAGAAGTAGGATTTCAAAATCTTCAACACATCATTTTTTAATAAGACATAAACAGTCAAAGTACCTTAAAGACTTAACTGACCACTAAAATATGTCAAACTTGTGTCACAATGTTTACAGTTGCAAAGACTTTCTGTTGAGGTGCAGTACAAGAACAAAGTGGATAGTGTAAAGAAGGTGGACTGACAGTTGCAAAGACTTTCTGTTGAGGTGCAGTACAAGAACAAAGTGGATAGTGTAAAAAAGGTGGACTAACAGTGCCAGTTTCAAAGAATTGTTTTTTGACCATTCCTATATAGATAGGAAATAATTTAAGCTCTTATGTCAGTTATTTAGGAGATTATTTAAGCTCTTACATCAGTTATTTAGTATTAAACAAATGTGAGGAACACACTATTGGTTCAGCCCCTGGATTTATCATTTTTGATCCTCTTAAAAGAGAATGGAGAACACCTCATAGAAACCACAAAATGAAACATCCTCATTTACCTCACTTGACAAGAAAATATTTCCTGCTATTCTTGGCACTCTAATTAATAGAATGGTGATTCAATGTGCACAAAACTTAATTTATGAGGTATTTACAACATCTGCCATATAGACCATAAGTTCTGAAAGGGAAACTTTTTATTTATCCTCTACAAGTCAAGTGTTGAAAAGAATATATAAAAAAACAACAGACTGAACACAATGTTTCGGATGTTGTTCTGCATGATTTACAGAACTGTGAATACTCTCCCAAGTCATCTACAAGGGGAGAGAAATATCTGTTTTACTAGGGAACATCCATCATTGTGGACAAAAATAAAATATGAAGGCAAAGTCAGCCCTTTTTTCAAGTTTTGGGGAAAATGTCATTAAAGCCCTAAAAAACAATATGTTCCCAATGGTATACAACCGTTATTTAATGATTTTATCAAAATACAGGAATCCAATCTGTGTGAAATAAAGCTTATAATAGTTCAAGTGTAATTTAAATATGGGAAAATGAGCTATTGATGCTGTGGTTATTGTGAATCATTACAACATAAACTACTGGTACTGTGGTTCTAAGACAAATGTTCACACTAACATCAGCGTATTACGTAAAAGAATTAGAAAACAAGACTTGCTAATTCTTATGATTTTTTTTCTTTCTCGGTACTTTATTCGGCAAGCTGTCTCTATGGAGATCTGTCACTGGCAACGTCTAAAGCAGTGATTCCCAAAGTGGTCCATATAGACCCCCAGGGGTCTACGAGGACTTCCAAGGGGTCTACGGAGGTGAAAAAATTAATTGGGGGTCTATGATCTGTAAATGGGGGTCTACGATAGTGGATCTCATTTAAGCATGTCTAAACTTGAAATTTTATTTTCTATTAATGATTTGTAACTTAGTTAATCCTTTGAATTTTAGCCTTGTTAGTCTAATGATTTTATTTTTACAATTTTAAAATCTTATTTTAATTAGCTTAATTTTGTCTGTATGAAAGTACCTAATCTTGTACATGACCGAGTCTGAAAAGAATTGTAGAAAGTCCATTGGTTATTCATTTTGTCCTTGTGAAACAAGCAAATGCATGTTTGCTTTTTATGCAATAAAGTTTAAACTTATGTCGCTATGAAACCATTAAATCTTGAACATCATTTGAGGCAACGCCAACATGATATAATAGATTAAGATTTGAAATGTTTGATTGAATATCACAAAAGAGAAGAGGTTTGTGAACATTTTACAATACTTTACTTTATCAAACTCTAGAAAACTGCACACTGTAGGTAAAAAATAGAATTTGCCAGCCATTGAAGAGGTTTTGCAACCTGTTTTACACAATCCTATATCCAGTGCTTTTTTTTTAAAAAAAAAAAAAAAGTAGGTCCCGGTACTCAGTAGTTGATTGCCTAACTTTTAACTACTAAAAATTAATAATATACGTTAAAATACGACAAAATAATAATTTTTTTCAAAAAAGGTGCCGGTATGCCATAGCGGTGTGTACCATCACAAAAAAAAGCCCTGCCTATATCTGATATCATAATAAAAAATTCCTCGTTGCTACAATATAGTGATAATATAGTGTGTTATTACTGTCATATTTTTCGTTTTGTTATGAATCAAGAAATCATAAAGATCTACTTTTTGATCAATGGCTCCATCACACTGAAGTATGATAGTTGTCAAAAGGCTTATGTGTGACTTAAACAGAGTGAAAACAGTTCTTGGGTGCTAAAGATCCAATTTAAAAAAAAAAAAAAAAAAAAAAAAAAAAAAGCGGGAATCGGACATAGTCTGTTTAACAGATTTGTTTCATAATTTAATGTAGTTTATTTGCTGTACCAAGGTGATTGCCTAAATTTTGTCAAAACGAAGTCATAATCTCAGTGTTTCTTGGGAGGATTAAAGGAATGTAGCGTGCATTGAACAGCATGAATTTTTTTTTTTTTCCAAATTTAACTTAGTCAAACATTATCTAATCGAGAAGGTATAACGTTAAACCTAAATTGAAGCTCAATATGAAAATTTTATTATCAAACTTTTCTACCAATAGATTTTTTTTTTTATTAGTCAATTCATGTCATGCATATTAATATCAATGTACATACATATCTGCAAAAAAAACACATTTGATATTAATGAATTTTTTTAAAAAATTCAGGGGGTCTACCGAAAACTGGAAAACATGGCAAGGGGTCTATGAGACAAAAAAGTTTGGGAACCACTGGTCTAAAGCCTCTTCACAGCCGGTGTCCACTGTTCTGAGGTCCTACATGAAGATGTGGCCCCAAGTTATACGTTGACGTCCTGTTTGCGCTTTCCTCTTATTGGCCTCCATGTCATTGCAACTCTTTTTATGCGTGATTTATTTTGTCGGAGGACATGTCCCGCAAACCTAATATCTGTCTTAGCCATTTTCGCTCAGTCACATTTAGACTTTTCTCGATTTTGGCTGATAATTTCCATGTCTCGCATTTATATGCTGTTGGATGAAGATTGTGTTAAATAGTTGGATTTGTGTCTCAAGCCCAATAGCTTTGCTTGTCCAAACAGGTTGAAGCCTTTAAAAAATGGTCCCTTTCTTTCCTATTCAGCATGCAATATCAAAATAGGCACCATCACAGTTTACTACGAATCTGCCTAGGTAGGCCAATGTGAACTTATCCAGCTAATCAAGCTCTGACTCGCCAAGTCTGACGGGGGCACACATTGCCTTATGTCCCACTCACATTATTTCAGTTTCATCCAAGTTAATGAGACCACTTTGGGCGCCTCTCTACATAGACTCCTTTCCTACGTGCATTTACTTTGAGGCCTAAGTAGTGGGGGAAAGACAACTCTAGAATTAGTAAAAATAAATTATTTATACTATTTAGGGGCCTTATAAATTTGGAAGAATCGTGTTGTAACATTTAGTGTAATGCAGTGATTCCCAAAGTGGTGTATATAGATCTCAGGGGTCTACGAAAGTGGAAAAATAAATTGGGGTCTATGAGACGTCAACGGGGATAACAATAATAAGATTTCATTTAAACAGGTTGTGGCTTAAAATAATTTTTAAAACCCATTAATGTAATTCTTTCATACATTAATATATGATTTTTTACCTTAGTTAATCCATGGGATGGTTAATCGTTTAAATATTTATCCTGCTATTCAAACGAAAATTTGTTGTATAAAATTTTAAAAAAAGAATATTCTGAGGTATCTACAGTTCAAAAACCAATTCTGCTACTTACTGCACTTTATTAATGGAGCCCAGCGACTGGTAGACTCAGGAAATATGGTGACTAGTTTGCTTTAGACTTTATATCGGAAAGGGAATTTTTATCGCCAAAACCTTCTGTTGGGGGTTTTAAACTAAAAAATCTCTGGAGGATTTTTTATAAAGAAACTCAAAACTCCCTTAGTTACGCTCATAGAATTTGGTGACTGTAGTTTGCTTTAAATTTATATTCAAGAGGGAGAGTGATTTAAACTTAAAGCCCTTTAGGGAAGGGGTTAAACTCAAAATCCCCTTTGACTGCGCTCATAGAATTTTATGACTGTGGTTTGCTTTACTTTTCTATTGAAGGGGTGGCTTTTAGCTTCATAACACTTTGGAGGAGGTTTTAAATTCAAAACCCTCTGGAAGGGGCTTAAACTTAAAATCCTCTGGAGGATTTTGTTTAAAACTTAACACCCTTTTTGGCTACGCTCATAGAATCTGTTGACTGTTGTATGGTTTAGTCTTATATTGTATAGTAAAAAAAAAATTGGAGGGGTCTTAAACAAAATAAAAATCCCCCTTGACTGCGCTCATGGAATTCGGTGACTGTCGTTTGCATTATTTGTTGTTTCATAGAAGGAGGGGGGGGGGTTAAACTCAAAAACATCCATTGGCTGCGCTGGGGCAAGTGATAGTTTAACATTAAAATATCACCTAAAATAAGCAAATCAAAGCAAAAAGCAATCACAAAAATTTTTGTTTCAAGAGAAGGGATTGAAACACCCCCTTTCTACGCCCATGCATATAGATGTATTTATTTGACCTACATTTCATCATTCTGCAGAGTTCACTATTCTAATGATGTATATGCAAGTGTAAATATAGGCTAGTTTGTGATGTATATGCAAGTGTAAATATAGGCTTGTTTGTTTTACAACTCACCCCTCCACTCTTTTGTATCAGATTTTTCAGTACAATATCTGTTTTCGATTGAACAGTTCATTTACAAAAAAGGTGATTAGAACCTAGACTAAACAAACGGATGGACGACAGGGAATGACAGATCTTGTCTCTAACACGCCACTTAGTCCAGTCATTAGCTAACACTATTCAGCCTAGCAGACATGTCACTCATAATGTGGAGTATAATTTAGGGGTGGGGGTGCACGATAGGTTCTTTCATTATATACCACACAACGTTAACATCTTATCATATAAATTATAGACGTTCCATCAAAGACAAAATAGAATACGTCTTATCTTCTTATCTTATATGATACAGACGTTACTTCAAAAAAAAAAAAGAATACGAACTCATCTTACGCGTCATGCATTTAGTCATGCATATTAACCAATGACCGAAACTCCGCCAAGTCACTGATTTTCCTGGCTAGCTCAGGCAACCCATTCCATGCTCTAATAGCGTTAGGGAAGAAAGAGCTTTTGTACAAATTTGTCCTAGCATATGGGACGAGGAATGTGCCTTTATCTTTGTCTTTCTGAGTATTTTATTACATTTTGTTTTTGTATCTGAAGATTATGGTTCAGTGTTTTATGTATAATTGCTACTTTAAGTCTTCTATCCTGAAGGATTTCTAAATTTAGTGATTTTACTAAAGGTGTTACTCTAGTCAAATGTGAATATTCGTTTGTTATGAATCTCATTGCTCTATTTTGAGTCTGTTCCAGCTTCTTAATTTTTTCTTGAGTTGAGAGGTCCCAAACAGAGGAAGCATATTCTATCATTGGCCTAACCAAGGTTAAATAACATTTTAGTTTTATGTTCTTATTTGATTTATAGAAATTTCATCTAATAAACCCTAATGCTTTGTTTGATTTTTTAATAGTTTCATCAATATGTGGATTCTATGACAGTTTTTCATTTATTATAACACCTAGGTATTTTGTGTTTTTAGTCTGTGTTTCTGGTTTACCATAAATAAGTGGAATTAACTTGTTTTAGTTTTTTTGTTACTCTTAATAACTGACATTTTTCTGGGTGGAAAGACATGCTCCAATTTGATTCCCATTTCTGTAATTCATCTAATTCTCTTTGTAAAATATCTGTGTCTTGTTTTGTTTTTATTGTTCTATATATTATGCAATCGTCTGCAAATAATCTGACTTTTGTTCCTGAACTAATGCAATTTGGTAAATTATTTATGTAAATTAAAATTAGTAGTGGAACTAAGACTGTTCCTTGTGGTACACCTGAGTTTACTGTTATTGGTGTTGATTAGAGCCATTTATTATTACAGTTTGTTCTCTCCCTATCAGAAAATCTTTAATCCACTGATGCTATGGACCATTAATGCTGAAATATTTTAGTTTTTTTAAGCAAACTATGTAACAATCACAAAGAGGAGTGGCTCAACCAATCGGCATCAGGAAACACAGGCAGAGCCATGTACAAAGAAATGACTACGCCTAACAAACTGGACAGTATTAACTTCCTCCCCCGCAAAGAACAATCTACAAACTAACTACTAACAAACTAAGAACAGGACACACATCACTATTAAATTACCACCTGAACAAAATAAACTCCACACAACTACCCCTTTACAGACACTGCGCCCACCCCTTTAAACCGCAAACCATATCCTCTTTGAATGCCCCTCCCTAATCCACCTTAGGCAGACCCTACTTCCACTACAGCCCAACATAACCAACACCCTGTACGGCAGTGCTGAACAACTGAAGAAAACAGCACACTTGTTTTCCTTGGCACAGTCTGCAAAAGAGCTCACAGCTCAGCCACAATAAAGCTGGCTAGAAGAAGAAGAAGAAGAAGCAAACTATGTTGGTGAACTTTGCCAAAAGCCTTGGAAAAATTAAGTAAGATAGCATGTATTTGCTTACTATTATCTAAACCTTTTGAAAAATCCTCAATTAGTCCTATTAGTTGTGTTTCACATGATCTATATTTCCTAAAGCCATGTTGGTGTAAGGACATCATGTTTGTCTAAGTGGTTTATGATGTTACTACATATTATGTGTTCTAGGATTTACATGTAATGGTGGTAAGTGATACTGATCTGTAGTTTCCTGGGTCAGATTTTTCTCATTTTTAAATAGGGGGCTTATATTACCTTCTTTCCAGTCCCTTGGTACTCTGCCCTAAGAGATGCCTGAAAAAGTATTTTGAATACTGGTGCTAGCTCATAGCTTAGTTCCTTGAGTAATTTAGCTGGAAATCCATCAAGTCCAGACGCTTTTTTTTGGTTTGATATTGGCTAATAGTTTTTGGAGTCCCTTTTCTTGTACTACTATATCTCCTATGTTGTTTACTTGGTTCAAATTAAGTAATATGTCTTTATCACCTGGGGCTGATGCAAAGTATTTGTTTAGGATGTTAGCTTTAGTTTCATTATCATTATGTATTATGTTATCTTCTCCTTTTAATGGCGCTATGCCTGCTGTTTCCATTTCGTTAGACTTATTGTATGACCATAGGTTTTTGCTGTTTTCTTTAGATATTACATTGTTTATGTATTCATTCTGCAGCTGTCTACTTAATTTTTGGGTTAGGTGTTTAATTTTAATTTTTATATACTTTTTATAAACTCTTTCTGCCTTAGTTTCTTTAAATTTTCCATATAGGTTTTCCTTCTGTTAACAAAGCTTCTTTAATCTATTATTAAACCAGCATTTATTCATTTTCTTTGTAATATGTGTATTTAGTTGGTATATGATTTTCTATAATGCATTTAAGATAGTTTTTAATGAAATTCCAGAGGTCATCAACTGGTTGGTTAATGTCTTATTCTAATAAGAATGTTTGTTGAAAGTTTAATGCAGCTTGGTGTAATTGTGTTAGGTTACATTTATTCCAGAGTAAAATTTTCTTTTGGGTTTTGTATTGGCTACTGCTTTTATCTGACTGTGTATGTTAATGATACATACATGTATACAAAATACATACCTACGCCTTGCTTTCTATTTTTTATATATATATACTGAAATAGTTTTAGAAGAAAAGTATAAAGCAAGAATCGTTAAATTAAATTTATTCATTTTTTTAAATTTCTATTGAACAGCTTCTATTGAAACAAAAATTGCCCTAGTGATGTACCTTTGTGATGAGATACACGTTTGTTAGATGAACCAATGAACATGTCAACTTATTTACATGTACAGTTGTAGGAATACAAAAAGTAAACAAAATAGTTCTAGAGTAGGCCAAATATTGCAACTTTCGTTCGAGCAATTATGTTTTGTAACAAACTAATAGTTGACTGGCTGAGAACTTAAAGCATGAGATGGTCAGCGAATAGTGTCATGTGACTAGAAAAATGTTAAAGAATATCTCTGAGACTATAACCTAAAGCTAATAGATAGCTCAATATGTCGCAGAATAAACTTGAGGCTCTAGCAGATTTTGTTTTGCTTGTTTTTTTCCACTACGAACGTTGACTGTAGGTTCTTCCCCCGTCATTCAATTACTTTACCAAATTCATGCACATTTTTATTTATATTTATGAACAATAATTTAAAGCATACTTTTAAAAAGCAAAATAAATCAAACAAAGTTGTAGCAAAATTGTAGCAGCAATAAGAATTTGCAATGTATGAAATGCAGTAAATTTAAAACAAATTTGGAATGATTCTGTAAGGTACTTTGTTACAATACTGGCGCCAGAAGTGTCCATATTTGCTGCTGCATTTCTCCTCGTCACGAGAACTTCGATGTGTTAAAATAATGGTGAGAATAATAACATAGGAGTAGGGCATCATGTTCTCAAACAGGGCCGGAAGTGTCCACATCAAGGCCAACATTATTTCAGGAATGTAGTGAAAGTGTCTTGACATCCCCCACCAGCCTGAAGCCAAGAGGATGCTGTCTTTGATCCCACCATTCTCCAGCTGGTATTTAGCGCGAATGATGTCTGGTGTCTTTCCCCAAATCAAACAATCGCCATTGGTCTTGCGGACTTTTTGTTTCTGTGCGTCGGCCTCGTAGTTTGTGTAGATGCTCAGAAGTCCAATAAATATCATAGCGGCACTAACAGCTAGGCCCAGGCGGACAGGGTGAGTAACAAGATAGCAGGTCACCGAGGTGTACAGAACAGGAACTAATGCTAAACAACCCCAGCATATATAAAACCCAGCCCTGTCCACCATAATGTCTATGGTAGAGAGATATCCAGCTTCCCACCAGTAGAACTTGGCCAGGTAAACAATCTGCAGCAATGCCGAAACAAACATTGAGTCAACAAACCCATGAAGCTCATAACTTTTCACGGCGTGGATACAAACCATCAAAGCCCAAATCATCAAACCAAATCTACAGTTGGTAAAAACTTTCACGTCAAAACCAAATATTCGAGGATACAGCTCCATGCCCCAGTAGTAATCAAATATTATGTTCCCTGATGATCCAGAGTCAGTAGACGACGGGGCCAGCTTTCCTTTGAGGTAGAGAAAGGCACAGAACACAAGACTAAATATATTTAAGGTAACACATATTTCGTCCATTTTGTCGTAATAAATCGAAGGCGAGATCCCGAAAGGACGCAAGAGCAGAACCAATGCCCAAAACATTCCTATTGTCAGTACAAAAAATAGAAAGCCGTTGTCCTTATATTCAGGAATATTTCCTTTAGGCGTCATTGGTCCATAGACTGTTTTCCCAGGTAATAATTTCATCATGGCCAATGCGTAGGCACAATACAAGACTAGAGACCAAATGATTACTGGAGACGGGCTTCTGGTAAGGCTCCAAATATGAACCAGACCAGAAAATACAGACTTTTCAAACATGACGGACACCATCTTGAAGTAGCTACCATGACAGTGAACGATGGTGTACCATATTACGATGACGAAATTGGGCATTATCAACAACAATGTGATTGGTACGAGAGTCTGATTAACGAATCTCTTCACAGGCTGCGTTGACAAACTTTGACCAGGAGAATGTGTTGAATTGTTGTCCTTGACTACTGACTCACTTGTGTCGCCATTGTCATGAAAGTCTCGATCATCTCCATTGTTTCTACGCTGCACACTTCCGTTGGTGTGATCGGCCTAAAGAATATAATTTACATGATGTTTGAGTTTACTTTATTGGGAGTATATTTGTATACTGGAGATACACAAAGTAAACGAGAGCTACATGTCTAGTGAAATAAATTATAAGTTAAATTTTTAGGAATGCTAGAAATATTGTGTTATGACATATACCTCTGCAGTATGAGTAAAAAGTATATAATCATCAGAACTTGTAATAGTTTAAATTGTGTTCAGTAATTTTTATAACGCCGTCATTTTAAAAATAAACAAACCAGATCTAAATTTTAGCTTGGTATTAAAAACAAACATAATTTTAGTTCTGTTATTCAACTTTCAGAAGAAAAAAACAACATTTATCCCCTAAAACCCGGGCATGCTACCCTGCCTCATAGTGGCGCCCGGGTGGAAACGATCGTAAGAGGAAACAATTAGGCTAAAGGGTAGCAAAACAAGACTCACGTGGGGGTGCTTAAGGGGGTGCGAGAGCATCCTCATTGCACTGTGCGGAGTTGTAAAAAAACTCCCACAACCTTGTCACAATCCAGGCGCTGTTCCTCAAGGGGCCGTCACATAAATGGCGTGTCCCGCACAGTTAGCCTGGTATAGAAAAGGAAAGTAGCGGGGGTCTTAGTGTATGCGGTCTCTTGCCGCAAGTCTGACCCACCCGCCAGACAGAACAGTGTACACTGTTCTCATTCAGGCTGGTGAGAGGGAGCTCTTGTTCACTTTTGCTGGCTTAGAGTTCCAAGAGCCGTGGGCTCAACTCTACCTGACAGTTGAAGAAGAAGAAGAAGAAGATCCCCTAAAAAAGTTGTCTGAAGAAATGAAATTTTCGGCACTTTATCTAGATTTGTTGGAGAATATTTTTTTACATCATTCTTGTACATACCATTCTTTTTCAGTTGTCTTCTGTTTCCAGTTTGCTTATTATTTGTTTCAACACAAGTAGTGACTTAGATTGATTTACACCTGGGAACAGAAATGTTTAAAAAAGTATGTAAGCTATAGACTAAAGTACAGGTAGGAACAGAACATCTGCATAGTATGATGTGAAACTTAAGCATCAGAACCTGTTTGATTAATCATACAATTATGATGAGACATGCTAGTGTAATTATTTTAAAACCAACCCTTAAATAATAATAATAATAATACTTTTATTGTCCGTAAGGAAATAAGTTAAATATATATTTAATTAATTATTATTCTGAACACAGAGGAGTCCTACGTGGCAAAATATATAGGTCACAGCACGGCGATCTTGGTCATGACAAAGTGCATCACAAGTAAACAATAGTTCTTCTTCTAGCAATGCATAAGTGCACAAAAGCTAGACATAGTAGTTCAAAATTCTTAAGGTGTCAGCAATTTGGTGGTGGTGTTTTTTTTTTCTTTCGAGATTTTTTTTATATATATTATTCCAGGTGAATTAGACAGTGGATGTAGGCTACTGTTTCCCTCGCAAGCGTCAAAGAGCGTCTTCAAAAATTCTAAGTACAAAATCCCTGTCATCAACAGGATTCAAACTCGAGAAGTCTCGGATCGGAAGCTAAACTATTTACCAGAAATCCACCACGCTCCATAGGGGGCACACCTCCATCACCATTGTTTTTATAAGTAAAATAATAAAAGTAGAGTGTGCCAATAGGTTTACCGTTTAGCTGATATATTCATGCGATTTAATATAAATACTGTGAAAACGGGTTTATCCGGTTTGTTGGACAGTTTCACTGTTTAATAAAGATAAATTTAGGTATTTTATTTTATGTTTAGGGCCTCTGGTGTTGGGGGTGTGGGGGGGGGACATTAAACATAATCATGGTCTCCGCCACGATCTAAGGAACATTTATGCTATATTTTATCCAGATTGGTCTAACGGTTTTGAGTTCTATGCATGAAATACATGCATACACACTTCTCACATTCTGCTTTATTAATTAAATAGCCAAATTCATAACTGGTTTTAATTCGAGGATTATATCATTTTACATTAATGTATCAAGTGCGTAAGTAGTTGATATTTTTTTGGTTCTAGATAAATATTTATGTACGTTAGAGTGGACTGGGATTGGATTTTAAATAACCTCCCAACCAAACGTTATTGCTGAATGTGTCTCTACATGTGTATGTGTGTGTGAGCTCGCTTTATTCAACTCGAGCGCCAGCACGTGTGTTGTCAACACTTGTTGGTAGGTTTAATTCTTGGACAGGGGGAGGGGGGAGTCTGTGAGTAGGATTATATAGCTACCTCTCTCCCCCTGTTTTCCACCGTGAGAGTAACAAGTCAGCATTAAGAAGTTAGGTGTGTTTGTGTGTCGAGGAATGGCGGGTGGCATATCTGAACCAAGCAATAGTGAAATGGCAGATAAAGCAAAAATGATTTAAAAAACAGATAAAGTGTTATGTAGTATGCAAACAAATTAACGTAATACTTTCAAGTCTTTATGACGTTCAAGTCACGGTGCGCTATTAGTATTGGATAAATATAATCATTACATTAATTGTATTGTCTATAAATGAGGTTGCACAGTGAGGCTATACAGAATGCATCTGTAAAGATTCGCTGGCAGTCCCACCTTTCTCTATAACATTATATGGAACAGATATTCCTTTCTCTGAAAACGTTGTTCATAGTTCTGTACTAAATGTGAATATGTGCAGCCTTTACCACCTACACTGGACGCTCCACATTTAGCCTGTAGTACAGCAACATTTGAAAATATGCCTACAGTGTATATGCCATTTTTTCTTTCTGTCAATACATAGAGAGTTTTATTAAACTTACGTACGGTGGCTTCTATTCAATGTAAAAAAGATCTAGTAGGCTCCAAATATTGTAGGAAAAGCAAGCGAAGCACAGACTCTTTAAAATCAATCCACCACGTTATGAATGTAATATTTCTTTTGTAAAACACAACAAACTTTTCAGCCAGAGACAAAAAAAAATCAGTCAAGTCTCCAAGTTTAGTAACACGTTATAGTCTGCATAGACCCATAGGCAAACACATTTTTTTTTTTGCTGAATAAGTAGAGTCGTGCTGGTGTCACACACATACCATGATATTAATTAGCAATTAGCCCCCTATCAAAAAACACGCAGGCATACACATACATGTCCCAGAAACACTGTAACCGTTGCAGCCTCTTTAATAGAGTTGGAGATGAGAGATCGTAACTAAGAATAGCATAAGAGATAAAGACAGTGTAGATGCAGGCAGGGGGAGAGATGTGCAGGAGAGAGAAAGAGAATGAATGAGAGACAGAGAGAGTCAGAGAGAAGCTAGGAGCTGTGAGAAAGTAGAAAATTGGTTGGGGGGGGGGATATCCTACCGTACCTCGCAGGTTCCAGGAATGTATCACGTGGTCAACACAAAGACAGGGATATTAAGGTTTGTTTCAATGTAGCGCACTCATGTGCAGATAATTGAGAACCGCTGGGTTGTAGTTATTACCGTTGTTGAGACTGAGCTTGAGAGAACAGCCCAGTGAGCAGTAAGCAAGAGAGAAATTGAACAGCATGCTTGCACAATTACTGGCTAAAGGTTATAACAGAAAAAGCGGCCAGACATTTCAAGCGGCGAAAGCCAAGAACTTTTTTTTTCAATGTCAAGTTCTGGCACCATTGCAAGAAAACGAAAGATAGCGTGAATTTTTTTTGTCTTGAGTACTTGGGTCTTATTTATTTTGTTAGAATAGAGTTTGTTTTATCGGAGTCAATAGTTTCTTGTACACTTGGAAAACAAAGGATGCTTATGTTATCATTTGAACGGGGTATTTTTTAATTTGATTGTAAGAACTTCAAACCAAAACAATTCATGGGAAGAGAGTACATCAACCTATAAAAAGCCGATTTTTGTCTAAGCCTTTCATTTTTTAAAATTATTGCAAATAATATGAAATCGTAACAAACATGAAGATGACAGTAACCACTCCCATAGGCATATACACGCCCACACATACAAACAGCCGACGGTCACTGGGGCTGTGTGCAGAAAGAGCATTGTTAAATAAATAGATCTACATGTTCATACTGAAGTTAGGAGTCGATTTGAAATGAAGCTAGTGAAAGGGAGACAAGTTTTGTCTGACGTTTCTAAAAAGTCATAACAAGTTGGCTGTATGTTTGTTATTAACTTTGTATACACTTTTATTTTCAAACTACGCAATGTTAACTATTAAATCTTTTCAAAATGAAAATGTTGACAATAAACAGCTGAACTAATTTGTTGAATATATCGAATAACGTTCATGTTGAAATTGAAGAAAAAGAATGAATCAGATAAATATAGACATAAGCGTCACGAGGGTGGGTGTCTTCCGGTGAGGTACTTTGTGCTATTTAACAATCTCGATCACCTCTTCCCAGATTTTTGTTAATTTTATTCAGAAAATGTTTATTATTAAACTTGCAGGAGCGACTTTGGGTACCTGGCTAAAAATAATTCCTTTAAAAGAGAAAGACTCATTTTGAGGACGCCGCTGATCGTACATTCTGTATTATAACAGAAGTTTTCAATAAGCAGTTGTGACCTTTCTCTTTTATAGTCCGGGGTCAAGCAATTAAGTCTACACGTGATACAGTTAAGTAACAGACTAAATGGTAAATGTCATCTATGTGTTCGAAATGTCAATCATTTAAGTCATAATAACTCAATGTAGCCAAAAAGGACAGTCAGGTCTCTGTAAACATTCAAGTTTTACAAAATACATCTGAAAGAGGAAATAAAGAGTGTGTCTATATATTTGTATATGAGAGACAGAGAGACACACACACACACATAGAGATAGACTGACAGAGCCACAGAGAGAGAAACAGAGAGAGTAGGAAAAGCTGTCTGTCTATGCGTGTATTTATTTAATTAATTCTCAACCCAAAGTCTCGGAGCCCACTTACAAAGTTTTATCACAAGAACATTTAAAGTACTATTTTAAAAGTTGAAATTATGATGGCTCTCTCTCATCTCTGTGACAGTTCTCCTAACCAAACCCTTCCACTTGTATTATTTACATTTATTAAATATTTTGTTAGTATGTTTGCTACCCAGAATCCTTCGTGGGAACAGCGTAGCAAGGAATCCATGGGCCCAGGTCCAGGAATATGACGGACCCCTTAACCTTTTCACTGTAACAAAAGCCACACCGAGTCATTCTGTATTTATCATTACATGTAAAAAAAAATGTAATCCAATAAAGTGCTACCCTGCCATTTCATTCAATTCATTAACGATTCCTCACAAATAAATACATAATATGCATTTAATATATTAAAATTATTATAGTCTTATTTTTTTAAAGGACGTCTGTGAAACCGATCAAAAGTAATGACCATTGTAGCCATGGTGCTGCTGTTAGGGGAAATGAGTACACTATTTTTGTCTTGAAACGGGGCTGGATGAACTGCATAATTTGAGAACCACTACATTATTCCCTAAAGGTTATTAGGCCACTGGCTGAAGCTTTAAGTTTCAACTAACATTGACCAATTCCTACTATCCAACAGTCTATGTTTGTATTGAGTGAAGCTTTAGTATGTCTGAGCCAAAGTTCAATTTTAAAACATTTTTTTTCAAGAATACATTGTGCAATAGTTTATTTCATTGGCAGGCTCATATACTAGACTTTCTTGAAGCCTAGCTCCAGTATTCTAGACTCTCCACATTTCTCTCTGTCCCATGTCATTCTTATCTTGTTGAAATGATTAAAAGTACACGATTCTTACAAGTCTAATAATATATTGCATATAAGTGTTTAGTCCTATTTCCTTCACTGCGTAGTATAGAGTACAAGTAAGGATCAAAATCTTATCTTTCTATAGGTTTGGTTATTTAAATTGATATCGAAATCTTCATTTGCATAGAAAACCAGAACTTGCTACTGTATCAGATAGTACTTTTTGATATCCGGTTTTGATTTATATTCTGGACATATATACACACATACATATAATTTCTGCTTTATATATATGTATGTATTTATGTATATATATTACATATGTATGTATGTATGTAGGCCTATGTCTCGAAAAAAAAAACTCAAAACCGTCTGAAATCTTGATTAAAACTTTGCATAAATGTTCCTTGGATACTAACGGCAAAACAAAAAATATACAAAGTTGCCCTAATAAAAACTGAAAACCCTCAAAATAGTTGCCCAACTCTATGAAAGTATTACAATTTCATAGATCTAGGTCATATAGCCATGTTTACATGTGACGAAATCGAAAGGTTACGCATGCGCAGAGCAGAACATCTTGCAATCTTTTGACTCGCCAAGGCTAATTCTAATTCTATGATTCACTCTTCGCTAAGACAATTTTTTTCTACACATGAACATACAAAATATAGTCTATTCATTTCAGTATTTATTAAAATTAACTTTCAAATTTGTGGATAAATGTATGTGTTCATTATTTCAGATCATCAGTTGGTCACCATTCCTGTGTTTTAAAGACCACAGGCCGCTTCTTTTCCTGGCGTTTTTTGTCTGATACTGAGAATGGCTAACTGCATATTGTGAGTAATTGTGAGGAATTACTAGACACTCCTAAAGTATTCAGTAAAACGTGATTAACAAACCAACGCAGCTCAGTAGTAAGAATAGAAGTGAACAGGACAAGTAAATGAACAGTCATATTTAGTATGCCCTAAGTAGCTACTAGTGTAATTTATCTATCATGAAATCATTTACTGGACTATGTAGTATAGTCCAGTCCATATTCGTCAGGCTCATAAAAATATCATACTCTGATATCCATCTAAACAGGCTACATTTAAACACTTATAATGACATAAACAAAATATGTGGGTCACTATTATCAATGTTTACTTATAACAGCTAAATTCTAAAATACTCAATATCTAGGGACGAAACAAACTACACACATCCATGACCAGGTCCGCTACTGACATTTAAACCAGCACATATTACCTTCTCTGAATACCCGTATCAAATATCCTCCTAACTATCTTAAAGGGCAAGGCAGTCAAACTATTTTAAAAAATCAGCACTAGAGTATACTTTTGCCTATCCGCAAACTATTCAGCAATGATATCCGGCCGGACCCGAAGATTGACGGAGATTGAATAATGTCTGTACATTCGGCCGGAGCCAGAGCTTAGCTCCGGTGCAACCTACTACTGATACACTTTCTTTATGTTCTTATCATTAAAATGACAGCATTCTATAGACCACAAGTAATGACTGTACACAAGGCATTTTCATTAATGCATTTATCTTTTGAACACCCGCATTGCGGCCCGCATAGCGTATTTGTAAACCTGCTAACGGAGCTACGGGCAACACAAACGCTGTCTGTATGCTATGTTTCAGTTGACATTGGAATGTTCCCCCTCCTTATGTTTTGACAGCTATAATGTTTCTCTGCAAACAAACCAAATTGTATGCTGTTCATCTGTAAATATTCCAATCGATTAGTTTCTATTTTATTTATTTACTTATTTACATCGAATCGAAATGTTTTAATCCAGTGATGTCCAAACTACTTCCCGCGGGACTTATCCAACCAGTCACGTGGAGCTAACCCACCCCTCAACTCTCCATCTCTAAGTGCATAATTTAGCAGATTGCATCTACTGTCCTCCCCACTCTAGCCCTGTGATTGTGGGGGGGGGGGTCCTATTTTATGGAGAGATCATTTTTGTGTTCAAAATTAGTTGAATATCTACATAATATAAGGCACACATTGTTATTTGAACGCTTTTGCATATTATGGCGCACTAAACTTAAATTTTATAATTAGTAAATATGAAATGAAAAAGGGTTTTACCGGTGGGAGGTACGATACATGCAATCGCCCTCCGCCCATCGGACAAACAAATAATTTTAATTTGTAGTTTGCTTATGAAATTACAAAATAAAAAAAAATCTGTCACTTAATATAATTTACACATGTTATAGTTTTGTTGTTGTTTTTTTTCGCCGAAGGTTGAGAAACACTGGGTGTTTTTTATTCTTATTCATACACACACACACACACACACACACACACATATATATATATATATATATATATATATATTTATTTTGTATGCGCTTTTATGCATAGGGTTAGGGTTTTCTGGGCGTTAGGGCTGGGTTTTGGGAAAAAATTCCCCCCCCTTCCAAAGTTCTGGATCCGCTAGTGAATTAGTCGGGAAAGAAAGAGTGTTTGAATCGATGATCACTGCAAATATTTCCTTTGTCTGTTGACTTTATGGAGCCGGCTGATACTTTGATTTAATCGGTTGAAATCATCCCAAGCAGTGTATTGATTTACGTATCAAAACAATGAAACAATGAGACTCAATTAAAATAGTATACCCAATTCACATGGCCAATAGGTAAATCGCATTTGAAGCACTATCGTTTTTTTTTTTGTTTTTTTTTTTGGTTGAAATGAAAGAGAGTTCACTAGTGAAAACAAAATATTGAGATATATATTTATAGACATTTATACAGGGATGGGCGCCCGCAGGTGGATACAAGGTCTCGCACGTGCACCCGACTGGATTCCGAACAGCCGAATTTCTAGCCAATTTCTCACAGCTTCAAATCCATTTATTTCTTCTAAGTAACAACGATATTTCCTCCACAGAAGTACATTTGTAAGGGTAAGCTATTGTATAAGTAACAGCAATATTTCCTCCACAGAAGTACATTTGTAAGGGTAAGCTATTGTATAAGTAACAACAATATTTCCTCCACAGAAGTACATTTGTAAGGGTAAGCTATTGTATAAGTAACAGCAATATTTCCTCCACAGAAGTACATTTGTAAGGGTAAGCTATTGTATAAGTAACAACAATATTTCCTCCACAGAAGTACATTTGTAAGGGTAAGCTATTGTATAAGTAACAGCAATATTTCCTCCACAGAAGTACATTTGTAAGGGTAAGCTATTGTATAAGTAACAGCAATATTTCCTCCACAGAAGTACATTTGTAAGGGTAAGCTATTGTATAAGTAACAGCAATATTTCCTCCACAGAAGTACATTTGTAAGGGTAAGCTATTGTATAAGTAACAACAATATTTCCTCCACAGAAGTACATTTGTAAGGGTAAGCTTTTGTATAAGTAACAGCAATATTTCCTCCACAGAAGTACATTTGTAAGGGTAAGCTATTGTATAAGTAACAGCAATATTTCCTCCACAGAAGTACATTTGTAAGGGTAAGCTATTGTATAAGTAACAACAATATTTCCTCCACAGAAGTACATTTGTAAGGGTAAGCTATTGTATAAGTAACAGCAATATTTCCTCCACAGAAGTACATTTGTAAGGGTAAGCTATTGTATAAGTAACAGCAATATTTCCTCCACAGAAGTACATTTGTAAGTGTAAGCTATTGTATGAGTAACAGCAATATTTCCTCCACAGAAGTACATTTGTAGGGGTAAGCTATTGAATAAGTAACAACAATATTTCCTCCACAGAAGTACATTTGTAAGGGTAAGCTATTGTGTAAGTAACAACAATATTTCCTCCACAGAAGTACATTTGTAAGGGTAAGCTATTGTATAAGTAACAACAATATTTCCTCCACAGAAGTACATTTGTAAGGGTAAGCTATTGTATAAGTAACAACAATATTTCCTCCACAGAAGTACATTTGTAAGGGTAAGCTATTGTATAAGTAACAGCAATATTTCCTCCACAGAAGTACATTTGTAAGGGTAAGCTATTGTATAAGTAACAACAATATTTCCTCCACAGAAGTACATTTGTAAGGGTAAGCTATTGTATAAGTAACAGCAATATTTCCTCCACAGAAGTACATTTGTAAGGGTAAGCTATTGTATAAGTAACAGCAATATTTCCTCCACAGAAGTACATTTGTAAGGGTAAGCTATTGTATAAGTAACAGCAATATTTCCTCCACAGAAGTACATTTGTAAGGGTAAGCTATTGTATAAGTAACAACAATATTTCCTCCACAGAAGTACATTTGTAAGGGTAAGCTATTGTATAAGTAACAACAATATTTCCTCCACAGAAGTACATTTGTAAGGGTAAGCTATTGTATAAGTATCAGCAATATTTCCTCCACAGAAGTACATTTGTAAGGGTAAGCTATTGTATAAGTAACAGCAATATTTCCTCCACAGAAGTACATTTGTAAGGGTAAGCTATTGTATAAGTAACAACAATATTTCCTCCACAGAAGTACATTTGTAAGGGTAAGCTATTGTATAAGTAACAGCAATATTTCCTCCACAAAAGTACATTTGTAAGGGTAAGCTATTGTATAAGTAACAGCAATATTTCCTCCACAGAAGTACATTTGTAAGGGTAAGCTATTGTATAAGTAACAGCAATATTTCCTCCACAGAAGTACATTTGTAAGGGTAAGCTATTGTATAAGTAACAACAATATTTCCTCCACAGAAGTACATTTGTAAGGGTAAGCTATTGTATAAGTAACAGCAATATTTGCTCCACAGAAGTACATTTGTAAGGGTAAGCTATTGTATAAGTAACAACAATATTTCCTCCACAGAAGTACATTTGTAAGGGTAAGCTATTGTATAAGTAACAGCAATATTTCCTCCACAGAAGTACATTTGTAAGGGTAAGCTATTGTATAAGTAACAACAATATTTCCTCCACAGAAGTACATTTGTAAGGGTAAGCTATTGTATAAGTAACAGCAATATTTCCTCCACAGAAGTACATTTGTAAGGGTAAGCTATTGTATGAGTAACAGCAATATTTCCTCCACAGAAGTACATTTGTAAGGGTAAGCTATTGTATAAGTAACAACAATATTTCCTCCACAGAAGTACATTTGTAAGGGTAAGCTATTGTATAAGTAACAACAATATTTCCTCCACAGAAGTACATTTGTAAGTGTAAGCTATTGTATGAGTAACAGCAATATTTCCTCCACAGAAGTACATTTGTAAGGGTAAGCTATTGTATAAGTAACAGCAATATTTCCTCCACAGAAGTACATTTGTAAGGGTAAGCTATTGTATAAGTAACAACAATATTTCCTCCACAGAAGTACATTTGTAAGGGTAAGCTATTGTATAAGTAACAGCAATATTTCCTCCACAGAAGTACATTTGTAAGGGTAAGCTATTGTATAAGTAACAACAATATTTCCTCCACAGAAGTACATTTGTAAGGGTAAGCTATTGTATAAGTAACAACAATATTTCCTCCACAGAAGTACATTTGTAAGGGTAAGCTATTGTATAAGTAACAGCAATATTTCCTCCACAGAAGTACATTTGTAAGGGTAAGCTATTGTATAAGTAACAGCACTATTTCCTCCACAGAAGTACATTTGTAAGGGTAAGCTATTGTATAAGTAACAACAATATTTCCTCCACAGAAGTACATTTGTAAGGGTAAGCTATTGTATAAGTAACAGCAATATTTCCTCCACAGAATTACATTTGTAAGGGTAAGCTATTGTATAAGTAACAACAATATTTCCTCCACAGAAGTACATTTGTAAGGGTAAGCTATTGTATAAGTAACAGCAATATTTCCTCCACAGAAGTACATTTGTAAGGGTAAGCTATTGTATGAGTAACAGCAATATTTCCTCCACAGAAGTACATTTGTAAGGGTAAGCTATTGTATAAGTAACAACAATATTTCCTCCACAGAAGTACATTTGTAAGGGTAAGCTATTGTATAAGTAACAACAATATTTCCTCCACAGAAGTACATTTGTAAGGGTAAGCTATTGTATAAGTAACAACAATATTTCCTCCACAGAAGTACATTTGTAAGGGTAAGCTATTGTATAAGTAACAACAATATTTCCTCCACAGAAGTACATTTGTAAGGGTAAGCTATTGTATAAGTAACAGCAATATTTCCTCCACAGAAGTACATTTGTAAGGGTAAGCTATTGTATAAGTAACAACAATATTTCCTCCACAGAAGTACATTTGTAAGGGTAAGCTATTGTATAAGTAACAGCAATATTTCCTCCACAGAAGTACATTTGTAAGGGTAAGCTATTGTATAAGTAACAGCAATATTTCCTCCACAGAAGTACATTTGTAAGGGTAAGCTATTGTATAAGTAACAGCAATATTTCCTCCACAGAAGTACATTTGTAAGGGTAAGCTATTCTATAAGTAACAACAATATTTCCTCCACAGAAGTACATTTGTAAGGGTAAGCTATTGTATAAGTAACAACAATATTTCCTCCACAGAAGTACATTTGTAAGGGTAAGCTATTGTATAAGTAACAGCAATATTTCCTCCACAGAAGTACATTTGTAAGGGTAAGCTATTGTATAAGCAACAGCAATATTTCCTCCACAGAAGTACATTTGTAAGGGTAAGCTATTGTATAAGTAACAACAATATTTCCTCCACAGAAGTACATTTGTAAGGGTAAGCTATTGTATAAGTAACAACAATATTTCCCCCACAGAAGTACATTTGTAAGGGTAAGCTATTGTATAAGTAACAACAATATTTCCTCCACAGAAGTACATTTGTAAGGGTAAGCTATTGTATAAGTAACAGCAATATTTCCTCCACAGAAGTACATTTGTAAGGGTAAGCTATTGTATAAGTAACAACAATATTTCCTCCACAGAAGTACATTTGTAAGGGTAAGCTATTGTATAAGTATCAGCAATATTTCCTCCACAGAAGTACATTTGTAAGGGTAAGCTATTGTATAAGTAACAACAATATTTCCTCCACAGAAGTACATTTGTAAGGGTAAGCTATTGTATAAGTAACAACAATATTTCCTCCACAGAAGTACATTTGTAAGGGTAAGCTATTGTATAAGTAACAACAATATTTCCTCCACAGAAGTACATTTGTAAGGGTAAGCTATTGTATAAGTAACAGCAATATTTCCTCCACAGAAGTACATTTGTAAGGGTAAGCTATTGTATAAGTAACAGCAATATTTCCTCCACAGAAGTACATTTGTAAGGGTAAGCTATTGTATAAGTAACAACAATATTTCCTCCACAGAAGTACATTTGTAAGGGTAAGCTATTGTATAAGTAACAGCAATATTTCCTCCACAGAAGTACATTTGTAAGGGTAAGCTATTGTATAAGTAACAGCAATATTTCCTCCACAGAAGTACATTTGTAAGGGTAAGCTATTGTATAAGTAACAGCAATATTTCCTCCACAGAAGTACATTTGTAAGTGTAAGCTATTGTATGAGTAACAGCAATATTTCCTCCACAGAAGTACATTTGTAGGGGTAAGCTATTGTATAAGTAACAACAATATTTCCTCCACAGAAGTACATTTGTAAGGGTAAGCTATTGTGTAAGTAACAACAATATTTCCTCCACAGAAGTACATTTGTAAGGGTAAGCTATTGTATAAGTAACGACAATATTTCCTCCTCAGAAGTACATTTGTAAGGGTAAGCTATTGTATAAGTAACAACAATATTTCCTCCACAGAAGTACATTTGTAAGGGTAAGCTATTGTATAAGTAACAGCAATATTTCCTCCACAGAAGTACATTTGTAAGGGTAAGCTATTGTATAAGTAACAACAATATTTCCTCCACAGAAGTACATTTGTAAGGGTAAGCTATTGTATAAGTAACAGCAATATTTCCTCCACAGAAGTACATTTGTAAGGGTAAGCTATTGTATAAGTAACAGCAATATTTCCTCCACAGAAGTACATTTGTAAGGGTAAGCTATTGTATAAGTAACAACAATATTTCCTCCACAGAAGTACATTTGTAAGGGTAAGCTATTGTATAAGTAACAGCAATATTTCCTCCACAGAAGTACATTTTTAAGGGTAAGCTATTGTATAAGTAACAACAATATTTCCTCCACAGAAGTACATTTGTAAGGGTAAGCTATTGTATAAGTAACAACAATATTTCCTCCACAGAAGTACATTTGTAAGGGTAAGCTATTGTATAAGTAACAACAATATTTCCTCCACAGAAGTACATTTGTAAGGGTAAGCTATTGTATAAGTAACAGCAATATTTCCTCCACAGAAGTACATTTGTAAGGGTAAGCTATTGTATAAGTAACAGCAATATTTCCTCCACAGAAGTACATTTGTAAGTGTAAGCTATTGTATGAGTAACAGCAATATTTCCTCCACAGAAGTACATTTGTAGGGGTAAGCTATTGTATAAGTAACAACAATATTTCCTCCATAGAAGTACATTTGTAAGGGTAAGCTATTGTGTAAGTAACAACAATATTTCCTCCACAGAAGTACATTTGTAAGGGTAAGCTATTGTATAAGTAACAACAATATTTCCTCCACAGAAGTACATTTGTAAGGGTAAGCTATTGTATAAGTAACAACAATATTTCCTCCACAGAAGTACATTTGTAAGGGTAAGCTATTGTATAAGTAACAACAATATTTCCTCCACAGAAGTACATTTGTAAGGGTAAGCTATTGTATAAGTAACAACAATATTTCCTCCACAGAAGTACATTTGTAAGGGTAAGCTATTGTATAAGTAACAACAATATTTCCTCCACAGAAGTACATTTGTAAGGGTAAGCTATTGTATAAGTAACAGCAATATTTCCTCCACAGAAGTACATTTGTAAGGGTAAGCTATTGTATAAGTAACAGCAATATTTCCTCCACAGAAGTACATTTGTAAGGGTAAGCTATTGTATAAGTAACAGCAATATTTCCTCCACAGAAGTACATTTGTAAGGGTAAGCTATTGTATAAGTAACAGCAATATTTCCTCCACAGAAGTACATTTGTAAGGGTAAGCTATTGTATAAGTAACAGCAATATTTCCTCCACAGAAGTACATTTGTAAGGGTAAGCTATTGTATAAGTAACAGCAATATTTCCTCCACAGAAGTACATTTGTAAGGGTAAGCTATTGTATAAGTAACAACAATAATAATAAAAATAATCTCTATTATGGAGGAAACGATGTTCTCACAATGTTTGCATCACACCAAACAAAACTAGCCCCGAGGCTGATCAGGAATTGACGCAGGCCATGTACGTGCACGACCCTCCCTGCATTCCGCGACGCACTAGTTTTTTTGTTGAATAATCTGCGAGACTAGAAAGTAATAAGAACTCTAAAGTTAGGACTAAAGTCATAGGTCGTAACTTGCACATTCATGCAAAATAAACTGTGGGCGCCCATGTATACAGGCCTTTAGACAGTGGCATCCATGGTGCGTTGGGGGTTCAATTATCCCGGGCCCACGACCATTTAGGGGCCCACTCCCGATGGCGCAACAACCATTGCGCCAGGGTCATATTTACCCCTATGCAACGTTAGGGCCCCCAAGAAATATTTAGTAGTTTCATATAGTATCTGGACTTATATGGGGCCCCAAAACGGCCCCATTTCTCCAATAACTTAAGGCCTTTTTAACTCTAAATACGGCGCTTCATGGCGCGTGGGATTTCATTGCGCCTAATGACTAATGACCAATTGGGACCTACATGAGCTCTCAGGGGTGACAAGAACGTGGGAGAACAATAATTACAATTTTCTAAAAACAAAATTAAAAATATGTAAACTTTCTTAAACATATCGTAAACGTCAATTCAAACTTTATATTTTCAAAACGTTAATTCATGCTACGCCACATGTTCCCAGTATAAGCGGCCTAGACGGTTGTGATGTAAGGAACTGCCTTCATCACGTTTATTGTAATGGTGGTGACATTTGGGACCAATTCTATTTTAATGAAAACCTTGATAGTGTCACCTTATTTTTCTGCTTTTTTTAAATTTTCCATTACCATAAATTTAGACTAAACAATATGTGCTACTATACCAGTGGCGTAGCATCCATGGAAAAAGAAACAGTATATTCTGTTACATAGGGAATCTTTAAAGTTGTTGAATTTTTTAACTACTTTCCGTGAATGAAGGAGGCTTATAAAATTGTATCAAGAAAGAGCGATGATTAAATAATATGGAATAGTGTCTTTCACTTGAATGGCTGCCCTGTCAAACTTTATGTGCACTGGACTGACGTTCGCATGGTCTCGGGCTTATACCTTAAGACAGAATCAATGTGGTTTGTTTTCCAACCGAATTTAAAGAAAAGAGCCAACTAATGACTACATGAAAGACTGAGAGCGCTGGATGATGTCAACAAGAAACGCATTGAAGAAATTGACAATTAGTAAGTAATTCATAAAGTAATTCATCGCATGGTGAATGTTAGTTTTAACTTTAGCAAGCAACAACCTTTCATTTAATGATCATCGCTAAGGTTATTGTTTGGGTGACACAACTAACATCGACAATTTCTTTGCAGTTACATACAGTCTTAAGAAAAAGCGATACTTTACCTTGACCCACAGATTCAAAACGAGATAAAAGACCTGTTGAACAATGCTGTTTTCTTATTTTACCTTATCTTATATAATACAGACGTTACTTCAAAAATGAAGATGATTACGTCCTACGCGTCATGCATTTAGTCATGCATGTTAACCAATGACCTAAATTCTGCCAAGTCACTGTTTTTTTCTGGCTAGCTCAGGCAACCCATTCCATGCTCTAATAGCACTAGGGAAGAAGGAGTATTTGTACAAATTGTCCAAGCATATGGGACGAGGAAAGTGCCTTTATCTTTGCGTCTATCTGAGTATTTCATTATGTTTGTTTTTGTATTTGAAGATTATGATTCAGTGTTTTATGTCGTTAGAATGTAACAAAAAATACCATAGCCTTCAATACACAATCGAGATCAAAAGTAACGTTTTCAGATCATAATAATCTTCGATCTATACAGATAATCTTAATTGATATTGATAATAAAAAGCAACACTATATTTATTTTTATTTTAAATCTTCTTATCTTATATAATACAGACGTTACTTCAAAAAAGAAGATGATTACGTCCTACGCGTCATGCATTTAGTCATGCATATTAACCAATGACTTAAATTCTGCCAAGTCACTGGTTTTCCTGGCTAGCTTATCTTTGTGTCTTTCAGAGTATTTTATTAAATTTTGTTTTTGTATTTGAATTTTTTTGTATTTATTTTGTATTAAATTTGTATTTATTGAAATGTAAACTTACCGGAATACAAAGATAAGTGGTTGGATCATCAAATTTAAACAATTTTGAACAAGGTATATTCAAGAGAAATAGCTCTTTAGTCCCCCTGTTGATCCTGACTTAACATAGATCTACATCTAGATCTAGATTGAGTCTAGTTAAAAATCTGTATTTCACTTAAGAGCTCGCATGTACATATGTGACACATATCGATCGATAAATCAGCCGGACAGTCCTTGTCGTTAAAAGTACATAAGACTAGATCGTATTTAATGTTTCTAATCAAATTATCCCAAGTCTAAGTTGATGAGATGTCAATACACTTCTTCCTTTCACTACACGTGCTATGATGCCGCCATATTGATCTGTGTTCATTGTCAACCTCAACTGGTGCATTGAGTTTTTAAGCTGCGCACTTTTTTTAAAATTTACAAGTAAATATATATATGCATTTTTACTCCGTGCATATTTCTCTTGCTTAAGTGAGTTGTTGCTTTTTTTCAGTACGCAAGGATCAACACCTGTTGTTATTCAAGTTTTCAATCAATAGCTCAAATCAAAGCTTGTATGTTTAAGTTGCAACCTTACTTTCAATAACAAAAATAAAACATTAGGATAGGAAACAGTGGCTTAAAAATCTAATACAGTTGAAAGTAAAACAAAATTTTTAAACTTGAAAAAAATCATTATACAGGTCTACTTTGTTGTGGCTTCATTCAAAGATTTATAACTGGACCTGCAAGCTTCACCTGCCCCTAAGTCTGTTGGACCGTAGGGGCACCACACAAGATCTGTTGACAGTCTTTCTCCATTCCTCTCAGTCTTTTGTCTTGGATTGAAACTCTTTCAATGACAGTTCCGTATATTCGTTGTTGTTGCCTTCCCATCGCTTTCTCCTCATCATTTGCCTGGTACTGATGGAAGGTCTTTGCGCGCTTTGAGGACCTTGTTGTCTGGCCATGCAGTTTTAGTTTGCGTTTTTCGACAGTTGTGAGCAGGTCATTGTGGCGTCCAATCGCTGGGTTAATCCTGTTTCTTATCACTTCGTTTGAACGAATAATAATAAAACTAATTATAATAATAATCTTTTTTTTTCCATGTCATGTGACATACAGAAGCAATACTAAGGTGCCAAAGTTATTGAGGGAAGATAGGTTAATACACTAATAGTGTTTCTACAAATGCAACCCATTTCAGGTCATTCAAATCATACCTATATCTCTGGAGGCCAGAGGAGTATTTCATTGGTTCAATTTTATTAATTTATTGTTACTTAACTTACATCAACTCACTCGGTCTGTCTGTCTGTCTGGACAAAATCTTGTACACGTTTTTTTCTCCCATTTACGATTCTCGGATCAAGTTGAAACATGTAACAATTGTTCATTGTCTATCTCAACACATAAATGAGTTAGAAAGAAATAATTTTAATGGTATTATTTCTTTCGAATATTAATAATGTTCTACATTAACGGGAGATAAACCTTGCAGTAATCAGAAATTTAACAGTACTCTCCCAGTACAGTGGACGCGTAAATTACGCAAGTTGAGCAAAGATATGAATTATTGAAGATACTGTATGTTAGTTCACTTCATATAAATGATTATTTTAAATTATCTGTTTATATTTACACATGGGCGTAGCCATAAAGATTAATTATGTACACACACACACACACACGCATATGTTTTTTTTTTTGCGTGGGAGGGATACTATTCTCCCCTCATAATTAATCTCTATTACATTCTGACCCTTCATTCTTTTGAAAGACGTTTATTGTATCCAACTATAGGTTCTTCCTGGAGTAAATGGAAAAATTATAGACTCCCCGACATTGGCAGCAAGGGGGTTTGGGGGAGCGCTGTAAGCTCCCCTATCGCGGGCGGAGCCCCGCCGACAAGCACTATTCTGAGGTATCTACAGTGCATTATCCTACTATTAAAAAGTTTTATTTCAAAAACCTTACTGCTATTCTTACTTAGATCCTCCCGCGTCGTTCGGCGCATTTGGCGGCAAGCTGATTCCACAAAAATCTGTCACTGGCAATGTCTGAAGCCTCTTCTCACCTGCTCTGAAGACCTCCATGAAAATGTGGCGCCTATGATGTCCCTGTTTGCACTTTCCTCGTAATGGCCTCCGTGTCATCGCAACTCTTAATGATGCGTAATTTTTTGTAGGATAACATATCCCGCAAACCTCATGCAACGCTCTGTCACAACCTTACTAAGAAATCAACTCCCAGTTCGGCATATGATTTCTCTAATCTTTAAAATCTGTCTTAGCCATCTTTGTTGAGCCACATTTAGTCTTTTTCAATTTCGGCAGATGACTATTCACTGCACTTTATTAATGGAGCCCAGCCACTGGTAGAAATTTTTAACCTCTCTTTGACACACTCTTGGAATTAGGTGACAGTAATTTGCTTTAGATTTTTTATCGAAAAGGACGTTTTATCATCAAAATCATTTTTGGGGGGTTGTAAACTAAAAAATCTGTGGATTTAAAAAAAAATTCAAAACCCCTTTAGCTACTTTCATAGAATTTGGTGACTGTAGTTTGATTTAGAATAAAATTGAAGAGAAATGTTTTCAACATCAAAACTCTCTGTATGGGGTAATTTAAACTCAAAACTATCTGGAGCATTTGTAAACTTTAAAAAAAAAAGTGGGTGGGGGTTTTAACTCAAAGCTACGCTCATAGAATTTTGAGTAAGCAATATGCTTTTTTTTATATTGAAGAGGTATTTTTTACATTCATACCTTGCTGAAAGGGGGGTTTAAGCTAAAAAAAACCTATGGCTACGATCATAGCATTTTGAGTGTCTAATTTGCTTTTTTTTATATTCAAGAGGTAATTTTTTAGCTTCAAACCCCGCTGGAGGGGGGGGATTATCTCAAAACCTCTTTGGCTACATTTTGAGTATGTAATTTGATTTTTTTTTATATTGAAGAGGTATTTTTTAGCTTCAAATCCCGATGAAGGGGGGTTTAAACTCAAAACCCCTTTGGCTACGCTCATAGAATTTTGAGTGTGTAATTTGATTTTTTTTATTGAAGAGGTGGTTTTTGGCTCTAAACCCCGTGGAGGGGGGTTTTAAACACAAAACACCCTTTTGGCTACGCTCATAGAATCTGGTGACTCATGTATGGATAGTCTTATATTGAAGAGGGGGTTTCATCGGAAGGGGTTTTAAAATCGAAATCTTCCTTAGCTATTCTCTTTGAATATAGGGATTGTCGTTCGCATTCTTTTTTATTTATTTTTTGATTTTATTGAAGAGGGCTGCGCTGGGGCAAGTGATGATTTAGTTTTAAAATCTCACCTAAAATAAATAGAATCAAAGCAAAAAATCAGTCACTAAATTCCGAACCCCACCCCACCCCCATGGCTACGCCCATGTATTTACAAGTACTGAACTTCTATTTGCCTTGTTCATACTAAGAACCCAGACTATGATCTCTGGAATGATGTGCTATTGCAGAAGTTTGATAGAGACACCACGACTAGAAACGATAACTCTTTAATCTTCTTTTTTTCAACAGATCTTAGCGGATTACTCCTCTTGTCATATAAGTTTGAGTTAAAATTTTAATCACGCATTTCATTAAATATCCATCAGTCAAAACATGAATTCGTCACAAGAAATAAATCCAACATAAAAATTACGCAATCATGGCATACGATTGACTAGATCTAGTTACAATGTCGTATTCGTCTATGAAACGAAAATTGATATTTCAGTGCAATCTAGAGCGCAGAAACTACATAACTTAGAACTGGGGTTATCTTTTCTTTTGCATTAAGAAATGTAGATATTTTTCTCATGACAGTGTCTAGAAATGCGTTGTTTATTTTCTTAATATATTCCAGAAATGGCTTTTTTTTTAAATATACATTTTGTTACTCTTTGGATTTTTGCCTAAACTTATTCTAAAAGCTGTGTTTTGTCTTCATATAGTTCAGAAATGAACTTATTTTTTTCTCAACAAACTCAGTCACTAAGACTATGAAGTATATGTAAAGGCGAACCTTCTAGAAATATTTAAATCTATTTGTACAACGAATAATGTCCGAATGAGTTAATAAATATACCCGTATCAATCACGTAGAAGTACTTAAAAGAAACAACAACTCATGTCTGTTACAACTCTTGTCTGTTACAAATCTTGTCTGTTACAACTCTTGTCTGTTACAACTCTTGTCTGTTACAACTCTTGTCTGTTACAACTCTTGTCTGTTACAACTCTTGTCTGTTACAACTCTTGTCTGTTACAACTCTTGTATACGTTATTTCTCTCGCTTCCTACTCTCAAATAAAAAACATTGCATGAATAAACAAAACAAAAAACAATTAATTAATGATTAAGTAATAATAAATTAATTTTATATCGAAAATGGGAGATTGAGTATTGAGATTTGGTCTAATTGTTTGCATGTTCTTCATCCGACTGGGCTGTCTCAGGTGTTCAGACTACATGTCTAGAACACATGAGGCACTATTCTGTAGTGTACCTTCTCACAATACTGACTCCAGAATGTTCCATATTTTTGACAACACTTTCCATCATCTCGGAAACTTCGATGTATTAGAAGGACGACGAGAAAAATAACGTACGTATAAGGCAGGAGATTCTCAAACATTGCCGGCAAGGACCATAAAAATGCGAGCATTATTTCAGGAACGTAATGGAAGTGTCTGGAGACAGCCCACCACCCCGAGGCCAACAGAATACTCTCTTTAGTTTCACCAGTCTCCAGCTGATACTTGGCACGAATGATGTCCGGCTTCTGTCCCCAAATCAAACACTCTCCATTTGTCTTGCGAACTTTTTGTTTTTGTAAGTCAGCTTCATAATTGATATAGAGACTGAGCAGGCCAGCAAGAATCAATACGGCACTAACTGGCAAGCCTAAATGTACTGGGTGTGTGACCAGATAAAATGTAACCAACGTGTAGAGCACGGGTACGTAAACCATGCAACCCCAGCATAGATAAAACCCAGCCCTATCCACCATAATGTCTATGGTAGAGAGATATCCAGCTTCCCACCAGTAGAACTTGGCCAGGTAAACAATCTGCAGCAATGCCGAAACAAACATTGAGTCAACAAACCCATGAAGTTCATAACTTTTCACGGCGTGAATACAAACCATCAAAGCCCAAAACATCAAGCCAAATCTACAGTTGGTGAAAACTTTCACGTCAAAACCATAAATTCGAGGATAAAGTTCCATGCCCCAGTAGTAATCAAATATTATGTTCCCTGATGATCCAGAGTCAGTAGACGATGGGGCCAGTTTTCCTTTGAGGTACAGAGCGAAACAGAAAAGTAAACTGCAGACATTTAAGGCAACAATCATCTCATCAAATTTGTCGTAATACATTGATGGTGAGATTCCAAAAGGATGCAGGAGTAGAGTCAATGTCCAAAACAATATCATGGTTAGAACAAAAAATAGGAAGCCATTGTCTTTATAGACTGGAACATTCCCTTTCGGTGTTACAGGTCCAAAGACTGTCTGGCCAGGTAATAATTTCATCATAGCCAGGGCATACACGCCATACAAGACTAGAGACCAAATGATTACAGGAGACGGGCTTCTGGCTAGACTCCATATGTAAGACATACCAGAGAAGACAGACTTCTCGGTAAAAACAGACAGCATTTGAAGATAACTTCCATTACAATGTATGACAGTGTACCATAAGACTATTACAAAATTGGGCATTGTCATCAACAACACTAATGGTACCAGTGACTTATTGACATACTCTGTCTTTTGGAGTGACGACGAAGTTATGTCTGTACCAGATTTATTTGCATCATTTTCTTCTAATCCAAAATAACAGACTTGAGTCATTTTTTTCTTATTTTCACTGGCTCTGTAACGAAGTTTGTAAATAACTTGAGATTCCTGTAGAGAAATATTTTAAACATAAAATAAAATAATAAACTTTTGATATCATGTGTTTCCTACAATTTTTAACAAGAAAAACATATAAAATACTTTTTTTTTTTTAAATCTCATAGATACATCATAAGGAGCCATTATTTTGCTTTTAATCACTTATGAATGTTACTTTTAGAAAAAGACAGTGGAAAATTTTTACTCCGACCTCCACCCCTCCCCCGAGGAAAAATCATTGTCTAAATCTACTAGACTTTATAATATTTGAATGATAGCCAAATAGATCTAGATTTAGAAGACGGTGCGCAAAATGTTCCCAAAGATTAATTTTTTAGGCTCTTGAATGAATAATGCCTACAGGTGGATATACCTGAAGATTGACCGTACTTTTTGAAAGACGGCTCCTGCTTTCCAATCCGACATGCAACAACACGATATGAATCTCCATCACTTGAGATAACACTGCAGCCTAAATAGGTGAACTTTTCTATTTGTCCAGGATCTGTAGGACCAATGTTGATGGAGGTACCTGCACCCAATATGCATAAGTTTGAGGGCGACATTATCCGTTATCTCGTGTATACATTTAATTGTATTTCAAAGTAATGCTATGTCGTATGCAAAATCCAACTCGGTTTGGTTTACTCCATGGGAACCCGAATGCAGCCTGTTTAATGTATTTCTATAACATTGTCGATAATTGCAAGAAAGAGTCTCGATGTTGAAGATATCCAGCGTCTGTTGTGACACATCAGCTTGATTTGCTTTAGACATATCGCTGAATTTGGACACATTATTGCGAGTTGCATTATTCTCTTGCTATTTTCAGAGTGATTGCGATGGACGCAAGCAAACTTTTTGTTTACAATTGAAGTGTCGGGAATACTTTCATTTAGTCATGTTTAAGTGAGACAGAATGTGGAGCTTTCACGGAATTGGTAGAAATTTCTGCAGCAACAATCAAGTTCGTCCATTTTGTTATTTAGTGAGCTAACATTGCTCAAGACAATAGGAGGAAGATTTATAACAAATGAATTTTCACGTTTGATTTCAGTAACATTATTAGCAAAATAATTAAAGAGACACTTAAGGACAGAAGAATAAAAAGTAAAGTAACAATGATACATATAACACTGAACCTTAATTTACAAATTCAAAAACAAAACCTAAGCCTAGAATATCCAGAAAGACACAAAAATGGAGGTACATTTCTTATTCCATATGTTAGGACAGATTCGTACAAGTCCTCCGATTTGCCAAGTGCCATGAAAGGGAGAGGGCTGCCTGAATCAGCCAGGAAAAGCAACGATAAGTCACTGATTTACATGCATGACAAGATTGACAAGTCTTTTCTTTTGAATTAGCATAATGTAATCTACAAGATTATAAGGTAAGAGGATAACTATACAGTGCTGTAATTAAGAGGCTGTAAATCTCATTCTCTATACTTACCATGTGTTTCTCTCCCCTGTCTTTTACAAAATCCATATTTATCCTGCAGTTTGAATCTCGGGTTGTTCGTCTTTTTTTCCTGCCAGAGTCGAGACAGAGGAAGAATAAAATATATAAAACATTCAAATAAAATGCATACACAATTACAACCTCCATAACAATATCCTGAACAAGTCATACACAAACGTTGAGGCACCCGAAAGATGATTTGAACACAGTATACACAGTTGATATCACAGTTCTAGGAAATTGAAATACTTATATAAGTTTATAAAGAGCTTTACATATAAGTGGAAGTTTGGGTTACGCACAAACTCTTGGTCGGCCCTTTGGCCCTTGCTGATTGGTCTTTTTTAAAACATTCAAAAGTCATGGTGTTTGAGTCAGTGCTTCACAATTTACCCTTGAGCCCGGTTACTGAAATAGGACGTTAGGCCCCCTCAAGTAAGTTGAATGTGACTGTACACTAATTGATCCATACTGATTTTAATGTGAGAGTGCATTTCATATAAAACAACACAGAACACCAGAAAACATGCAAGTTTCACATGTTCCTCACGGAGTTAACGAGAAAGTCAAACTTTGCGTCATTGAAAAAGTCAATACACTGGTCAACCCAGTGGCGTAGCTAGGGTATTTGATGCCCAGTGCGGCTTCTCCTCATGATGCCCCGCCCCCTCGGATATAAAACAGAGAAAATACATTATTAACCGTTAACATAATATGCTGCCAATAAATATTAGGTGCTTTCTTGGCCTCAAAAACTATTAATAATTTTATCGAAAACTATGTTTTCCACCAATCACCTAATAAGTGAAAGGCAATTTTTATTCGTTGAACGGTATTAATTCTTGATCAACTTAATTAAATCTGAAAAACAACTTCACTTGCACATAGCCACACTTACCGCAATAGTCAGAACTCTAGAAATCTGTTAATGCTACCCGAAAAAAATCTTGGACATCATTCTTTTTCTCTCAAAGCAGAATCTGGTATTCAATAGGCATCACGAATATTTAAACACTATTAAGAAATAAATCATCTAGTTGCATTCTAGCTGCTATCTTTTTATTTATTTGTTTTAAGCTCAAGATTTCAAACATGTCCTTGTCTGAGAAGTTCAAAGGTTTCTGAAGAAATTGCGACAAACTGTTGGCGCCTCTTTCGCTCCAGGTGAAATTTTGTTTTGTCAATGCTGCTATGAGCACTATCGAGATCGATTTCAATCTGAGGATTCAATAGTTGTCTTAGCGACAAAATTCATATTCACCTACTGCATCATGATATGATCATATTGGGAAATTATTTCTTGAACTATCACGTCCAAGGAAGAATAAATCTCACTCCGTAGCTCGTTCTTCTGTGTTTATACAAAATCTTCACCTTTTTCGCTTGACTTCTTTTTAGTGTGACCAATACATCTTTGATGTTCTGCACTAATCCTCAGATCAGAGCAAATACTTTCGCTGAAGGTAATAATGGCTTCAACGTTGCCCTTCCGATTAATAGTTATTGATGTTTTTGTTTTCCATTTAAGTGCGCAGTCTCGAATAGACGATCCTTGTTTCTGAAGGTAGACTTACCCGTCGTTTATTTCAGTCAATACAGTGGCCCAGAATCCAAATCAAAAGGTGAGAAAACTAAGACTGCAGAGCAACTGTCAATCCGCCTACTTAAGAGATTTTGTCTATACAATTTTTCCTCAACCCGTTCTTGATGCACATTAATGGCCAGATTCTGCTTTGAGAGAAAAGGAATGATATCCAAGATTCTTTTTAGTAGCATTATCAGATTTTTGCCTTAGGGACCCTTTTTGATCCCTGCCGTCAACCATTTTAAGAAGAGTGAACAATTTCTCCGTCTGAGCTAGCACTATGAGCGCCAACCAGACTTTTCAATCTTGAGCAACGCCCATAATATTGTTTACGTTACAGTATTACAATGAACTAGTTATTGATAGGGAGAAAAACACGCAAAGAAAATAATAATATTAATTTTCTACTTTCATTGTTTAGTGGTTAATTAATTTACTTAACTCAAGCTAGAGGCAATACAGTATTTTGTATAACTAGCCAACAAATGACAAGCCGAAACAGAGTCGATAATAGAATACTTCTAAAAGTCTACAACGCAAATGAATCTTTGAAACATTATTACTTTTGACAATCAAAATAAAATCAAGTCTTGAATATTCTTTGCAAATAGGCGAATCCAATAAGGATCCGACGGGGGGCCGCCTCTGAGTTTGTTATAACACAAACTCTCTTTGTAATCTTGTTTTTTAATATTTTTTTGTGTGGTTTATTCAGATAATCCTTTCTATTACAATAACACACAAGACAAACAGGTTAACGCATCAACGTCTATACCATATAATATGCCATGTGTACCATAAAACTATGGATTTAGTAAGAATACAAGCGAATGAAACATTATTCAATGTATAACTTTGAACATAGGCCTAACTACATACCGAATGAACAATTAATTAAAAACAAAAACTAGCATAATTTTATATAGTATATTACTCTAACATTGTTATCATACTATTAATTGTAATAATAATTATTATTATCATTATTATTACTATTGCATGCTACGGAGATATATTCGATGCCCCCCAACTCGGCCGACCCCCCCTTCCCACCACCCCGAAGGGGGGCGGACGAATTTTAGTATAGAATTCACACAATTTGTATACGAATTTATTACTTATGTTAATAATATATATTAGTTATTTATACATTTATATTTCAACCTATTTTTAGAATATTTCGCCCCCCCCCCCTCTAGTATGTTGGCTGATTTGATGGGGTCGGGAGGGGCTGATGGAGGTCCAATTTATTTGTAGAAATCACAGCTTGCTAACAGAACCAATTCAATATCTATATGATTAAAACTTGTTATTGATATTTTAACCGATCTTTATATTATGTCGTTCCCCTGTTGGCCGATTGAAAAGGAGGGGGGCGAATACCTCTACTGCCCTTCCCACCTTAACACTTTGAGTGGGGAGTTGGTCCTACTTTTATGGAGAATTTAAAGTTTGTGAACAAAATTAGTTGAATTAATATATACATTTTATATTATGTCGCTCCCTTTCTGGTAACTTGGCCGATTCGGTGGGGGGGGGGGGGGGACGATTGCATGTACTGCACTCACCACTCTGAGTGTGGGGGAGGCGGTCCTATTTTTATGGAGAAATCAAAGTTTGTAAACACAATTAGTTAAATATCTTTATAGTATAAGCTACCTATTGATATGTAAACCCATTTGTATGTTATGTCGCACCACACTCTAATCTCGAATTTCATGATTAGTAAATATAAAATGAAAAAGGGTTGTACCGGGTGGGAGGGGCAATACATGTAATCGCCTTCCCCCCATCGGACAAACCAATACTTTTTCTTTTTGTATAATAGTTTAGAAATTACAAAATAAAAAAAAAATCTGTCACTAATATGTTATAAATTAAATTCTTATATCGAGTTGCCCCAGCCCAATTCTTCTTTAATGCCAAATGCAATCAGCAGCAGACATTATAAAAAAAGGAGCGACGATTAAGCGTTTTCACTCTACCGCCCCTCCCCTTACCAGACGAAAACATGACGTTTTAAAACAGAATAGTCAAATATGGCGACAGAGTTTATGTAATTTCACATGAATTTATCATAATTATTTTAAGAAAGATTTTGCTTTGGAAAAGTTAGATTTCATACGATATTTTTTCTATAAGAGTAACGATTGAGATGAGCTTTAAACCTACATATGAGGTGTGCTCTTTCTAACCTTTACTCAATCTGATATTTTTCTAGTTAAATAAATTTGGGACTATAACTCAAAATTTATACTTGAATCCTAAAAATGCAAAAAAAATTTGAGTAGAATCTAATTGGTCCACTTAATTTCTCCTCCCACTTCCGAATTTTTTGTTTAGAGCTTTGAATTACAGTTCTGTAACAAAACAAAGTTACAAACATGCCTATTGTACAAAATGTATCACTTACAAATGAGCTTTTTTTTAAAAAATATTATTTATCGAATACTTTTTTTTTTCGGCGGCGAACCTCTAAATCTAAATATCTTTTCAAGGAACAAATCGGTTTTATTTGCAATGTATTAAGGGCCTATAAAATCATAGTAGCAGTAACGCATTATTCAAAAGGTCTTTTTTAATAGGATGAATAATGAGCTTTAGGTCAGGAGAATGCGTTTCTCCAGTGAAGAATGCAAGAAAACGCTTTTGGCGTCGGGGCTTCGCTTACAGCTAACAGCACTCCCCCAGACCCCCAAGCTTGCAAGAGAAAGGCCTCAACATGGCTGTTTTTTGTGTGTTTTTATTTTTCGCCGAAGGTTGAGAAACACTGCTTTTTTAAATCTTCTCATATATATATATATATATATATATATATGTGCTGTAGGCACATTTATGCATAGGGTTAGGGTTTACTAGGCGTTAGGTTTAGGGTTTGGGAAAAAATCGCCCCCCCCCACTTCAAAGTTGTGGATCTGCTAGTGCAACAGAACCACCCTCTAACAGGCAGCAAGAACCTTTTATTTATCTTAATGATATTAAGGCCCAACAATGAAACTCTAACGTTGGAATGAACCAGTTAATGGACCATTTGATAACCAATACAAAAACACTGTCACGTGTTTATTATGTTTATTTAACTGGCAGATCTTGATGCTATAAACTTGTGACATATGTGGGTTCGGAGGTGCCTTGATTATAGTTCAAACACTTTAATAATCAATGAAGTAACAAAGTGCTGATATGTTTTCCTGAGTTTTAATTATTTAAAACTTGAACTTGAAACAATAAATGTATGTACAAAGATATATAAAACAGATACAGGATTCAGTGAAAATGATTAAATATTTACTTTAAAAACTAGCGACTTATAAGTCTAACTTTCTAGCTCTCTCCCTTCTCAAGCTAACACTCCACCTTTTATATCTTTCTTTAGAATCAAGAACCGTGACATCTCAATACCCATCCTTGACCCGTTTACATTTAATTTTCCCCTCAATTGTTTCTGTAATTTAACCTACGCTAATTATGTCTCCCTGCTGTAGCCTTGAACCAAGTTTTAAACGGCGTCCTTCTGGCATTAAAGCGCGAGCACGCTGACCCGATTTGAGATAGGTACAATGTGAACAACGAGGTGTCACTAGGAACTGTTTTTGTAATTTAAGCCATGTTAATTTTGTTTCCCTGCTGTAGTCTTGAATTAATTGGCGTTTTTCTGGCATTTAAGCGTGGGTACGCTGACCTGATTTGAGATAGGTACAATGTCCTCATTTTGTAAACAATGAGGTGTCACTAGGGATGTGACAAACACAACCTACTAGAATTCGTAGACATACAAAGGACTAAATCACATTTAGTATTCCATATCCTTTGAAAGTCACATAAAAGTGCTGCATCTTCCGAAGTACCATAAAAGCATGGAGCTCGTTGCCTGAATCAGCCAGGAAAACTAACAGTTTAAGTCTTCACGACTAGATGAACGCATCGATACGCGTAGTGCGCAATTATATTTTTCAAAGTAATATCTGTAATTTAAACGAAAAGTAAAAAAAAATAAAAATAAACTTACTCTTGAGTTCACAGTGGGAACATAGACATCAAAACTTTTCATAAAGAGTGTGCAATGTAAGCCATCTGTTTTTTACTAAACTTATATAGCTCCTGGTGACAAATATTCTGTTAGCTTTGCATTATTAACATTAAAGTGCAGTAGAACTGATCACAATAACATGTGTTGTCAGTTTGTGGATTGAACCTAAAAAAATATGTTTCTGACCTGTGATCAATAGACTATTGTAACCATATACGGAAGTACTCGTACAGATAAATAGATGGATTTTTTTTCTTCTTTCTTTCTGATTCTAATTGTAGCATGATTCTTATATATATATATATATATATATATATATATATATATATATATATATATATAAATCTTTTTAGAAAAAAAATTCACACTAGTCTGACTTATCAACCGTATCGATTGGTGACAAAGTTAATTTATACACACACACACATATATATATATAAGGAGCAAAGTAAATATAATCCTAGTAGTATCCCGTCAATTTTACAGTAGGATAACTATATAATATTACGCTCTACCATCTCTGCGGGTTTATCATTTAAACTGAGGGAAGTTCTCGTGTTATGAGGTTGATCTGTCCTTACGTCTCGTTCTAATGCCAATTTACAGTGGGCGGTGGAAGCTGCTAACATTATATTCAGAAATTTACAGTGGGCGGTGGAAGCTGCTAACATTATATTCAGCAATTTACAGTGGGCGGTGGAAGCTGCTAACATTATATTCAGCAATTTACAGTGGACTGTGGAAGCTGCTAACATTATATTCAGCAATTTACAGTGGGCGGTGGAAGCTGCTAACATTATATTCAGCAATTTACAGTGGGCGGTGGAAGCTGCTAACATTATATTCAGCAATTTACAGTGGGCGGTGGAAGCTGCTAACATTACATTCAGCAATTTACAGTGGGCGGTGGAAGCTGCTAACATTATATTCAGCAATTTACAGTGGGCGGTGGAAGCTGCTAACATTATATTCAGCAATTTGCAGTGGGAGGTGGAAGCTGCTAACATTATATTCAGCAATTTACAATGACCCATGAAATACATTTTTAAAAATGTAGAAAGATATTCTAGGCAAACTAAGAAGCTATTTAGTACACTGAAATAAGCTAAAATAGATCCTTTCCTGATAATGAGCAAATATTGTTTACCTATCCTATGAATTAATTATTATTTTTTGTTACATGAATATATGCAACAATATATAGCACTGATAAGAATAATTGCCTGCAATAAATTATTAGCATATGCTACGTTAACAGAAAGTATTAGTTGTTCTACACATTAGGGACATTAAACATACACTACAGTCTACTCTATGATCTAAGGAACATTTATGCCAAGTTTAATCCAGATTGGTTAAATAGGTTTTGATTTCTATGCAGGACATACATACATACATACATACATACAAACATACATACATACATACATACACATACATACATACATACATACATACAAACATACATACATACATACATACATACATATACCTTACTTTCTGCTTTATATATTAGATATGGGAGATAGGTCTCGACGCACACGCGTTAGTTTATTTATAACAATGTTGTATTTTCTAAATCGAATCTGAGTTGAACTCTCGAATTCCCGGCATACACTTGGCTAACCAGTCACTCGTTGTACGTGTAGATTTGCTTTGTTGGCATCATCACAGTATACCAGCATTCGTGAATGTTATTTTGTATTTAGTGTTATATTGTTAGTGTTAGTACTATTTACAGTACTTCTTAATTAATAAAACAATTCAACAAAACATCTTCAGTTAGTTCCAGTAAGTTTATTAACTGTATCAATATCTGAACATTCTGAATTCAAAGGCGAATTACATTCTAAATGATCATTACAGCACAAGCTATCTCGGTCTCAGGTAATGGTCCTCTTACTAGTTAGTAAGTCTTAGGTCAAACCTAGAAGATCTGAACACTGACCTGAAACGTCACAACCTATGGGCAGTTTAGACCAATAGCTTGTTTCCACGTCGTACAGACCTGTAACGTGGCAGCGAGCTATAGGTCTCCGCTGCCCACAGGTTGTGATGTTGCAGAACTGTGTTGAGGCCTTCTGTAACGAATGGTGTCGGTCTAACTCTTTACTTCGTAATACATCGCATGTTCACCACCAAATTTTCGCCACCAAATGTTCACTACCAAATGTTCACGTTATATTTCTGCATTTGTAGATCTATTGTATGTTCAATTATTGTCACACTTTCTTTATATATATATATATATATTTGGTTACCACTTGATGTAAAGAATCACAGCTATTGATGAATTGAACTATCCTATAACCAATAAAACTGTCAAATAAAGCACTACAACTACAGAGCTAGTTGTGGAGATACAGTATACGTTTGATGAATAGCGCGACTTGTAAAGCTCTGCAATCATGTTGCGATCGTCATGATAGATATTTTCAGGATCTACACACAGCAGCACTCCTTGGTTTGTAAGACTGTAGGATGTCTTATAGTAGACCCTAACTCCAAGGTGATCCACATAACTCTCCAGGTACTCAATCATTTCAATGGGAAAGACACCCTTCACTTTGCTCATGTGTATAAACTCAGAAATTCTCGTCAGGTTCTCTGATATAAACAACAACTTTTTGTACAGGACAACCTGGCTGTAAGGAAACAAGAGATAATTCAAATGAGCGCAGGGTGACACATTTAAAGAAGTTAATGTACAGAGCGATATGCTGGCACTTTCCACAGTACCGTCGTAACCAGCTGGAGTCACGGATAACTCGATCCAAGCATTCTGTAAAGGAAGCTCATCTCTGTCAACAAAAATGTGTATGTCATTAGTGAGACTCCCTTTCTGTACTTCAACTGTATTGAATGTGAGCACTCGTCCCTCTGGGCAGCTGATGTTAAAGTCTTCGGTTTTAACGGGTGTATGAACATTTTCGCCACCCGCATTTTTTCTTATCTGGCTGTGATCGTTAGGGAATAGCATACGATTTCTGATTCTCAGCTCCCACGTAAGCACATGCTCAAATTCAGACAAGCCTACGGTGACTAGCTTTTGAAATTTAGTGATAAAGTTGTTTATGATTGGATTGATAAAAGTTACATCCCGAGCCCTAATTGCATATAAATAGCATATAACAAAAGAGAGTTGTTTTTCTTTCAAATTATTTCCCGGCATTGCTTTTAGCTTATCACAGAAAAATTCATAATCTGTATGACCAGAAATATTTTTAGCGCCTCGTACGAATCTTTTTCGGACGCACGATCGGTTCGATGGGAAACAGTACATTGCTTCGAGAAGCTTAGCTATAAACTCTTGGAGGTCGTGTTCTTTGAAATCTAATGCATCTGGTCCATAAATTTGAGAAGCCTTGTACACAGCTTGTTCAATATATTTTACATCGTCATTTAATGTGCGTTCTTTTTGACCTAATAATAGAAAATCTTGTAAACTAACATTCCAGCCTTCATACGTGCTATAGGCAAACTTGTTGAGCTTGTCAGTGTTGATAGTGCTGATATTTTTATATGTCGTAGCTGAGAAGTATCTCAATGGGTCTTTAAATTTACACGACATCTGTATATGTAACATTGGCATTTTAGGTCCTTCAAACACCATGGTTACAGGAATTTTTTTTAACGAACCAACTGCATGAAAGTTGAAACATTCTTTGTCTAACATAACTGAATTTTTGCAGTTATAAAATTTGATACAGTGACCATAAAAAGGTTTAGAATTCTGAGAGCAATCCAAAGATTCGCATTGATTGGTCCAAGGCTGAAACATCTGGTCCATTCTACAAGAGCTTGCTTTGAAGGTAAGCAAAGGTTTTAGCGGTAACTCGAAGAATCTATTTCGTTCGAATACTATTGATTTCTGGATTTCTGAACAATTACATGTTAGATTCTTACACTCTTGATACAGAAACTGATATTCATAAACTTTGGAATCATTCGGATGTAAGCATTTAAAGCAATCTGGATTCTTAAACATTATTGCGTATTCGTTTCCTGTATAGATAAAGTTCGACCTTAAGCAGATATTTACACCATAGTCAACACTGCCAGAAAAATGAGTCATTGAAGCGAAATTTTTAAAAGAACATTGACGGACGTTGTTCTCACCAATGAAAGGAAAACATTGTCTGTGCTCTTGTACATCAACTACATCAGCAAGTGTTTGGAAGGTCTGTATGCTTGAATCATTGCATTCTAGACTTAAACGCTCAATGTTTGGCCAAACTCCATTGCAGACTGCACAGAAGACGTTGTAGAACCCAATGGACATGAATCTATCAAAATAAAGAATAGTTTTCAAAGTATTCGTACCGGAGTCATTCCTCAATGTTTTGGATTCACAGCTCTCTAAAATATCGTCCATACTTTTGTTTGTTAGATAATTTTCGAAAGTGTTTTTCGTTTCTGTGTTTTTGATTTTGTTAAGTACATTTTTGAACTGTTCCACGACTTCTGGTTTCCGGTGGCATGTGTTTATGATAGATATAGGTTCGTATAACGTTTCCACGCAGCGTGACAAATGAACCAAGTTAATTTGTTGCCACATACGAAGCAGTTCAAACTGTGTCTCGTACTTGGAGGCTATCGCTGTCACGATGGTCTCGACCTTGGAGAAAGTGCTGATGTTGTTAAGGCGTTGACTGTAATAATCTGGGCAGCAGTCGCCGTAAAACCAACACAAATGATCGCAGCTACAGCATAAAAAGTTGCCGCACACTGGTATCGAACATTGCTTAAATGAAAAGGTCTGAGTTCGAGTCACACTAGCGTTGTTATCACTTTGATATGCTGGAGAAAATAATGAAAATATGTGTAAACAAATTATTTTACAAAGCTTATATCATCTCTAACTATTATATAACTTGAAAAAAAGTGATTTTTTACAAAGCTAATATCTCTCTCACTGTCTTTCTGGTAAAAAGTTTGATTTTTTTTTCCTCCCACTTCTCTGATCAAGTTTAATCTTTGCACTATTATTCATTGCAATTGAAAAATATAAATCGATAAAAAAAATTAACCAATTATTTAATAAAATATTGGTAATTGTTTTTCTTTAATATTGAAAAAAAGGAAATAAATGCTATTTTAATGAGAGATGTGGATCACGTTTTTCTATCCCTTCCCTTTTTTTTTGCTTAAGTAAAAAATGTGCATAATTATTTATAGTCAATGACAACACACGAATTAATAAACAAATTAACAATTAGTCAATTAATTGTTAGTAGTTAATTAATTTTGCTTTATATAACAGAAAGGGAGTTAACATATGCCATCTTGAGATAAATGGCAGTAATAAGCGGTTCTTTTCCTTAGATAAACTTTGATTTTTTTAAAAGTATTCTTTTTTCTGTTGCTTGTTGTTTAAAATCACTTTAAAATAACCATTTGCAAGACGAGTGACGTAATCATCTAAGTGTGTATGCGTGCGCGTGCGCGCGTGTGTGTGTGAGTGTGTGGGTGTGGGTTTGCTAGTGTTTGCAAGTCATGTATGTGTATTGGTTATTCACACGATAAAATAGACAAAATTATATTGATAATCACTGTTGCCAACCTAAAAAAAAAATAATTAAAAATATTTTTAAAAATATTTCAACGCCTGTCTGTAGTCGTGTCAACTCTCCATTATTAGTGCTTGTTAGTGGTCCGTTAGTTTGTTTAATACATTTCAATTGATAGTGTGAATGTCTAATTCTTTCTCTAAACTGAAGTTATATTTTGCTGCAAAGGAATTGGATATACAATGGTATTCTGCAGTACAAAATTATAATATAACTTCAAAAACACCATAGCTATCAACATTGTTTTCATACACCGGATACGCCAAAAATCTAGCTATTTCTAGATTTTCTGCCACGTATGAAACTCTTCAGCTTTTAGATACCAATACATTGTTATGTAATACAATAACGTCTTCTCAGGCACATAAGCAATTAACAAACATTTCAAAGGTTGAAACTAGGCTATATATATACACCAACAGTAATAAAAGGGATGCTTTTTAACTATTTGTTTATAGAGTTTTCAACAACTCAGTCTGCGTGGAATCTAATTATTTAATAATTAATTTTGTTTTAGATACATAATGTACAAAGCTAATGAATATAATCCTTGTCTAAAGAATCAGATCGTTTGAATTTATAATAATTAACTCTAGGCTTTTCTTAGACTACAGAGCCTGATATTTTTATAAGCACCTAAATAGCTGAGTGGATAAAGAAGTCAACCTACCATCAGACTCCATCATTTTTTTTTTACAAAGTAGTTTTTAAAAAAAAAAAAAAAACAGCACGAACACTTTCTGTCATAAAGTTATATCCCCCCCCCCTCCTTTTTTCACTGGTTCACACGTGATTGGATAATAGCACACTGCGCACGATATAAACATGAAAGGTCGAGTAAACAAAAAACAATTTGTAAAAGTATTTCCAATCGCACACGTGTATTATTGCTAGTCTAGATGTATAACTTGGAGCCACACTTTCATGGAGGACCTCAGAACAGTGGACACCAGGGGGGAAGAGGCTGCAGACATTGCCAGTGACAGATCTTTTTGGAGACAGCTTGCCGCCCAAAGCGCCGAACGGCGCGGGAGGCTCTTAGTCTAAGTAAGTAAGTCAAGATGTATAGAAAATTGAGTACATGACTAATTAAACTATTTTCACTCAATATAATCTTTATTTTTGACAAAAGTATTATATATGTATATTATAAATCAAAACAAACAAAAAATATTAAATAAAGAACTGTTAAATTGTGTATTTGCTTACATGATTGCGAGTCGTCTAAACTGGCGATACAAAAACATCCGTGTAAAAGACTTAGCGCAAAAATTCCATTCATGTTTAATATTCGGATAGCAAAATGTTTCTTGCAAATTTAAGACCGGCTGATAATTACTTCTACCCTAGGCTGAAGATAAGTTTAATTTCTCCTGGGGCTATTATACAATGCGAATCAAAAGAAAGTCTCGAAGGTTCCTAAATGAACGCAGCACATGAGGCAAGACACTAAACGAGGTTACCTCCCTTGGAAACAGTGTTACTTGTTAACTATGGTGACATTTATATAGGATGAAGGTCATATGAAAGTTGCACAATGTGTCAAGCTACTCGGTTTAAATAAATAACATCGCAACTTGTAAAATATTCTTATATTAAAGGTAAAGATTTTTTAATTGATTGACCTAATCAGCATTCTTGATGTACAACATCATCATATTTCTTGTATAACAAATTGTCTATGCATAATATAGTGTCAGAAGTGATACAAATGATGGAAGAGAATCCAGAAATAAATGCCTATAAGTTATTCAGTAGCTCAATAAATGTTCGAATTACAATTAAAGTTTCTTTGTATCCAATGTTTTATACTCGTCCCTCGGGTAGATTTATATTCCCATTAAATGATAGAAAATAAATTATTTCACATCTAGAATCTTTTGTCAATCATCGTATGGGTCCAGCTCGGACATCAGGCATTAAAAAACAAAAAAAGTTTAATGATTAAATCTCTGTGTCACGATTCGTTTGAGTGCCAGATGACACAATAGATGCTTCTTGATATTACGATGTAAGTGTATTTCAGAGTGGTATGTACGACTGCCCGAGGAGACGAGAGACACGAGTTCGAATTCAGGTCGTTTCTGCTTTTAAAAACCAATTACGTTAAAATTCACCCAGAATTCCCTTTCTTTCTTTCTTTCCCTATGATTATATGGTTGTTCCAAAGTAACAGATACAATTAGGTCTACACTTCGTATAAACTTTGGCTTATTTTTTTTTAAGTATTTTTGTTTTGTTTTTCTTGTTTTTTTTACTCCAAGTTATACTCTAGCCAAATTAAAATTTATTTCATTTTTTACTTCGAAAAATTATAGCGGACAATGTAGAGTTGTCGCCGTGTGGCCAACGCGATAATAATTCTTTTCTCAGCGATCTACATCCACATTTTGTGTCTGGCCTAAATGGTACAATCGTTGGATCAAGAAGCTGACGGTGTCCGATAACGAATTTGATCAATTTTTATTTTATAATTATATTTTAAAGTTGTATACTGGAGGTATTGTCTTAAAAACTATTTTTAGCGGTCCCCGAAAGTAGAAAAGACGCGATTAGTTTTGTGTTGAATGTCTGTCCGTCCGTCCGTCCCGGTTAGATCTGGAAACCTAGAAAAGATAGTGAAAATCCGTCATCATAATATTTTAGAACATTCAAAGTTCTAATGCAACGGCTACTTTTTTCTTTTCTGAAAGCGAAAAAATCTAATTTTTAAAATCAAGTATGCAAGCTGTTTTTTCATAAAATACACCATTTTTACAACTATTCACTATGAATAGTAAAAAACATGGGTGGCTTTTTAGTAAGGCAGGTACCAATATAATACTACATACTATTTATTGACACATTTATGCAGTTTGTGTTTCCACACAAATTGTCTTTGTAACCTTGTTAAATGTATTTCTTGTTAAAAATAGTCACAGTGGAAAAGTTTAAAAAATAATTCTATCTTAAATTTAAAACAAAACAGAATTTTCAAAAGTTTTTAGATTACACCACAAGCTGTATTTAGGTCTCATTTTGAAATATCTGTATCAGTGGCGTAACTAAGGGGTGGGGGATGGGGGGGAGAATTTTAAAATCCCCCCGGGGGCCCCCAAATGGGTGTCCGAAATTTATTTGTAAATACATAAATTAATATATTTGATTGACAAATAGTGTCAACGGGTGTCTTTTTTTAATCAAAATTTATGGATTAAATTTATCACAAAGACTAAACCTAGATATTTTAAAAAATATTTTTGCCGCAGAGATCAGTTGTTAAAAATGAAATACATCTTCCATTTTAAACTTTGTTGCCACGAATAAAACTGCATGATATACAGCAAATTCCAGGTATCTTGTTACCTTTACTAATAGTAGATCTTAATGGCGAGTATTATATGGCTACACTAATTAACCTTGAAGCAAAATTTACAGAATCGAGTATAACTAAAAGTGATTCTTAACAATGCTTAAATTGTCCATTTTTCGGGTTTGGCGTCTATAATTTCAGAATTAAACTTCACACTCGAGTTATTACCCCTTTATTCATCTTTCCTCAATCCAATGGAAACTCTCTCTTTTTATTTACATCTAATGATCTAATCCTTTTGCTTTCGCACAAAACATAAACAAAAAATAATGACGTAATATCATATAATATTAATACATCCTTCCTATTGAAGTTATTATCACAGCCTTCCTTTTAAAGTTCTTAATAGTGTTATCTACTAGCAGGGCCGGTCCTAGCATTTGCGGGGCCCTATGCGAAACGGATCGCGCGGGGCCTAGTCTGGGTAGGGATAAGCATAATGTCAAAATAATAATTTTTTTTTGAATTAGAAAATAGGCCTACTTTCGTCTTTGCAATAAATTTTTATCAAATGAAAGCTCGCAATGCCACTTTTTATTTATTGGCACCCCAAAACGTGAATTTCGTCTATTCTTCAAGAGAATACAATAAATTCAAAAAAAGTTCAGGACTTTATCGTATATTTTGCCTTTTCATGAGATTTCCTGGAGGCCCTGAAAAATCAGGAGGTCGCGAAAACCCTGTTATTTTATATACGTTATAATTGTTTAATTTAATAATGTACACTTGGAATTAGCGCGGGGCCTATGAAAGCGCGGCGCCCACTGCGACCGGCACTGTCTACTAGGAACTTTAACAATTCGTCCACTTCTGGTTGTCTTGACTGAACAAGTTCTCTAGACGTTGGTCTATAACTATCTGTTTCGTTTGTTGCAACAGTTTGCAGTTCATTATCTTCATCGGTATCATAGTACCCAGAGATGTCTTCATCGAAACTCTTATTTAAAAAGCGTTGATTTCTTCTGTATGTTTTTCCATTGTTTGTCTTTATGATGTAAGATCTGGGTGCTGAATTTTTTTTATGACAACTGCTTTCTGCCATGTTTGACCTAGACGAACTCTCCAACAGAATAATCTTTAGGTAGTCTTGCTTTTGCATCGTATTTCACTTAGCTTTTCATCTGTCGTTCGTTGAGTAGCCTAATGTCTCTGCATTTTCAGCTACCAATGGTTTCAATAGTTTGTGATCAGTTGGAATGATTCCCTGAGTCTTCTACTCGTCAGCAGTTGTGATGGTGAATACGGCAGTCCACTTATCGGAGTATTTCTATACTCGAGCATAACGAGATATGGATCTTTCCCACTTTTGTATACCCTGAATCCTTTTGCTTTCGCACAAAACATAAACAACCAACAATGACGTAATGCCATATAATATTAGCACAGAATCTTCTTCATGCAGTGGAAAATTAAGAATTTTTTGCCTATGTGGAATTCTGGTCAAAGCTCCTGTGCCCAATTAATATAGTTCGGAAGAAACTACAAAAGTCTGGACTGCATATACGCTAAAGAAATTAGTACCCTTTCATGCTTTCTGCAAAATGATGAGAAACTGACAAAAACCCAATCCATCGAAAAAACAAAAGAAGGTAGTGAATACTATGGATTTCCTGTAATCAAAACAACCATATGAAAGAAAAGACTTGATGGAAAATTGAGTTCTAATGTAGGACTGTCAATACAACTGCAACGTGTTGCGACAGAAGTGCTGGACAGATTTCATATGGAGATGAAGGGCAGATTCCAAAGGCTAAAAAAGAAAATGGATACCTTTGAGTTTCTTCTTGAACCAAGACACCTGTTAGAAGACACGCTTGTGATAAACTGTGCTACTTTTCCTGTTTGTATGATGAAATAAATGGAAAATAGCTTTTTCAATGATGTCATTGATGCACGAGCACTTTTCATCAACAAACCAGTAATACAATCACCAATAGACATATTGAGGAAACAGGCTTCATATGGGAATTACGTGTGCTCAGACTTTGCAACCTCCTCCGAAAACCGCTAACTCAGGCCACTTCCATTACGACATTACGTCATGTGAGAGATCATTCTCAAAGCTCAAGCTCATCAAAAAGTATCTCAGGAGCACAATGACGCAAGAAAGGCTTATCATGGTTTTAATGTCAGTGAAGTCACAAATACTAGAAAGTATCGATGTAGTTGATGTTATAGATGTCTTTGCTGCACAGAATGCACGACGTGAAGCGATATCAATTTAGATTTGTCACTTGTGCATTATTTAACTAATAAACAAAGGTATTATTCATTAAAAGAGTCTTGATGATTACTTTTTGTTAAGTTTACTGATATACTGAACCAATTTGATTTGGGGCTTATATATTTTTGCGTACATTATCTCATGACATATGTCGAATGTCAAAATGCAAGGGACCCCCAAAGAGGTCAATCCCCCCGGGCCCCCAAATCCCTAGTTACGCCCCTGATCTGTATGACTTACAGAACAGAAATATTATTTCTTTGGATTGTTAAGATGTATATCAGATAGAGTGATATCTTTTAGTAGACCGATAGTAATACCAAATATAACGTTAACAAGAACAAGAAGTTCTATAATCACACATAGTATTAATATAAATAATAATAATAATAAAAATAAATAATAATAATAATATAATAATAATAATAATTTTTATTATCCTTCTCTCATTTTCTTTTACTTCCTATCTCTCTTATCTGTATTTCTTTTTCTCTCTCTCTCTCTCTCTCTATCTCTCTTTTGTATTTGTGTTTTTATCTATTGAGGAAAATAAAAGTTGAGAACCACTGATACGTATTCATCGTTAGGGAGGCTAGGTAACATTAAATGGAGTTAGCTTGTAATAATTACAGGGAATCTTTTATTTTCACGGTTCTCCTGATTGCCTATAAGTGTTTGTGTTAGGGGTCTGTCTAGTTTGGATCAATACAATTGAAGGTAACGGAAGCTGTAAGTTCATGTTGACATAATCGTCGTGTACAGCCTTGACACCGCAGCCATAAAAACTATTTGGAGCTTCCTTTATTATTCGATTTAAAAAAACAACAAAACAAAAAAACGTGTCTTGGCTATATTTTCCTCGAATTTGAGCTTTTAAGGTCAGTTTAATAGAATTAGTAACCCAGCGATGAAAAACAAAATTAAAATATAAATCATGTGTTTAAATAACATGACTAAACTTGACTAAATAAAGCAAAGTAACTATACTGACGATCAATAAGTATCCATCATAGAATACTGAACACTGAACAATCACCTGGAAGTTATGGATAGCTAACTCTACCTCCCTCATTTAGTCTCATTTAGACTTTTTGTGATTAGGTTATCGTTATTCTTTACTTCCTGGTTCTCAATCGTCTTTTTCGAACTATTTCTAAATTATGTTCTATTTAAATGATAAATCAATATCTCTCCAAGGTCGAGAGAATTCAGTCTTATCAATAAACAACTTTTTTCTTTCTCTTAAGCATGCACAATGTAATCTAATAATCTGGTCATCACTTTTCTCCAGGCTTGCGCAATGAGGCGTGACTAATCCTTTCTTGCATGGTTTGCGCCATGAGTGTGACGCATACATTTTGTATTTTGCATAAAGTGTGAAGTTATAAAAGAGTCGAGATAGGAGTCTTCCACCCTAATACGATGTTGATCAGTCATCGGGGGGTGGCGAGGGGGGGGTGGGGAGGGACACTAAGGGTTTAAACAGTGGCTGGTAAGACCTAACCAAACACGAAAAGTTTGGCTGAAAAGTGAGAAAGCTATTTGTTGCATACAGTTTAATGGAGAACCAATATAAATAAAGTAAGTTTCGTAAATATAGTAAAACATAATTATTGAGAACAATAAATAGTCTAAATGTAAACACGTTTTTAACAAAAATCTAATTGTTAGTTAAGAAAACTTGTATACGGTTTCAATTATGTGTTACCAATGCATGAATATAAGTCTAATAGCCTGATCTTATTAAGCAGACCTTATGTAAATCTTTAACCTAATCACAAGGTGTTCGCTATAAATTTATAATGTCCCCATATTTATAGCGCTAATAATTCTTGTGCACTAAACTAGTCACGTTGCACGCGGTGTAGGGAGTGTTTCCCATGTATTTTTTTTTTATTATGATTCCAAATATTTACACTGTATCTCGAACGACTTTAATATATCAGATTGTTCATTTTTACATTTAAATTATGAACATTTTTTATAATCTAAATATTTTATTTAATGTATATCTTCTTACTAATTCTCCTGCAAGCTACTCCGTAATGTGAAAAGCGCTTACCCCCCTTTTATCTGACTAAACAATCTTCTATTTTTATAACTTCTCACTAGCAGAGTGGTTAAAATGTCGATATCCCTTTCGACCCCCCCCCCTTTTTTTACAACTGGTCCAGATAAGTGATCGGAGAAAGCTACAAGCATGAAGTAGCGCTAAACAAATACAATGGGTAAACATATTTCTAATCACACAGATTTAGTGTTGTTAGTCTAGATCTATTACTAATGTAGTTACATGACTGATCCAAACTAATTGATACATCAACACTTCGTATAGGCCTATGATTTTATTTTTTAATTGTTAAAGATTTTTTTTGTGTGTTTCACTTTTCAGCAGTGCAAACCAAAATTTCTAACTTACTTCTTTGGCTTTGGGCTAATTTTTTAAAAACTTATTTGGTAAACGTTATTTTTCAACGTGGCTTCCTATTTTTTTGTGTTTGTATTTAATTCAATATCTCTCCTAATTGTTATCATTTATTAAAATACCTCTATTCAATTCAGAACTTCATGGAACCTGTATCCAGCAGAAACCAGGATCCAGGAACCTGGACAGCTGGTCTCAAATACGGCTCAAACGATTTTCCTAGAAATTTAACAGTCGATGTATATCGCATAGAAAAAGACTATTCTCATTGGCCATAAAGGGGAAACTCTAGTTAGACTGTTATAATTTTTCAAAGTAAAAAAAACATGTAAATTTGGCTGGAATTTATAGGTCTAGTCCCGTAAGTACCGTTATTATACTGTAACTGAGTACATTTAAAGTTGCTTCCATTTTATTGAAGTTTATAAGCGTTGCTTATATTTTTACTTCAATCTACTAGAGATGACATCTAGATTCTAGATATAGAAGTAGATCAAAACTAAACATTAAGAGTTTCAAAACCAAACCTTAAGTCAGATCTAAATGTCCATATAAAGAACATACCAATAAACAATCGCTGGAATATACCTTCCCTGTTGAATCAGATCATTCATATTTTTTTTTGCAGCTAAGAATGTCACGAGTTTGACTGTTCGATACCCGAATTCAACAAAAAAATATTTTTTTTAAAAATCTTTTTAATATATTTATAGTTTAATAGAATTATATTTTAAAATTATTTTTTTTTGTTAAAGATTTCTTTTGGAAACATTAAATCGCCACAACATCTCTTCATTTTGCTTTCTCCTCTTTGTTTTAATTTAATTGAAGTTTTATTCCTTTTATTAACTTCTAGTATGAAATTCTCAATAAAAAGAAAACATTATGTTTAAAAAATGCATTTTTTTTGTTTTATCATGTTCTCTTCAACTGAGCATGTCAATGCTAGGTCCAACTGCAATTGACGCTCGAGACATAATGTTGTTCCCTTTGATACAGTATGGGGACCACTGGCTTTAGGTAAATATCCCCGAGCTCCGCTATAAGGACAGACTTACAATGTTGTATTTTCCGTATTGATTGTCTGCTTTAGAAACTAACATGTCTGGGTGATTTATTTCGATTGCATTGTACTCTAGTCCCTAAACAGTTTTACAATGTATATAAAGTTAACGAAACAGTGAAGTAGTTTCACACTATTTACATATAAGACAAACTGTTTTTCTCGACGAATAGGCTTATGCGATTGCTAGTGTAGAGTTAGAAGCTAAAACGCACACATGAGTTTGGGGAAAAAAAAAGAAAACCTTGTGTTTTGTAGGTAAGCAGGCATGCCGTTTGACAGGTCCAAAAGATTGCATAGGTTAGTGTTACTCAAAATTTGAAATAATACATTTTTATTAGTTTTTTTTTTAAATGATCATAGGGCTGATCGCAAATTTCTTATAGCTCGCATTTGATGTGTCCAAATAATGTGCTTATTATACTTCAAATACAAGTCAGCTATTAAAGCAATTACTTTTTCTTTTATAAAGTCTGTAAAAACTCACCCTAATAGTCAGTCTGGAAAAAAGTTCGGACACGTTATTTCGCCGACACCCAATTTGGGATCAAGCTGAAATTTGCCACAATAATTTCTTTTACATGACAACACAAGAAGCAATAAAATAATTAAACAATTAGTATATTAACTATTGGTAATTAATTATTTTGTTTAGTATCTGGAACAAGGGAAAGAAATCGTACTTGACTGAGGTGGTGATATAAGCTGAATAAGTCCCCAGTAGAGGTCGCCGCTTGAAAGTAAGTTTAAAACAAACAGTAGATAACTATAACTAGCAGAGTGGTTACAATGTCGGATTAAGGAGGCTTGAGTCATGAATTCGAATTCAGGTCCCCCATTTTTTTCGAATGTTTTTAAAAACCGATTAACGTAAAATTCACCCAGATATTCCGTTCTCCCCCCCCCCCCAAACCCTTATTTCACAATTGGTCCAGATAAGTGATAGGATCATAGCATATTGAGAAAGCTAAAAGCATGAAATTACGCTAAACAGAACGGTTGGTAAAAATATTTCTACTCATACAGTATATACATAAAAATTCTATTTCCTACATAGATCACGCTCAATAGCAAGAATTACCAAATTTTTCAATCTATCTACGAGAATTGTTGACTTCAGGTAATTCTTCATAACTTTGAGGCGCGAGAAGCTTCTTTCACCAGATTACACAATTACGTGTATGGCATAATGCCGTTTTTACTTATTGCGCATAGGATTGGCGTTTTCCAAATTGAATGACACCCCAAAATGACAATTTTCGTCTATATATTTCATGAGATTGTATGAGTTTTTAAAAGATTTTTTATAATTTCCGGGGTTTTCCCAGACTTTTTCGTATATTTTACAATTTTAGGAGATTTCCATGAGCTCCTGTTAAATCTGTTATCTATACTATAAAGTTGAAAGTAAGGCGTATTTATGTATGTATGTATGTGTGTATGTCCCCGTATAGAAATCAAAACCGTTTGACCGATTTTGATAAAACTTGGCAGAAATGTTCCTTGGGTACTAACTTAGACTGTAGTGTATGTATTGTAGCCCTAAAACAAACTTAAGAACCTCAAAAAAAAAGTTGACCAGCTCTATGAAAGCATTATAACTTTATCGATCTAGGCCATGTTTACATGAGAAAAGATAGAAAGGATCTAGATCTAGATCTAATTTTAAAACTACACTTTGCGCAGATAGTTTTTTACTTTGACACATGAAAATACAAAATATAGTCCATTAATTTCATTATTTAATAGAATTAACCTTCAATTTTGTGTTTCAAAAGCATTTTTTACATAAATTCGTTCCTTATATCTGCGAATGTAGAATTACTGGTTGGCATTCTTTCATTAGACAATACCGTAATGTAACACATCTTTCTATTCCTAGGTCTAAAAACGTCTCTTCGCAAAGATAGTTTTATACTTTAACACATTAATATATTAATTATAGTCCATTCATTTCATATTTTAATCAAACATTCAAATTTGTTTTTTCTAAAGCATTTTTCATGCATTCGTTCGGCCTAAAGCTGCGAAGCCATGTTAGGATATATTCTGATTGTTTCATTCATTCGCGTACATCTAATTAAAAAGGTCACGCATGCGCACGTGCAAAATGAACTCTATCCAAGACAATATCTTATATAATACAGACGTTACTTCAAAAAAAGAAGGTGATTACGTCCTACGTGTCATGCATTTAGTCATGCATATTAACCAATGACTTCAATTCTGCCAAGTCACTGGTTTTCCTTTCTAGCTCAGGCAACCCATTCCATGCTCTAATAGCACTAGGGAAGAAGGAGTATTTGTACAAAATGTCCTAGCATATGGGACGAGGAAAGTGCCTTTATCTTTGTGTCTTTCAGAGTATTTTATTAAATTTTGTTTTTGTATTTGAAGATTATGGTTAAGTGTTTTGTGTATGATTGCTACTTTACTTTTGAGCCTTCTGTCCTGAAGGCTTTCAGAATATTTTATTAAATTTTGTTTTTGTATTTGAAGATTATGGTTCAGTGTTTAATGTATGATTGCTACTTTACTTTTGAGCCTTCTGTCCTGAAGGCTTTATAAATGTATTGATTTTACTGAAGGTTTTGCTCTAGTCAAATGTGAATATTCGTTTGTTATGAATCTCACTGCTCTATTTTGTGTCTGTTCTAGTTTCTAAATGTCTTATTGAGTTGAGGGGTCCCAAACGGAGGATGCATATTCTATTATTGGTCTAACCAAGGTTAAATAACATTTTAGTTTATGTTCTTATTTGATTTATAGAAATTTCTTTTAATAAATCCTAATGCTTTGTTTGATTTTTTTTTGTAGTTTCATCAATATGTGGATTCCATGACAGTTTTTCATTTATTATAACACCTAGGTATTTGGCGTTTTTAGTCTGTGTTACTGGTTTGCCATGAATAAGATAAGTGGAATTAATTTGTTTTAGTTTTTTTGTTACTCTTAACAACTGACATTTTTCTGGGTGGAAAGACATGCTCCAATTTGATTCCCATTTCTGTAATTCATCTAATTCTCTTTGTAAAATTTCTGTGTCTTGTGTTGTTTTTATTGTTCTATATATTATACAATCGTCTGCAAATAATCTGTTGATTTAGAGCCATTTATTATTACAGTTTGTTCTCTCCCTATCAGAAAATCTTTAATCCGCTGATGCAGTGGACCATTAATGCCGAAATATTTTAACTTTTTAAGCAAACTATGGTGGCCAATATTTAACTCTCAATTACTCTAGATCCAGATCTATGTCTAATTCAAGATCTACGTTATTCTTTAACACACGAACATACAAAATTAAGTCTATTCATTTAATTTTAATCAAATATGTGTAGGCCTACAAGCAAATGTTTTTATTTGAAAAAATGGATTTAAGTCGATTAGCTATTTGGATAGCACCATTCACTCATACTATTTTTACATTTTTACGCATTCGCTTTACTTATAACATTATAATTTCGTTTAATTGTTTACAAACCACTCTCAGTGACTCATCGACAGTTATACGCAAACAAAAAAACCCACGGGCCGCGGGTAATATATGTCTAGTAAGTTATAAAATGGTTTAATTTAAAAATTTATACACCTAGAATTAGCGCGTGTCCTTTGAAAGTGCAGGTCCTAAGGCCGGCCCTGCAAAATAGCGGCGTATGGTACCCCGCTGGTCGACAAGTATATATATAAATATTTATATATATATATAGAGAGAGAGAGATTTAATCCTCTTTTTACTATTGCCCCGGATGAAACTTAAATACTTCTAGATCTAGTATATATATAGACTAGATTTATATTAGATCTATATTAGATTTACGTAAAAATATAAGCTTAGTTAATCTTTCAATGTTACTCAATTTAAACAACTCAGTTTTTGCTACACTACCGCTGACTATGTTATGTTATTTTTTACAGAATATTTTCAATGATAGTCCCATAGGTCTTTAAATCTAGACTTAGTATACGATGTGCAAAATTTTACCAAACATTCATTTATTAAATTCTTGAATAAATAATAACTTACATTCAGAAATTCCCGAAGGCAATAGACCATTTATGAACCCGATATTTCTTTCAAAACCGATGTTGGCTCTAAATGGAAGTCTAGTTCTCAAGCCAAACTTACATTTATTTTTTACTTTGAAAAATTATAACGGTCAAACTAGAGTTTTTCCAGTGTAGAAAACGAGCTAGTAAATTTTTTCTGAGCGATATACTTTTGTTAACTCTTTCTCTCCTAACTGACGATACCAATTTAATTCCACCAGAATCTGGTAAATAATTACGGAGAGAAAGAGTTAATTTCTAGGAAAATCGTTAGAGCACTTTTTTTTTGAGTTTAGCATTCATGCAGGTTCCATTCTGGTTCTTGAAGGTTCCATGAGGTTTTGACTTGAATAGAGGTATCAATAAGAAACTATTTGATGAAAACTACTGCAATAGTTAAATAAATGAATAAATTATAATTTATATATAGCGCTACTTTCCTGAGTATAGCTTGCTATAGACAATCTCATTTGTGGAAACAGTGGGGAGGGTGGGGGGAGAAAGGTTTTCCGTGTTTTAGGCGCTCAGTAAACACAACTCTGCCAGAGTCAGGTGTCGAGCCCCCTTCATAGGTAGCCAAGCCAAATTCAAGTGTACTTGGCCTCTTAACCACGCTTCCCACGATTCAAATTGAGCCCTAAAATATATCTAACACAAACCCTAACAACTAACCTAATCCTAATGCTAAAGCTTAGCCATAAATCTAACCTTAAAATTCTCCTTAGCCCAAACAATAAAATCAACCCTAAGTCTAGAAACTTACTGAGTGTGTTTGTTTGGCTTATAATTTTTAAAAAATGTATTAACAAATCACTACAATGAAGGTCAAAGTTCACGTTGAATTGAAACTGGGAAAAACAAGCTTTTGATAAAATACAAGGAAAAAACAATCCTCATTATAAAGCCCGTTCACCCGGAAGTGCTTGCTTTTGAATGGGACAAAAAGCTTTACCCTATTATATACCTAGATAGCTTTGGCTATACAGGGAACGTACACAATAGGCACATATCCTGAATTGCGGGTCACACCGTAACTTTGTTTACTTTACTTAACTGAAAAACAAACGAAAAACAGCAACAACAAAAAAAAACACTGGTTTCTAGTTTCTATTGTCACTGACATTATCTTGCAGTCAGCGAAGTATATATCACGTTTGTGACAGCGATATTAGATTATCGTCTTCTATTGACACTTATTTTTAGATTAACAAAGCCAACATCACAATTTATAAGGGAGACTTGTAACTCCAAGATAGCGAAGGCTTAAAAACTGCTTGACCATTCTCCTAAATTTGCATTGCTCAAATTGTGGGACGAGCCAACTTGATGTACTGAGATATTACTATGTCCTCGACAATTGTGAATCTAGGGTCCGCTCTTTTTTGTTGCGTCAAAACGGTCACGGACACACCCATCTTTCTGTTCACTTCTTTTTGTGTAAAAAAAACAGAATAAAAACAGGCCCACTTCTAGAACAAAACAATGTTTGAAAAATTGTAAATGACTCTCACACACCAATATCATCCCAACCCCCTTCTTAATACAACTTAATTTGGCCTGCGCTCTTCTTACTAGGAGAAAAAGTCCGTTGTTAATGTCAGGAGAAGGAATAAAGCTTAGAATGCAGTAAAATGATTGAATACCACTATGGATGCTCATATATATCATATCATAGCGCTTCCACTGACCCACAAGTTGTCTTAGGGAAGGGTAATCTTTTAAAGCAACTTTAAGAAACACTGTGCTGAAAGATTAACTTTACTATGCTGACAAGTCTAGTCGTGACACTAGTTTTTAGCAACGCTTTACTTGTCTATTTGTAAACTAGTCTAACTTTTACTTTTAGATTAACAAGTGTGACCATGCTGTTTGCTATTTCATTGATTATTGCCTCATTGGTGAGAGTTGGTGCTTCAGGTAAATGGCATCCTTAAGTTTAGAGATTTACACTAGTAATATGTTCTATCTATCTATCTATCTATCTATCTATCTATCTATCTATCTATCTATCTATCTATCTATCTATCTATCTATCTATCTATCTATCTATCTATCTATCTATCTATCTATCTATCTATCTATCTATCTCTGCTCCTGTTTCAGTGTCACGTCCTCCCAGTATCTACATTGAGCCCCCTTTTGAGATTTACTACAAGGTTGGAGAAAGTGTTGAACTTTCATGTCAGGCAGACGGTGAACCTAAACCCACGTACGTATCTCTCTACAGCTACTATCTAGATCTGGTGTGTAAGGATCTAGTTTGAGAATATTTTAGTTATAATTTTAAGGTTATTAGAGGAGAAAGTAATTATTTAATTCATAAAGCTCCTCCTCTTCCTTCGTGTTCTAAGATGAGCACATTTCTCATATCCTATGAATTCGAAGATGAGCACATTTCTCATATCCTATGAATTCGAAGATGAGCACATTTCTCATATCCTATGAATTCGAAGATAACTGTAAAGTCCAATCCTTGCATTAAAAAGCCGGCCGCATACGATGTATGGGTGGGTTTGGTCAGTTGCAGACAGGCCTGCTTCTTCTCTCAGCTTTTTGTTGGTTCGCTCGCTTTCACTCTGGCTACTCTTCTTGCTACAAATCTCAGGACACCGAGATTCACAGCTTCACGCCATGAGGAGCGATCGAGAGCTAGTGCTTTCCAGCCGTGAATGTCAATATCAAACTCCTTGAAGGAGCTTTTGAGAGTGTCTTTATAGCGCTTGTATTGACCACATCACAGTTGGGGCCTTTTTACTGTCGCATTGATGCTGTTCATGTTGGACAGCTTTAAGATTTCTGTGCCTGGTATGTGGTCTGAGCAACGCACCTTATGGATACTTCTTAGACAGAGTAGGCGGAAGGAGTTTAGCTTTTTAATGTGGCGGGAATATTTAATACATATGGCTCTGTTATCTAACATGATATAGGCTCAAGGCGCTATGAGAATATATCAGATGGGGGGGGGGATAGAAGACAGCTTAAATGACAAACTAATGTGAATAAGTTTCTAACAGGAAAGTCGTGGGACTTCCTGATTGTGGTAACAATGTCATTTGTTTGAGCTCTTTTGGGATAAAGTTTCAAAACTAAATTAAACTTTCAAACTCTTTAACAATATTATACTAATATGTTTCTCTTAAGATATGCGAAAAATTGATAGCCCTCAGAAAAACCTTTACTCGTGTCCGCCATATGTTAAGAGACGACTCATCTCGTGGAACAGTTCTTATTGGGGATGAAAGTTCTATTTGGTAGAGACATTTCCATCTGCATATCTTGCATGTGAAAGTATAACCTGGCTATGTGTTTAAGAAGCCAATCTGAGGCTCATTTTACTTTGTAACTGCGCTCATTGCTTCGATGTCGTCCATTGCTTGTCCTTAATCCTAGATCTATCTACTTAGAAACATCCATCAAAAAAATAAATATTAATGTAACAGTATCAATTTCAGATATGATTGGAGTAGAAATGAGATTGTGTTTAATCCCAGTGCTAACGATGACAGGATTGTACAACTGTCGGATGCTGGTACTTTAGTTATCAATAGGACAGAAGACAAAGATGAGGGAATATATCAATGTTTTGCTAAAAATGATTTTGGAAGGTCTGCCAGTAAAATAGTTAATTTGAGGCAGGCCAAACTGGCAAGTTTTGCTTTTGCAAGACCTACATACCACACACCATTATTGGGAAGACCTTACACACTTTTCTGTGTACCACCAGAAAGTGTTCCTCCTGCCACTGTCTTCTGGATAACTAAAACAGCTCAAGGAGGTTTTAATGTCGTCAATTATGACTCCAGGGTCTCCGTGGACCGAGAATGTAAGTTTTTATTGTTTAAATATTTATTTCCTATGGACATTCATTTAGTATGTACTTTGACCCATTGTAATATTAGCGGTCATGAAGAGATCGGCGACAAGAAGTCTTCATGAGCTCAACGACAAGAAGTCTCCATTGAGCTTAACGACAAAAAGTCTCCATGATCTCGACGACAAAAAGTCTCCATTAGCTCGGCCGCTGGCTTCATCTCAGATTTTTTTGGCTAGTAAAAGTGTTATTCTTGACCTGATCTGTCTTTTTTTTTTCCCTCACGGCGTTCATTTCGTGCTTAAGAGTAGCTAAAATTGTCGTATAGTATTGTTTAGAAACGGAACTTACAATACGTAGATCTAAATTATAGAAATCTTTTATTTATTAATTTAGAAATAACAAGAAAAAAATACATTAAAGAAAACAAAGCTTTTAAGAAATGTAATTGTTATCATTTTGTTTAGATTAGTCATGTCATTAAATGTGTAATAGCTCTTGACTAACAATAATTAATCTGTGCGATTATAAATACGTGCACCAATTGTTGTTGCTTTTAGCGCTACTTATTGCGTTGAACTTTCTCAATGCACTATAATCCTATCACTGGTCTGGACCAGTTGGGATGACTGGAAATGGAAAGGGGAGAGAAGTAAAGGGGTATCTGGTTTTAAAATGTATTTTAGAAAACAAAATTACTTCAATTCGACCTCGAGGGCTAAAGCCTCCTCATCAAGCCAACATACTAACCACTGAGCCAGGCGTGTTCTTATGAAAATAAAAGGTTTCATAGCTATTTTATTGTTAGTTTCAAACTTTAAAGCGACGACCTAATTCTCTACACAAAGTATAGAGGGGACTAATTCAACTTATTTCGAAACATCTGTCAAGAACATTTTCTCCCCTTTTACGATACCAATTAAAAAAAATAATTACCAATAATTTACTCATTAGTTATTTGTTTCTATTGTTTTTTTATCTGTCAAGTATAAAATATTACTGTGAAATTTGAACTTGATCAGAGGTTGGTTGTGGGAGTAATAACATGTACAAAAATTGTACCAGACAGACGGACAGAGTGAGTTTCTATAAGCTTTGTAAAAGAAAAAGAAATGGTACACACATGACATCGATCATTTTAGTTACATAATGATAAAGTAAAAACAAATATAAGCCACGTCGAAGTAAACTCTGAATGAATTGGAGCCATAGTACATTCGATAAGTTACATTGGTAGATAGTTCCAGTTCCTTCAAGGCAGTTTAATGAAGCCACTACCTCTATCTAGGATTTTAAAAAAATAGTGAAAAGGCTATATAAGCAATTTTATTTATTTAAGAGCTTTTTAAATATATCGATTTAAATGTATTTTTTACTGACTGAAATACTTATATTTTTGAAAGTCTTATTATGACTATTAGGTCAGATTATGCAGTTTGGATTTTAGAAAAAAAAAAAGCATATTTTATCTTATCTGAAGAATTAAACTGCAATAATTGTAAATTACTATTTACTATGTTTCTAGATCGTCTAAGAATAACCAATGTGAAAAGAGAAGATTTTAATAATGGTTTACCTTACGCCTGTAATGCTGTGAATGACGTGCTGAGGATTGGTTCTGAAGGCCCACTGCATTATCTTACACCAACTGGAGGTACAAGTATACGGGGGAACACATAGGTTTAGGCACAAGGATAACTCGATTAGTGCAATAGTTCATTTGACTGTAAAGCAGGCATGTCAAACACAGTGTTTGCGGGCCGCATGCGCCCGCGACCACTTTGCATGCGGCCCGCTTGGCCATCCCAAGAATCATCAAAATAATGTTAAATTGTTAAGCGTTTAAAGGTCAACACTAATTTTCAGGTAAAAAAAACACCTAAAAAGTAACAATCAAATTAGTTGAACTTATTGAGTATTCTTTAATCATCAGATTTTTGGAAACACATTATTTTTCGACAATTTATTTTACATTGAATTAGATGTGGTATTAGATGTGGTATTAGATGTGGTATTAGATGTGGTATTAGATGTGGTATTAGATGTGGTATTAGATGTGGTATTAGATGTGGTATTGGATGTGGTATTTCGTTTTTTTTTTTATTCACTTCGAATTATATTTCAAGTTATCTTTTAAGTTTAGTGCTGTTTTTTTTAACTTTATTATTATAAATTGTTAATAACACATCTTAAATAAGCAATATGTTAGACTTACACAAAAATTATCAGTGGTTAATATTATCATTCTATGTTATTGCATTGACTACTAGGCCCACTTTATATTCAGTTTATTCAGTACTTTCTGCTGTTACAAGACAATGTACACTAGTTTACTGACAATTTAATTTCCCAGAATAATGGATTGTATACTGATAAAGAATCAGTAACTACAGCAGCAACTGCTACTAAAAGAAAAATTAAGGACGAAAACAGATCGTTTTAAGAAAGAGGGGAGTTAAGTTATTTCTGCACACCGGTATCAAATAAGATTTCAACGTTTAATATGCCATTCTTGTATTAGTGTGCCCAAAGAGTACAATGTCAAACAACATTAACCTAATCACAAAAAGGCCTATGTTGCTTACACCGGAAAAATGAGAGATGACAAGCTACTTGAATTGAAACATAGTCTTAAAAGGCAACATATAGTTGAGAGTGAGTCTGTAGCGAAAGCAAGCTACATTTTGTCAAACTTAATTGAATCCTATAGCAAATAATTTAGTGAGAGGAATTTTATTAAGGAGTGTGTCGTTAAAGCTGCGGAAGTCCAGAAAAATGTGAAAGCATTCAAAGAAATAATGTTAACTAGGAACACTGTGGCAGATAGAATAAATGGCATGTCAGTCAGCTATTAAAAACCTACTTGAGCTCTGTTCTATACATAACACCACAACAGCGAGGATGTTTTTGAGAAATTACAGGCGTAAAATTTACCTTTGTTAAAGCTAGCTAGTCTAGCAACAGATAGCGCAAGGTGCGCACCAACCATGATTGGGGTTAGAAATGTTGGTGCAAAGCTGCTTGCGAAAATAAGTGAGGCTGATGCTAATTTTAAATTTGATCATTTTCAGTGCATCATTCACCAATAAGCATTATGTGCAAGGTAATTACAGTTCCAACATGTACTAAGACCATTTCCAGTCGATTTCAATTTTATTCATAATTTTCGCCAATTTTCATGTTTCTGAATGACATTGGACACGAATTTGATTGTTTTTCCACTTTGAAAGCTACAAAACACCGTTCGAGATTATCTGATCGAAAATTGACATCAGTGTTGAAAGTGTCCGTGGCAAACAAACTTCAACCTGATATTAATAAACTTGTATCCCAGAAAAGATGTCAAGCATGAGGACAATGAAAATAATGCCGAACCATAGTAATTTTTTTATTAATACAGAAGCACTACAAATTTAGTTAACTAAAGGACAGGTATTCCACTAATTCTTGCGTAAACTATTGTATTGTTTCTAATTTACATACAACTAGTAGGCTATGTTTTCCAACTGATATTTGGCTGCGGCCCTTCAGGTCATGGTAAGTTTTTTATGCGGCCCATTCACCTTAATGAGTTTGACATGCCTGTGTAAAGTAATAAATATGGTGGCGAATAGAACGAGTAGTGTAGTGCTTGCCGTCTTCAATGAGACATCTTGGACTTTAATCTTGCAATCTTACTCCCCATACTGTGGCCTTTGTGCTGATCACACTCTGATTAACACTGGCTGTAGATTTAGATAAGTTGAATAAAAGGTATTTAGAGAGTTCAAATATTATTATTACGAATTATAAAAATTAGGAACATTATTTTTTTAACTCCTAAATTTCAATTATTATTTAACTTTTTTATAAAACACAATATGACCTACAAACCTTAGCTGGTAAAGTGCCAATTAGTACAAATGTCGATAAGTTACAAAATGGAATTATATGTTTAACTACAAAATCCGTTTATTCTTTTTTATGTGACTTGATTTAGCTTATAATATGATCCTTGTTCCAATGAATTTATCACAAACAAATACACTAATTTATAGTATTGTTGCATTTTAAAAGCACATTTTATCTTTTAATCTATTTAAAAATTAATAACAAGATTTTTTATCGATTCAAAAAAAGGTGACACCTACAGAATTTTAAAATTCGTCTTGATGTATTCTTAATGTAACATGCTCATCTGATGGTTCATGGAAATATTAAAATGAATTTTGTTTATTCTTTGTTATCTATTCCTAATATTTAGTAACTGAAGACTTTATGCCAGTAGAATACTTTTGGGCAGACCAAGATGATAGATTTGGACTTCTAGGGTCCAATTTCTCTATTAAGTGTATCTTTTCTGGGAAGTGAGTATTTTTTTTAAATTGTCTCTAACGTGATCCTAAACAACCACGACTAGCAGTGACACACAAGGGCCTTTGGAAGTTTAATATTGCATTAAGAAGATGTACATGCAAGCAAAGTGCCCTTTAACTATTCTGCCAGTTGTGAGAAGTCGTTACTGAATTGACACTAAGGGCACTATTACTTGTGAAATGTGTGACATAGGATTGGAATGTCTTTACAAAGCTTATATCAACTCACTCTGTCTATCTGTATGTCTGTCTGGTAAAAAGCATTTGTACTCAATCCAAGCTTTTGAATCAAGTTAAAATTGTGCACAATTAATTCTTGTACCTGACTAAACAGAAATACATTTTGTACAAATTAACCAATTATTTAAAGAGCAAATAATAATTAAATATTTTGTTTGGTATCGATACAAATGGAAGAAATTGTACTTGACTGATGAGGTAATATGAGCTAAATTGATTATCTTTGTACTTTGTGTAGAGAATTATGTCGTCACTTAAAAGTGTGAAACTAAAAATAAAGAACTAAAGAATCTACTATTTTCATAAGCACTTCGCTGGCACAGTGGTTAGTGTATCAGCTTCTGAAGGCTTGTTCTCTCGAATTCGAATTCAAGTCATGAACCTTTTTTACAAAACGCATATCAACTCACTCTGTCTGTTCGTCTGTCTACATTTCTGTCTGTCTGGTAAAAAGTTTGAACATGCTTTTCCTCCCATTTCCCATTATCGGAAACTTTGCACAATTATTCATTGTACCTGACAAGACTTGAATCAATCAAAAAATTTACCAATTAGTTAATGAATTATTGGTGATTAATTATTTTTGTTTGATATTGAAATAAGGGGAAGAAATGCTACTTGAAGATCTGGATGTATTAATAGATTTAACTCCTCTTGTTACGTTTTGACACGTTTTTCTCCCACGTCAAATTCTCGGATTAAGTTGAAATTTCGCATAATTATTCCTAGTCGATGACAATACGTGAATCAATCCAAAAAGTTATCAATTAGTTCATACGTAAGTATTAATAAATACATTTATTTTTTATAGCAGAAAGGGAGCTAAGTCCTGCCAATTGATGATAACTTGCAAAAAGAGATTCTTTGCCTTAGATAAGCTTAGTTTTAAAACAATATATTTATTTGTTTCTTTTATATTAAATGTATTTTAAAAAGCGATCACTGTAACGTTTTTTTGTCTCCAAATGGTCCAGACAAGTGATAGGTTCATAGCACATTGAGGGCATTATTTATTTAAGCTAAGTTTTTTTTAATTAGGATTTAAAAAAATATATATTTTTGTTGTTACGGGTTATGACTGGTGGATACACTACTTGTAAGGAAGTATAATATACCTGAACACTGTTTGAACTATGGGTATTAATATTTAAATACTAATTTCAACCTTTTATGTTCACTTTTGTTTTCTGTCTATTAGTCCAACACCTGATGTGCATTGGGAGAGAGCAGACAATAAAACAATGTCTGACAGATGTGATAGTCTGACTAACGAGCTGAAGATAACAAATCTACAATATGAGGATGCTGGAATCTATGAATGCTGGGCGACTAACTATGTCTCTCTGACTCCAAAATATAGAACATTTAATCTTCGAGTCAATGGTAATTGACAGTTTACTTTCCTAGAATCAGACTTTAAAATAAAAATAAATTAACGTCACCAAACGTCACATAATATACCTTTTCGTTTTTGTAAAGTAGTTCAATCTAGAACTGATAAACCGATAAGTAGTCAAAGATTTTATGTAGGATACTTTTTTTTTATGGGGGGGGGGTAAATAAAAATAGAATTTATGGGCCAAAACTATGAGAGGGAATCATCGAAAATGTAAACATTCCTTTTTAAGGATTTAAAAAAATGTACCAGTCAAAATAAACAAAATACAGTATGAAATATTTCAACGCAGCAAAGTCTAAGAATAAGGGAAACTAGAAATTATGGGTCAAGAAATGGAAGATGGGAGGTTTCCAGCCTAAAAATGTCCAATTAGAACCTAAGAATATTAGAGTACAAGAGAGATAGAGAACGGGCTGATCCAAGCTAACGTTATTTATGTTGGAATGTCGATTTGTTCCCATGATTTATATTGTTTATTATGGCCTAAACATCCCCTCTTTTCGGTTTTTGAAAGTTCAATAAAAGGGCCACATTTTAAGGATCTCTCTAACAAACATTTTAGACCGTGAAGTAGTTTAATTGTTACAATGAAATTTAATGGCCCGCTCTCTTTCCTTCTCTCTCTCTGCAAACCTCCATTTTTAGTTCATTTTTGTAACCTGCGCGTCATTGTCTCTCCGACAAGAAAACACACATACCTTGGGTTAGTAGTTCGTAAATTCTTTACTTGCCCGCCCTCTCTGCGCTCTCCGGAAAAAAAAAAGCTAATTAAAATCTCATGGCTTTTGAATTCAATATTTATACTTTATTTTGCTTTTCAACCATAATCCCCCCCACACACACACCCACACACCCCCGATTTCACACTTTTCACAATGACAACCTTTAATTTTTTAGCATTCTTTGATTGATCGACCTTTCACCACACACTTTTCAGCTTTGAAATTCTCTCTATATAGCATCTTTGGTTAGTTTTACTTTTTTTTGCACCTTTTTCCCCACTAAATACTATTGGAAGAACATTCTTATAAAGTCACTTCGTCTGAGAAACTTATGATAAATATACTAATTCATTTAAAAGCCTTTCAATACCAATCATTTTTGATTGACTAGTGTTTATTTCTAGTTGACCCACAGCTGACCTACTCTTTGCTTGTCCGTCTTGTCTTTAACGTTCATTGCTCTTAAAACAACTAACGTTTGAGTAGAAACATGAAATTATAGCTTTTGAACTTGTCATCTCTATTGAGAGAGAGAGACCTGACTATTTAGTGACATATGATGTATTTTCTGATTACTAGCGAAACCTTACTTCACTAAGGAGCCCACTGATGTTGAGCTGAGTGAAGGTGAGACAGCCGAGTTCACTTGTTTAGCTGGTGGTGTACCGGAACCGAACATTTTATGGTCAATCAACGGAATAGCTCTCAATGGTATTCTATTAAGTTAATTGTTTTTTAATACAATTTGTATGGGTGCATGTGTGTGTGGGAACTCCTAATGGACCTGTCAGAAGAGGTCCTATCTTAATTAGATTTAGGCTTAGATTCATTCATTATGTCGGAGGACATGTTCCACAAACCTCATGCGACGCTTTGTTACAACCTCATTATGTGGTGGACTCCCAGTTCAGCACAGGATTTCCTTGTTTGAGACTTGATCTCTGTAACGGACTCCTAAAATCCGTCTTAACCATTTTTGTTGAGTAACATTTACTCTTTTCTCAATTTCGGCAGATACGTTGCTGTTGTGATGAAAGTTATGTTTCGGAGCTTGTCCTCTAATAAACCGCAGTTTTCTTACTTGACACGCTACGTCATGTTAAGCATCCCCATCGTTTGTTACAATGCTGCCAGGGTATGTGAACTTGTACAACTGTTCAAACTCTGTCTCGCCAAGTCTGATGGTGGCACCCTTTGCATTATATAGATTACCACTTGTACAGTTTTTGTCTTATCCAAGTTTATGTGTAGGCCAATTCTGGGTGTCTCACTAACTAGGCTCTCGGTCATTTCTTGTATGCATTTACTTGTAGACCCGAGTAGTGCTACGTGTTATGGCACTATAGGGAATGTGTTATTTGTTTCGTAAATAAACGAAGTTTTGACAGTTTCGTTTATTATTATTAAACTTATTCGACATTCGCTATTAGCGTCGACTATTTTCTAATGTTGGCCTTTCGCCTATGCTCTTGGATTTCGTTATTTGAGTGCTACCTCCTTATGATTTATCTGCATTAGACACATAGTGGAAGCACCTAACAAACGTTGTCGGTGAAGTCCAAATCTGTCATTCGATCCTGTTCACGCCATGAAATACCAAAGCAGTCTAATCCATTGATCTTCTCATGGCTAGGATGAATAGAAAGGGAGACAAGATGCACCCCTGTCTCAAACCTGTCACGATGCTAAAGAACTCAGTTGTTCCTTCTTCTTTTTTAATGCAGCAGCTCTATTGACTGAATAGATATCGTAAAATCTGGAGGAATTTTTCCGGGATCCCATATTCTCTAACAATTTTTCATTCATTCTCGGTGGACATTATCAAACGCTTTCTTTAAGTCTGGTCGTTAGCCGTTGCTGGTACTCGAGACTTTGTTCGATTATCTTTCGTAGAACATAGAGAAATTCTTTTATGCTGTATGTATGTCCGTACGTTTGTCTTTCCCGTTTAACTTTCAGAAATTCACAATACTTTTGATAATATATTTTTATCTCTGCCCATATCTTTCTTAAAGTAGAGGACTGATTGATGAAAGGGCGGATGGACGGACGGACAGATGGATAAATAGACTGATTGATTGACTGATTCATTAATTGATTTATTGAATGATAGATAAATTGAAAGTGCGATGGACAATGCATATTATATTTAATAGGCATGAATGATAATAATGTGTTGGCAGGTGTAACTTTATGGTTTTCCGAAAGCATGCACTTTTGTTTGAACATTTAAATTATGCAAATTGTAGACACACACTTTGAGAGTTTACATTATTTATTAAAACTAGATTTCATATGCATAGTCAACTGTTTTATTCTGCGGCAGCAGCCTAGCATCATGTAAAATAATACAGTTTGTGAAACATTATTCTTTTTTTTTTTAATATTTAAATTTAAAATTTACCAATTTTATCACTTTTCTTCTAATGAAACCATACGGTGAATTTGTTAATATTTTTCAGATGTGATAGACCCTAGAATAACTGGGCCGAGGTTCAAACACCCTCAGGAGAATAAGATCCTCCTGGAGAATGTTGAGCTGTCAGACTTTATGGTCATTCAATGTAACGCTTCTAACATTCATGGATACGTCTTCGCAGACTTTTACTTGAAAGTGTCCAGTAAAATTAGATGATGTACTGAATGAAGGTCATGGGACTGGCAAAAGACTTTGTATGGAAAATATATATATAAATTATGTGCGTTTATACCATGTGGACTCTTTGTGTTCTATTATTTTTAAATATTTTTTTATTGGTAATTCCATTTGTTACATATGTTTTAAAATGTTTCATTATATCAATATTACTTTTCTACAAATTTAATAATAATAATAATAATAATAATAATAATAATAATAATAATAATAATAATCTTTATTGTCCGTATGGAAATTTATCTTACAATTTGTGCATTACACCTAACAAAAACATTATAACTATAAGATACCAAAGTGTACATTCACACCAGCCCAACTTAATCTCTTTCTATGAACTACTTTTAGCACCACACTTTTACTTTCTCCAATAAAATAGGGCCCAAGTACCGTGTCAGAAATCCATGTTAGTTGGACTTTGAGAAAAGTTCGCTCGGATTCAATCCTCAGACCACTTGCTAGGGAAGAAAGGCGCTTTATTTATCACTTGGCCTCAATGTTTCTATTTATCACTTGGCCTCAATGTTTCTATTTATCACTTGGACTCACTGTTTCTATTGATCACTTGGCCTCAATGTTTCTATTTATCACTTGGCCTCAATCATTCTATTTATCACTTGGACTCAATGTTTCTATTGATCACTTGGCCTCAATGTTTCTATTTATCACTTGGTCTCAATGTTTCTATTTATCATTTGGCCTCAATGTTTCTATTTATTACTTGGCCTCAATGTTTCTATTTATTACTTAACCTCAATGTTTCTATTGATCACTTGGCCTCAATGTTTCTATTTATCATTTGGCCTCACTGTTTCTATTGATCACTTGGCCTCAATGTTTCTATTGATCACTTGGCCTCAATGTTTCTATTGATCACTTGGCCTCAATGTTTCTATTGATCACTTGGCCTCAATGTTATCACTTGGCCTCAATGTTTCTATTTATCACTTGGCCTCAATGTTTCTATTTATCACTTGGCCTCAATGTTTCTATTTATCACTTGGCCTCAATGTTTCTATTGATCACTTGGCCTCAATGTTTCTATTGATCACTTGGCCTCAATGTTTCTATTTATCTCTTGGCCTCAGTGTTTCAAGTGATCACTTGGCCTCAATGTATATATTGATCATTTAATCTCATTGTTTCTATTAAACACTTGGCCTCACTGTTTCTATTTATCACTTGGCCTAAATGTTTCTATTTATCACTTGGCCTAAATGTTTCTATTTACCACTTGGCCTCAATGTTTCTATATATGAAAGCTATTAAGTCTTTGTTTTATTTTGAGATTTTTCGTTGCATTTACAACGCGGTGGATTTCTTGAAATGAAAGCTAGAAATTTTATTTAAAATAACCCACAGCACTACAACCACTTTTTAAATTTGAAATTTTTTTTTTTTACACTACATCTATTCAAGTCACAACTTCTCGCGGAGAGGGCTACTGATCCAAGCTGGAACCTGCACATGGATCTCAAAAAAGGGACTAATGATTTATATATATATAATTCTGTACATCGTTGAGAAAGACTCGCTTGCTACACTGGAAACTCTAGTTTGACCGTTCTTATTGAAGAAATGAAAACAGATTTGTGATGTCATACATCACGTTCCATTCAGACCAGCATGTAAGTACACAAACTTGATCAAGATTTGAGATCTACACGAATAGCAAAGATCACACTCTGTTCTGTTTGCTCTGAATTAGATACATTACGTCATGTAGATGTTTGTAAAATGTTTGACATGTTTCGGATGTTCTGCAGAGTTGAAGATAATTTACTTTCTAGTTCAAACCTCCTGCAGGACGACGGGGAAAAACCATCTAGATGACCATTCCAAACAATGTCTTATCCACCTAGACGTTCCTCCAAAGGCTCGCCTGTGTTGTTCTATTTAATATAGTCAAAACAAAATGTTTAGGACAAAAAGTTTTGTGTTTCAAAGCTTAGAGCAACTCTACCTGTTTGTCTGTCTGTCTGATCAAATGTTTATACATGCTATGTTTCCCAGACCCATTCTTGAAACAAGTTAAAACTTTGCACAGTTATTTATATCCATAGATAAGACGTATTCAAGTTGAAAAAGTTAACTACTTAGTCAATTATTTTCTGGTATTTTTTTTGATAGAGAAGAAGGGGAATAACTTCTAAATTATTGAGAGATATTAAAGTATGTGCACAGCTATTTCCTTTAGATAAGCTTTGGGTTCTTAAAAAGGATTTTGTAAAAAAAAAATATTGTCTAAACTTCTAGCACCAAAACGGCCAGCGCAAAACGTCGATACGCAATGAACCATTAGTTTTAATCACCACGTTGTTTTATAATGGCACCTGAGCACTTTGCCGCAAGGCCTTTAACACCTTTCAAAATATACAACACATCCTGAGCAGAAGGTTGGCCTATAAATATTTTACGTGATCAATAGAGCAAAAAAAATCTTACTAAGGGGATGAACATGTACAACCACATCTTTAAATACTGTAAGATTTATTTCTCCTTTTTAATATCAAACAAAATAATAAATTAACAGTGGCTTTTAAATTAAAAATTTATTCTTTTTTTTAAATGTGATTTTCATCTAAATACTGTAAGATTTATTTCCCTTTTTAATGTTAAACAAAATAATTATTAACGCTATTAAATAAACCTTTTTTTTTTAAAAAAAAATTGATTGTCATGGACATTAAATAATTACGTACAGTGTTATCTAAGAATGTTAATTGGGAGGGAAAAAAAACCTGCAGAGAATCCTGCCACTTAAACAGAGTGAGTTAATATAAGCTTTGTAAACAAAAACAACGAGTCAGTTAAAATTGTGACTATCAAGTGACCCCAAAACTTGACAGTGTCAGTTACTTACGAGATATATCACCACCAGGATTTCAAAAGGTTGTCAGTTCAGTCTCACTTTGAATGTTGCCACGAGTCAACATGTAAGTCGGATTTAGAGCTATGCACAGCGGTTACCTTTTGCAGTTTGATAAACATGATAAAACAAGCGCCCACATTAGTGTTCACGACTGGCCTTGAACTTTGCCTATCCTAATTCTTTTTGAAAGTCTTGTTCTGCCATTGAAACGTCTCATACTGTTTATTTTAATAAAAGGTAATAGAACTAGCTTATTGAATTTAATTTAAAAAAATTATTGTTGTTGTTTTGATAGAGGAACGGCTGTGTTGGTGACATTAAAAAAGTAAAGTTCCATTTTCAGACCTCGCAGATGATGTAAAGTCATCTGTTTCTGTGGCCAACGGTTTACAAGGGTGTCATGTGGCCAGCACAACAACCAACCGTCTTTACTTTCCCCAAGTAATGTCAGGTACCCATTAGAGCTGGGTGGACACAGAGGCGCCCAAAGATCCGAAATTAAAAATCCCAGTCTTCACCAGTATTCGAAACCGGAACCCTGGTTCGGAAGCCAAGCGTTTTACAGCTCAGCCACTACGCCTCCTTATTGGTGGTATAGTTCTAGTAAAAAAAGAATTCTTATATGAATTGTAAACGTATTTAAACCAGCTATTTATTCATGTTCATTGTGTTTCCTGGAGCTATCGACGTCAAAGTTTAACCTTTTCTATTCGAACAATTTATCAACATGAAATAAAAACCAAAGAAGACGCGAGTGTTGCTTCTACAAAGAGGTAGAATTCAAGAATTTAAAGGGTGAAGGTGGATAAAACGACGGCGACGGCTTTCAGGGAGCAGAAATTAACAAACGAAGAGGTCCATCAGGGGCGGATCATAACAAAGGTACAGACGATTCAGGTCGAAGTTTAACAAAAGATAAGGGCTTTTAAGACAGAGCCTACAGTATTTGTCTTGACAAATGTATGTTTCATCATTTTTTCTTGTTCTTTTACATCCATCAATTAAATACTTACTTGAACTTAGACTTAGATCTTCCGGCGCCTTTCTACGCATAGTGCAGAAGTCTGTCTCCATTGAGACCCATCACTGGGAACATCTATAGCTTCTTCCCAGACGTGTCCACTGCTCCTAGGTCTTCCAGAAAGACACAATTTAAATTTATTGAGTTGCCATATGAATGTATTAATAATTCATAAACAGCCAGGAGTCAGTTATAGAGATCGGGTCTCAGTCATCGGGAAAACTCGAGGTCGACAGTTTTATCGGTTTGAAAATGTCTCATTATCGAAAAATTAATTTTGGATAGAATGTTTTTTGAATGAAATTTTCTATGTGGCGTCAAAGGGAAAAAAATCTTGACACCGCTTACGTCACTAGGCTCACAGCAGTACACTAAGACATTTCTTTGCAAAAAAGAACAAGTTTTAATGAATCAATTGGCGTAATTAAACATTCAACCCCCCCCCCCGAAATGAAATCCCCCCCTGCAGGGGGGGGGAACGGAATTAAATTACTGATTTTTTGGTTTAATTTGGTTTATTTTAGGTGAGATTTTAATACTAAATCATCACTTACCACAGCACAGCCAAAGGGGTTTTGAGTTAAAAACCCTCTACCAGGCGGTTTTGAGTTTAAAACCCCCTACCAGAGGGTTTTGATTCAAAAAAATCCTATCAGGGGGTTTTGAGATAAGAATCCCTCTACCAGGGGGTTTTGAGTTTAAAACCCCCTACCAGGGGTTTTGAGTAAAAAAAAACCTCTAATTAGGGGGTTTTGAGATAAAAATCCCTCTACCAGGGGTTTTGCAGTTAAATCCCCCTCTTCTATCAACAAAACTACAAAAAAAATGCAAACGACAATCCACAAATTCCAAGAAAAAAGCTAAGGAAGATTTTGACTTTAAAACCGCCTCCAAAAATTACTATAAACCCCCTCTCAATATAAAAAAAGCAAATTACACATTCAAAATTCTATGAGCTTAGCCAAAGGGGTTTTGAGTTTAACCCCCATTCCTCCAGTTGGGGTTTGAAGCTAAAAAGTACCTCTTAAATATTAAAAAAAAAAGCAAATTACATACTATAAAGTCTATGAGCGTAGCCAAAGGGGTTTTGAGTTTAAACCCCCCTTCAGAGGGATTTGATGCTAAAAAATACCTCTTCAATATAAAAGAAGCAAATTACACACTAAAATTATTTGAGCGTAGCTAAGCTAATGAGGGGTTTTTAGTTTAAATCCCCCTCCTCCAGATGCCATTTTAAAAATTTAAAACCCTTTCAGATGGTTTTGAGTTTAAAATTCCCCTACAGGGCGTTTTGAGTTAAAAAACCTCTCTCTTCAATATTATTTTAAAGCAAACTACAGTCACCAAATTCTATGACCGTAGCTAAATGGGGTTTTGAATTAAAAAAAAAAAACAATAAAAAAATACTCCAGAGATTTTTTATTTTAAAACCCCTCAACAGATGATTTTGACGATAAAACTTTCCTTTTCGATATAAAATCTAAAGAGAAATACAGGAATGTAATTCCAAGAGCTTAGTCATGAGAGGTTACACATTTCTACCTGTGGCTGGGCTTCATTAATAAAGTGTGAATAGTCATCTGCCGAAATTGAAAAACACTAAATGTGGCTCAACAAAGTTGGCTAAGATAGATTTTAGGAGTCAGTTATAGAGATCGGGTCTAAATCAAAGAAATCATATGCCGAACTGGGAGTCGAACCCTTAGTAAGGTTGTGACAGAGCGTCGCATTAGGTTTTGCGGGACATGTTCTCCGACAAAATAAGATAATAAGTGTTGCGGAAACAGCTTACCGGAAAATGCGCCGAACGGCGCGAGAGTGTCTAAGTCAGGAAGAATAGCACATTTGTTTTTTGAAATAAAACTTTTTAATAGCAAGATAATGCACTGTAGATACCTCAGAATATGCATTTTGTTGGCTTTCAATACCAGAAATAGTGCTCGGCGGCGGGGCTTCGCCCCGCGATGGGGGAGCACTGCGAGCTCCCCCAGACCCCCTTGCTAGCAAGGGTGGGGAGTCTACAAGATTTCCACTAATTCCAGGAAGAACCTATTCTAGGGCACAATAAACGTCTTCCGAAAGGGTCAGAATGTAATAAAGATTAATTATGTACAAGGACACACACACATATTTAAACCCCCCCCCCCCGAAAAGAAATCCTGGCTACGCCCATGATGTCGATGTATGAATAGTTATTGTGTTTTAAAGACTTTTAAAGATTGTTTATACTTTAATTATGTACACCCGTAAGTAGCTTTTACTTTGTTACTATTTTTCTGGTGAATTACTGCAATGTGGTCAAGCTTCGAAGTCTACTGTCCCATACCAAAAACATAGGAAATGGTCATAACACAGCTTATCTATGCCTTACTTGCACACACTGAACATGATAACCAGGGCCGGCCCTAACATCTGCGGGGTCCTGTGTAAAATGGATTGCACGGCCCAATCAGGGTAGGGATAAAGATAATAAGTGAAAATGAAGATTTTGTATTAGAAAATAAATTCGTCTTTGCATTACATTTTTATTAAATGAAAGATGACGATGACGTTTTTTTATCACGAGTTGGATTGGCGTTTACCTTATTGATTGACACCCCAAAATGACATTTTTGTCTATTTTAAGGACATTTTTATAAGTTTCAGATTTCCAGAAAACAAGGAGACCACCGGAACCCTATTACAAGGTATAATAGTTTAATTTAATGATTTACACCTAGAATTAGCGCGGGGCTTATGAAAGTTCGGGGACATCAGGCTCCATATGTCATGTTACAGAGGTCACCCAATAAAACCAGCTCAACTCAAAGATCACAGCGCATAGACATCTCTTAGCCTGGTAGATAACTTGACATATCTGGAAAGCATAGTATCAAATGCCGCATTGCTTCAAAGATAGGTTGATTTGTGATCAGGGATAGTCGTGCTTTTGGAAACCTCTAAGCGAGAGTGTGTCGATATGAATCACTCCGCCTGTCTACAAAAAGTCGGTGTCTACCAAGCAGTGGTTCTCTCAACCTCTCTATGTGGATCTTCTTGAATACCTTCACCAGAGATATTTGCACACCATCATGGACATACGGTGGCAAGACGCACTACAAACAGCGATATTCTTGCGAAATGGTATGAACTTCTTACAGTTCGACAGTCACACTAGGCAGGGAACTTTTTTTTAGTGAGCTGAAAGGTGGCCGGCGTAACAGAGATGCCCCACAATAACGCTTCTTTGGAATACTAAAGCGATGTTTTTAAGTCTCTTAGGCCTTAGAAAAAAAGGCGCTATTTTACTTTGTTACAAGGTGCACGTTTTACCCTATAACGTAGAGACTTTGCATCATTTGATGCTTCGTTCTAAAGCCATAATGAATATAGTAATTGCAATATTAAATGTCAGAACGTAACCATTTGAGAAGTTACACTGCAAAGACTTTCTTCCAAGCCAATAATAGCCCAATAGTTTTATGCAAAAGATGCATCGTAAAACGACACGACGTGAGTTGTAGTTTGTCTAAACTGTAGGTGGACTTTCCGTAATTACAAAAATATTCCCAAAATGACTTCGGGTATACATCCTTCCCAGTGGCGAAGCGTCCATGGCGCGAAGGGTTCAATGCACCTGGGCCCATGACCATTTAAGGGCCTACAACCGATGATGTAACAACCATGGAGCTAGGACCGCATTTACCTTTATGCAACATGCTCTAGCTTAGGGCCTTCAAGAAATATTTAGTAGTTACATACAATATCAGGGGGCCTATATCTCAAATTACTTAAAGCCTTTTCAACTCTAATTACGGCACTGTATGGCGTGTAGGGGTTTCATATCACCTGGTCCCATGACTAATGACCGATTGTGGCCTGCCCTACACTGCAATTTTGTAAAAAATGGTTTTAAAAATTTCTTTACAATATCGTAAACGTCATTTCAAACTTGATATTAATATAAAAAAATCAGGTTCATTGTAATGTGGTGACGGTGTGTTTGTGGTGACGGTGTATTGGTGGTGACTGTGTGTTGGTGGTGACGGTGTGTTGGTGGTGACGGTGTGTTGGTGGTGACGGTGTATTGGTGGTGACATTTGAGTCCCATTCTTTCGTTTTTTTCCCTCTATGTTAATTAAACCGTTGATAGAATTACCTTTTTTTTCTGCTTTTTTTTATTTAAGTAAGCATTTTTTTTTTTAGTTTTCTATTAGTAGAAATTTAGATTTTGACTTAAACTTAGATATTAAACAAGCAAAAGAAACATCATGTTTTGTTACTTAGGGAAACGTTAAAGATGTTCACTTTGAAGCTACTGATCGTGACTGAATTGGGGAGGGTGTTTAAAACAAAAATGTTTACTGTAGAGAGATAATTATATTTATCGTGGAATAGTGTCTTTCACTTGAATGGCTGCTTTGTCGTCTGGTATGAGCACTGGAAAGTCGTTCAGATGGTCTCGAGTCTCTGACACAGCACCAATGTTGTTTGTTTTCCAACCGAATCATCAAAAAAGAAAGAAAGATAGGCCTTCTAATGACTTAATGACTTCACTTCATCAGCTTGCCAAACATACAAACAACATGAACGACTGAGAACGGTGGATGATGCAAACAAAGAGCACATTAAAATTGATAATTACTTACTGAAAGTAATTCATCGCATAGTGAATGTTAGTTTTAACTTTATAATGGCAACATACTTTCATATAGTGGTCATCGCAAAGAGTACCGTTTAGGTGACACAAGAAACAACGAAAAAGTCTTAGCAGTACATAAATTCTTAACAAAACAAAAAACGCAAGCATTTAACTCGACCCACAGATTCAAAACGTTATAATAGACCTGTTGAGTAATTCAATTTTATTAAAAATCTGCGCCATTTTTTCTTTATCATGGTCGGCAGCACTCAAAGAGAATTAAAAATGTATTAATTTGCATTTTTGTTTAGAAAATGTTTTGTGAACTTTGATAAAGAAATACTCATAGAACTTGTAATCAGAGAGTCATTTAGAGGTTTTCCTATTTGTGAGAACCAGAAGTCTGCAGTATTGACTGAACCAATACTCTCAAGTACTAAAATATCACCATCTTTTTTTAAATTACTTACGATGCAAAGGCAATGATGTTGTCAGAGGTTCAAATTATATATATACTGCTGCTTGGCTCTTGTTCTTGTTGTGTTTCTTGACTTGGTTCCTGTGGCTCACTAGCGGGTTTCATTAATATTAAATAATACTTGCTTGATACTTTCTCAATTATAAGTCATCAATACTTGCTTAACTCAAATACGAACACATTAATATTCATCAACTCTAACTTATATTTATGAATATCGATAATACTTTAATACTTAATAAAGGACACAATTATATCTTATGAAATAGTAATACACAAAACACCAGTCCAGGAAGTAAACGTCCAACCTCCTTGGACCTGGAGCAAGAACTTACTGACTTAACACATTCTCTCGCACATTCAACGAAGACTTAATCACTCAGTTCACAACACTTGCAACACTTCGCATTCATAACAAGGGGATATAACAATCATACCAAAATATCAAAGTAACATTAATTCTCGCCATACCTCTCCCTGACAGATGTTTTTTTTTAAATATGAACGGACAGTACAACAGTCTTCAGGTATTGTTTCAACCTGCGCATTATGTTCCTTGTGTTCAACAGTACTTCAACATGGTCTTCAATGATTATGTCTGCTGTGATCATGAACTTGCATTGGAATGTCTTTTAGTAAATGTATCAATACATACAAACTACTGGATTTCTTTTTCACACAAAATATTTGTCATATTGGGGGGGGGGGGGAAGGACCCATCAACAAATTCTTGAACCCGGGCCCACGGGTACCTTGCTACGCCACTGATCCTTCAATTAACAAATTATTCATCCGAGCGAGGCTCGGTCACCTGGTACTTAAGCATAATAAGAGTTGCGATGACATAGAGGACATTACGAGGAAAGCGCAAACAGGGAAATCATAGTACAACTTGGCTCCACACTTTCGTGGAGGACCTCGGAGCTGGTGGGAAGATGCTTCAGACATTGCCAGTGACAGAGTTTTGTGGAAGCATCTTGTCTCCCAATGTGCCAAATGGCGCATGAGGGTCTAAGTAAGTAAGAATAGCAGATTAGGTTTTATATATATATAAATCCCCCAAATCCCCTACGCCCATTCTAGATGCAAGACGCTTAGGACGTGATCATCTTATTTTTTGAAGTAACGTCTGTATAATATAAGATAAGATAACAATGAGAAAGAGACATACACAGTGTGTGTAAGAGGGAAAGGGAAAGAAAAAAAAGATAAACAGAGAAATTTAAAGAGAGAGAGAGAGAGACATACAGAGAGAATGGGTGCGGTACGACGTTTAAATTTATGTCCTTCCAAACTAAAAATATTCCATTTCTATCAAGTGCGTGTTTACTCAGGCGTGAAGGCCCAGGTAAAAGTGTGTTGGGAAACAGGATGTAATAGGAGGCGTAGAAAGGTAGGAGTTTTCAAACTAGTTGGCTCTTAGAGGATTGAGACTTGAACAAGGAATAGAGCTTATCTTTCTAATGTTATTCATTTATATTTGTACTGACTATCTATCTATCTATCTATCTATCTATCTATCTATCTATCTATCTATCTATCTATCTATCTATCTATCTATCTATCTATCTATCTATCTATTTATCTATCTATCTATCTATCTATCTATCTATCTATCTATCTATCTATCTATCTATCTATCCGTTTGTCTGTCTGTCTCTCTATCTATATCTATCTATCTATCTATCTATTTATCTATCTATCTATCTATTTATTTATCTATCTATCTATCTATCTATCTATCTATCTATTTATTTATCTATCTATCTATCTATCTATCTATCTATCTATCTATCTATCTATCTATCTATCTATCTATCTATCTATCTATCTATATATCCTGTCCTATCCTATCTATCTATCCTATCTATCCTATCTATCCTATCTATCTATCTATCTATCTATCTATCTATCTATCTATCTATCTATCTATCTATCTATCTATCTATCTATCCGTTTGTCTGTCTGTCTCTCTATCTATATCTATCTATCTATCTATCTATTTATCTATCTATCTATCTATTTATTTATCTATCTATCTATCTATCTATCTATCTATTTATTTATCTATCTATCTATCTATCTATCTATCTATCTATCTATCTATCTATCTATCTATCTATCTATCTATCTCTTTCTCTCTCTCTTTCTCTTTATATATATATATATATATAAAGATTATTCTCACGCTCTAGACTAGAGATTTTTTGTTGGCATTGATCAAACTATGTAGATCACTTTACCTTTACATATCTCTTAATTTAATCTTTTCAACCGCTGGAGAACCACATAAGATCTTTATCCGTCTTTCTCCATTCCTCTGTCTTTTGCCTCGGATATAATTTCTTTCAATGGCAGGCCTGTCCATTCTTTTATGTCGTCTTCACATCGCTTTCTTTGTCTGCCTCTTCTTCTTTTTCCTTGGACTGGTCCTTGAAGGAAGGTCTTAGCCAGCCCCGAGGACCTTGTGATATGGCCTTGAGTTTATGTTTTTTTTTCATTAATTAGCAGGTCATCGTAGGGTGATCATTTGTGACGCGGTCTTTCTAAGTGATACCTAGGACCTTTCTGTACCATCTCAAATCTATTGCTAGGATCTTCCTCCCGAGATCTGTAGTCAGCGTCGTCCAAAATTCACACGTGGCCGTTACAACTGATCAGTTTGATTTTAATATCTTGGGCTAGGCCTTTGTCTTTCCAAGTGCTCCAGTGGACTGTTTTATTCTAACTGTTGTTCAGGTTTGGTTCCTTCATCTGATACAATAGCTGCAAATTTAACAAACACGTAAGTATTGTCCCTTGGGATGGAATGGGACAGCACACATTTGTATTGCCCATAGTAGTCGATACTTGATATTGTAAAATAAATTTAGGCTGAAATTTGCAGTTGCGTAAGTGCAACAAAATATAATTCATTCATCCTCTATGTCCATCACCTCTACCACCAAACCGAAAGCCACCTTGACCTGCAATATATGTGGACGGGAGTGTCTCTTCAAAATAGGGCTCCACAGCCATATGAAAAAGTGCTTGAGATGAACCGTAGTCGTTTTACGACTGAAGGAGGCCGATGATGATGAATCTGTTTCGTTGCTGAATTTCATTCTGAATTAATTTCAAATAATTTGTGAAGGCAGGAAGGCAGTCCCTTGAAGTCACGTTGTTACTGAGTACAGGATGTGTAAACGTAGCACCCCAAACTGGCCGACCAACAATATTAGTTCCAGGATCTAACTAAAACTGTGGTTGTACACTATACTTAAAGTTTCATACATTTAATGATTTGATTTGAACCATATTAATGTTATAATGGGTGTCAGGTGGGTTTTTAGTCGCTTAAGTAGGGGATGATATGATGGTCCCATATCCCCAGCCTGAACAGAGAAGCACAAGAACCTAAAGTTAATGGCATGTAAAATACGAACATCGAATAACAGTTATTCAACTGCACAGTTAGTGAATAACAATAGTTATCAATATGAACAATATTTAATAATAATTAATTAGAAGTTATCAACATATTTACATATACATCATTATCATTGAAATCATCATTAAATTAATAGGTAGTCTACTATCACGCCAATAAGTTTCCATAACACACCTTCACGCTCACACTCCATCTCGGCGCCCAACGTAACCTCAACTCCCTACACCTCAACCACAAGAGTTACTACAAAACTCCAAGGCGGAAAGGCGACACGCTTTCCCATAGCCCAAAGCCTAACACCCTGAAACGAAAAGAAAACCTAGATCTAGCGATGCCGCTACAAGAAAGAACTTTTCAATAGCGACACCCGTACCGAAAGATCAGCCTACTTAATAAACTATGTACTTACGTACCCTTACAAGGGGGAAACAAACAACCAGACCAGCTACCTAGCTCACAAAAGAAGCTCTCTCTCTCTTGCGGGAACTAAGGATGACGTAAACACACACACACACACACAATATTCTAGACAACAAACGCACTAAAAAGAAACTACTTCCTATACGAAAACTTCACGCGCGCACGACAATGGGAATCTCATGGGATGGGACGGGACAGGCATAAATTGCCATGTCATAGGATAAAAAATATATGTCCAATTGACAACCTTGCTAATAGCACAGATTTATTGTTGTTTATCTAGATCTAAACAAATGTAACTACATGACTAATGCAAACTAATTGATATACTTACACTTGGTATAATCTTTTTTGTTGTTGTTGTTATTGAGTTTTTTTATTAATTTTTTTCTTTTTTTGTTTCGGAATTGATTTGCTTAAAATATGCCGTCGAAGTTTTGTCTATACGCATCACCAAGTGAATTAATACTGTACCATAGATTAGCACAGATAAACTGTAGTCGATCTGTAATCGGATTGCTCCTAAATACAGAGATCACCAAATCTAATGATATTTCTCTACGTTAAGGTACCAAAACATCATAGTTTAAGTAGTGTCAATTTAGACGTCACCGTTATTATCTATTTTCTGCTCACCAGTTTTGTAGGATTAACGTTGGCAGTAGCAGACAAAAGCTGTTTTGGTGTTATAGAGAATTTATCACTGCCAGGAGCTTGAAAACAGAGACAACCAGACTTCTCTAAGCAGGAAAAAGCAAAACGAAATGTCCTGTTAAACTTGTCATTGATAAGTATAGGCCTGTACAGTCAGCTACTGCACCTCCACAGCAGGACCTATACTTATATATTTACGTGAACAGAATACTTACATAACACACACTGTTGTAACAGAGAATAGTCATGGACTAGAGAGAGGTGTAAGCACATTGAACTACATCCTGTTCGGAGGATACACACCAAATGCAGGTAAGATTTGGAAAGGTGAAAAATAAGTGCATGCTATCGGATTATCAAAGTAAATGTTAATATATGTCAGAATCATTCGTCTGTTTCATCCCTTCTAAAAGGTATTTAATGGTGAAATACTTGTTTATAAAACACATACATTCGTTTTAAAGAGAGCTCGAGATAAAGCGAAACACCTTAGTGTTATTATATATATATAATATAATTATAGGGTACCAGCGTTGTCTTTTGTGCTACTGACGAAAGTACAGTTAGGCCCAATCTCTTTTTAGGTCAGGTGGGGAAGGAATATCTTGGAGAAGATCCTACACTGAACATATATTCCATTAGCTTTCAATGTTCCATTCAATATTCCCAAATCATGCTTGAAGCCGTAACAAAAATCTTTTGCCATCTAAATAATTAGACTTTTTTGATATAGCAATAAAATACCATAAACATTTTACTAACAATTTTTATATCGTTTAAGGAGTCAGAAAATAGTATTTATATGTAAGATACCATAATATAAACAAAAACAAGGTCCACATAGGACTAGATATATAGGTGGGTGGGATGGCTAAATGTACGGAATCAAAGTTTACGTTCTATATATATTCTTAGTATTCCTTCTGCAGTAAATTATGGTCAATTTAAATGCATTTTTTGTATTTAGTAATACTTTCAACGCTTTTATTTTGTGAATTAATGAAATATTGGTCAAGATATTGAAAGGGTAAATCTCTTTCAAACCCTTCGATCAGTGAGGTAGATTAGTTAAAGGTCATTTCTTTCACGGTTAACGAGGGTGTCGTGTGGCCAGCTCAACGATCAATCGCCTTGACTTTCCCTAACGGATGTTAGATACCCACACGTGCTTTGTGTACTTGCCGGGGCTAAAACTAGTCAAGGGCCCATCCTTAACGGGGGTTGAAACCCGAATGTTGACCACTCAGCCAGCAAGCCCCCTACTAACATTGACATACATAATTTGTTTCGTAATGGAACGGACGTTTAATTTTGTTTTACATATCATAAAGGGAATGTAACGTTTAATTGGTCAATACATGAAATAGTTCCACATTTCTCTTCCCCCTTCTTTCTCTTCTTCTCTCTCTCTCTCTCTCTATATATATATATATATATATTCCTCCCTCTCTCCTTTTCTCTCTCTCTCTCTCTCTCTCTATATATATATATATATATATTCCTCCCTCTCTCCTCTTCTCTCTCTCTTCCTCTATCTCTCTTACACTATTTCTCTCCGTGTTTACTTCCTTCATACACAACCAAACAATGTATGACATCTTCTATATGCTGTCATTGAAGCGTTAACAATGACAACTAACACTCAGGTCAAATGACATTGTAAAGTTTAGCCTTGTGGAGAATGCGGAACAAAGCTAATCAAAACTTGACTTCTATTTTAGTATCGATTAACTTTTTTTAATAATATGCATTTAATAGTTATGTGTCGACAAAATTAGTTTATTAGTAATATTTTTGTTTATTGTCTAGATATCAATTTAATTTATAATATGGTTTTATATCAATTCGAAGCTGTTGTCATATTTGTACTGTATCTATCCATCACTAGTCTCTTAATGTATTTTTCCATCTGTCTGTCATTCTATCTATCTAAGAGAGACAGACAGACAAGTTCGCTTTTATCGGCATATATATTTTTAAAAAACCCTAAAAGATTGTTTTCAGACCTTGCGATGTATAGGGTCCAAATGTCAGATACCCTTTAGAGTTGGGTAGACTCAGTGGCGTCTTAAATATCCCAATATTTGTAAACCAAACGCCCATAAGTGTATAAAGACTATATTTTGTTGTTTTTTTTTTCTTTCAGGTATAATGTTTGCGTGTATTGTATTCCTGTCTCTGTTGGTCACTGTTCACGCAGGTAACTATATTTTATAACACTTCACATCCTTTATAAAAACACGTATTTTTAGCGGCCCCCGTAAGGGGAAAAAGCCGCTATTAGGTTTGTGCAAAATGTCCGTCTGTCCGTCTGTCCGTCTGTCCGTCTGTCCGTCTGTCCGTCTGTCCGTCTGTCACACTCAGATCTCGAAAACTAGAAGAGATATGAAAAATATTATTTCATCATTAAATCCGGCTTGAAAAGTTTAGGTGCAACGGCTACTTTTGGTTTTCTAAAAGCAAACCGTTTAATTTATAAAATTAATTATGCAAGCGATTTTTTCATAAAAATACACCAATTCTAAAACAATTACGTAAATGTAAGGGAGGCAATGTTACAATATGCTAACAAAGATGGACAATTTTTGTGTATTTTCAGTATCACTAAGTCAAATATATTTTTAAAATGTACAGGAAATGTTTACAACAAATACAAATAATAGTTAAAGACGTTTTTTCTGGTCAACTAGCTGCTAAAATTAAAAGAAAACATTTCTGTTTGTTTATAAAGGCTAATAATGCACTTTGTATGTAAATATCACGCACATTTTTTTAAATGGACTTTTTATGCAGCGATTTTCGTGCAGTAGCGTAACGTCGCAACATGATCAGGTGCTAAACCAATTCCTTAAACTTTTTTTAAAAATCAGATTTTATTTATTTTTTGTTTAGTGCCCCCATCCGAATAAAAGAAGCTTATTTTTGTGCGTTTTGTCTGTTGGTCGGTCTGTCCGTCACGATTAGATTTAAAAAACTAGAACTCTAAAAGCTATTGAAAATCTAATTTACCCTTTAATGTTCCTCCCATAACATCTCAATAGTTTTAAGTATCTAAAATTGATTGTTCCGGATTTTTTTGTGCAAAACTAATCAACGCCAACAAATGTTTGTTTGCTCTTCTAACTTATATTACATTCAATTTCCATGCTTAAACGTTGCAAAAACACATTATCAATAATATGTTGTTCCGTTTTTTATGTAAATAGCATATTAATGCTAAATCATAATCTCTATACTGACTTATATTTCATTAATTGTAAAAATGTTCCGGATATTGTTTTATAAAACATGAATTATGCGTAATGATTGTTTGAAATCGCATAAGGCTTTTAAAAAAAGTAATTTACTAGAATTGATTACTGAAAATTACTTTTTAGACATTTAATTTTCTTGTAAAACATAACATAGAAGTTTTGTAATCGATAAAGAAAGTTCCGGATTTTGTTTCTTACAAATCGTCGCCAGAAATTTCCGAATTTATTTAAAAATCTACTAACGCCAAATAATTGTTTGAACTCCCTCTTCTAATTAATAAACAAATAATCTTCTCATTTACGAAATAATGTTTTTACGGATTTTTATGAAAAATATTTTAACTCACTACTCTCTTACAGTACATTTAACTTTCTACCTAAAACATTAAAAAATCTAATTATCGTTAATATTATGTTCCGATTTTTAAGGAAAACAGAATCCAAACACCAAAGTTAGGTATGAAAATCTCTCCACGTGGCTGTAGAACATCTAATTTTTATACGAGACCATCCAAAAAATTTAATTAACGGTATTACATTTATCTGAAATTCTCTTTTTCTTTTACTATTTATACAAACATCCGGAACAATCTATTATATAAACTTTTCAATTGTGTTCATACCTAAAAATTATTGCGATGTTTTGAAACGTAAAATAAAGGTTAATCAATTTTTAATAACTTTTAGTTGTTTTTTTTTATATCAAGATAAAGGACAGACCGACTGACAGACAAAACGCAAAAACAATGTGGCTTTGATCCTTTTTAAATAATATCTATTAGAACTCAGTGCACCAATGTCTATGAACCCTCGTTAAATATCTCATGTAAATAAAGACATTTTTTTTTTATGGTACCGGTACTAGCCTATTGTGAGGTAATGGAATTTTTTTTCTTTGACGTCATATGAATGGACTCTTTAAATATAATGTTAAAAGAACGCACTCGGTGCGCCAATGTCTATTAACCCTCGAAAAAATGGCTTGTATTAATGAAAACATATTTTAGTCTAACTAAGCCGTGTGACGTAGTGTTTTTTTTTCCTTTGACGTCACATGGAATGAATTCTTTAAATGAAATGCTAAAAGAACGCACTCGGTGCACCAATGTCTATGAACACTCGAGAAATGGCTCGTGTTGATAAAGGTGATTTTTAGTCTAGCTAGGCCGTGTGACGTAGTGTTTTTTTTTCCTTTGACGTCATATGGAATGAATTCTTTAAATGAAATGCTAAAAGAACGCACTCGGTGCACCAATGTCTATGAACACTCGATAAAAGGCTCGTAATGATGAAGGCGATTTTTATTCTAGCTAGGCCGTGTGACGTAGTGTTTTTTTTTCCTTTGACGTCATATGGAATGAATTGTTTAAATGAAATGCTTAAAGAAGCACTCGGTGCACCAAAGTCTATGAACACTCGATAAATGGCTCTTATAGATGAAGGCGATTTTTAGTCTAGCTAGGCCGTGTGACGTAGTGTTTTTTTTTTCCCTCTGACGTTATATGGAATTAATTCTTCAAATGAAATGAAAAAAGAACTCGGTATAGTAATGTTTATTAAGCCTCGTTATGTGACTCGCGTTTAAAAAAGGAATGATATCTTGATTTAGATCTAATCTAGATTTTTTAAACTAGATCTAGATTTTTATTACACAATATCTAGATCTGGATTTATATTCTAATTAAAATTATTTTAGAGTCAAGATCTAGAATTTCTAGATCTAGTTTAGACTAAAATAGACTAGATTAAGATGTAGAATTTCAATTTCTAAACTTAAAGTGTAAAAAAAAAGTGTAGATTTTCATTTCCAAACGTTTTGATCAATATTGTAATGTTTTAATATACTAAAACTAATCTACTATTTTTTTATTAAATTTAAATTTAAATTTACGGCAAATGAATCTTTGAAACATTATTACTTTTGACCATCGGATGGCTGCCTGGTCGTGCGGTTTGCGCGCTGGACTGTCGTTCAGATTTATGGATGGCCCAGGGTTCAAACCCTGCCCGCTCCCATTATCTTCAACTCTGAAGGAACATCCGAAACGTGTAAAACATTTTACATCAAAATTAAATCACCTCTTGAATATTATTTGCGAATATGCAGATCCGACAGGGATCCGACTTCGACGGGGGCCGCCTCTGAGTTTGTGTAACACAAACTCTCTTTGTAATCTTGTTGTCATATAGATATATATGTTGTAGAAAATGTTTCAGGTCACGAAAATCTGTACCATTCAACAATTAACACTTTTTACCAATGGTGTATAGATAGAAAACTAAATAAATGATAATAGATTTTAGGAAACATAAAGGCCATCTTGCAGAAATTCAGATAAACAACCAAACCGTAAAACAAGTGCAAGAATATAAATACCGAGGTACAACCATCAACAACAAACTGAAATGGATTAAACACTGTCAAAACCTTTACACCAAAATTCACCAACGTCTCTTCTATCTTAGAAAGCTAAGGAAATTTAACATCGATAAAACAATAATCTATTAACAATAATACTTCACTGGCACAAAGACTTAGACTAAATAGACTAATTAAATAAGCATCGTATATCACTCGAACGCAGCTACCATCTCTTGAAGAGCTTTTTCAAGAAAGATGCCTTTCCAAATCTCTCACGATTCTTAAAGACAACCTGCACCCATTAAACCACTGTTACATAAGATCTGAACGAAGTGGTCGTCTTCTTTCCATCAGGACTAAAACAGAAAGATTTTAAAACTCCTTTATCCCACTTTCGGTCAGATTGTTACAAGATCATCTGTCGTCATCAAGGTGTACATAGAAGTCTAATTTATAAAGAGCTGGCTATGAGTTTCGTGTGTGAATATTGTTCGTATTTGCATTTATATTGTTATTGTACAGTAGTTACACTGAGGTTGTCAATTGTAGTCAAACTGAATTTCCATTTTATTAGATCAATAAAAATTATCTTATCTTATCTTAAAAATAATTTTAATGCCGTCTGTTTTCCCACAGTTAAGTATCTTAATTTGTAAAAGGACTATTTAAAAGTAATAATTCACTTTTAAATGATAAGTGGATTCATTTAAAGGATGACTCTAACAAATAAAGTGTATGTGGGAGGATGTCTCACCACGTGCCTACAACGTGACTTACGTGTTGCAGTCTAAAAAAAACACCAAAACTAACTGTTGTTTCGCAGTGTAGGACCGAAATGGCCTCTCTATGAGCATATTTTCCCTGGTTTGAATCAAAGTAGGATTCATTGTTCCGCCGTGGTATCATAGTGATCTGTAACATCATTTAGTATGAGTAATCAGGAGCATATATCAAGTGTGACTACTCCCAGATACGAGAGATGAATGGGTGTATTACTATTGTTTTTACAGTCTACAACGCCGTTTTTTTTATGGCACTAGAGGCACTTTCTCAAACGAGGTTCATCTAAGGCACGGGTCCTCGAAACGACCGTAGGGGGGTCCGCAGGAAGATGAAAATTGCATCAAATTAAATAACTATTCACTAAAACAAGTTTATCTGATCGGACAATTGTAATAATAATTAACTTCTCCCTCACTACTGTGATCTAAACCAAAGATTTGAAGACATTCTTCACATGGATATTCCCGATAGGGTATTGAATCCTTTTTGCGAGTGGACAAACACTGATCCTAATTACCTATGAATCCATACAAATATAGGAGCAGCTTATTGAATATTTACTAATGAGTATTTTTAACCAATGTTTGAATAAGGATTTCACAAAAACAGATTCTGGTTTTATATCCTTCATTATTGGTCATTGTACAGAAACTGTTGGACTGCTTCCCTGCGTTTATTTTTGTGCTTTTGTTTTTTTATTAATACAACGTTGACTCATTGCCTCAATGAACTTCATCATAAAGAAAAGGAATCATCTACAAATTACGTAGGTACTGGCAATAAGGTTTTAGGACACCCTTTATCGATAGCTCTCATGGTAATAGGTAGAGATGCTGGAAAAGCTTGCAATATATTGAGTAAGACGTCCTCGTTTATGAGAGCTAGTCTAGTTTCATAAGCTGACAGTGCTAAGAGAATGTCATATTAAGAGACCGTCAACAGACGCACTGGGGTGGTACCCTATTCGCCACCCCAAAATGACGCCTCTAGCGGAACATTCTCCGACAAAATGAATTACGCATATCAAAAGTTGCTATGACATAGAGGCCTGTACGGAGAAAGCGCTAACTTGGCGTATAACTTGGCGCCACAATTTGAGACCTCAGAGCAGTGGACACCAGGTGGGAAGAGACTTCAGACATTACCAGTGAAAGATCTTGCAGCCCAATGTGCCTAACGGCGCGGGAGGATCTAAGTAAGTAAGTACATACCTTGGATGTACATCGGATGTCTCTGAGTGGAACTATTATGGAAACGTCCTTTAAAGTATATATATATATATATATATATATATATATATATATATATATATATATATATATATATATATATATATATGGCTCCTTCTGTCTCGGAAGACAATGGATGCGCCCAGATGAGTCACTGGCTTTGGTTACGTCTTGAGATGGGCCAGAATCTGGATTGACTGATCAAGCCAATTCTGGAGCTGCAGAGTTTGCCACAGTTCGTGCATGTATATGCATCTGTGATAGATATAGGCACTTGAAATAACTATTATCTCCATTAGACTTTCAATAGTACCTAACAGATTGCAAGTGGTGAGGATTAAAGTAGATATAGTTCGCACGCTGCTGTGGCGGCCTTGCATGGTTAGTGGTGGTACATTGTAGGAATACAAAGGAATCCCTTGCGAGGCAAGGCCTCTGGGCTTGTCGTTGGAACAATTCAATGAGTCGTGATCCAACAATAAATAGAAGTGCTTTGACTTTCCAGTTAAGTGAAGACAGAGAAGTGGATAAAGAGCAAATATCTCTTTCCTAGACCCTGCTTTAAATCCTTCACTTTAGTTATTCTACGGTTTCAGCTCTGGAAGCCGATTTTTGATCTTCCATTCTTGGAATAATATCCATTAAGAGTTTAAAAGTAAAAAGTAGTAACGTTCCCCTTTCCGACCTTGCGATCTATAGGGCAGTTAATGTTCATTGGCCAACGGTTAACGAGCAGGGTCATGTGGCCAGCATAACGACTAACAGCCTTTACTTTCCCCAACCAAAGTCAGATACCAATTAGAGTTAAGTGGAGTCAGAGGCACCCTTTATTTTTAGTTACAAGTCTACGCAATTTTGTGATACATTACTTATTTTGTGATACATTACTTATTTTGTGATACATTACTTATTTTGTGATACATTACTTATTTTGTGATACATTACTTATTTTGTGATACATTACTTATTTTGTGATACATTACTTATTTTGTGATACATTACTTATTTTGTGATACATTACTTATTTTGTGATACATTACTTATTTTGTGATACATTACTTATTTTGTGATACATTACTTATTTTGTGATACATTACTTATTTTGTGATACATTACTTATTTTGTGATACATTACTTATTTTGTGATACATTACTTATTTTGTGATACATTACTTATTTTGTGATACATTACTTATTTTGTGATACATTACTTATTTACAAGTGAGAATTAAATTCTTAAAACACTTCTTGCTTTAGTGTCACGCCCTCCTAGAATATACAACCAACCAGATGATAATGTTTACTACAAGGCTGGAGAAAAAGTTGAACTTCCTTGTGAGGCAGATGGTGAACCTAAACCTTCGTAAGTAGATTTAATATTGGAATTCACAATATATTTTTATATTGATATTAATAAAACTCACACAGTGTAATAGTTTAGGCTAGTTTAGCCTTTGTTGACAATTATACATCATTTTTTAAAGTTGGTTGTTTGAAAACGTTTTGTTATTTGTTAAAGAATAGTATACATGGGCGCGAGCAGGGGGTGCAAGTGGGTGCACTTGCTTCCCCCCCCCTGGATTCTGAGTAGCTAAATTCTAGACAATTTTTTACACCATCGAATCAATTAAAATCTAAGTAGCAAGTGAACAAGAAGTGCTACTAGTGAAGTCCGGGGTTGTAAGGATACATTGATGTTGGAGTAGACTAGCCCTGGCTTATTAGGAATCCATGGCCGACAATGTACGTGCTCTGGATTCTTCAAATCTATTAACTTCTAAGTAGAAATTTAACACGTAGTGCTTCCACATAAGTACAGTTGTAAGGATAAGCTTTTATTGTAATAAAATAGAGTAGTTAATCAGGAGTTGATTGGCGATCATATTCACTTTACTATAGGCTTGCAATTCTTTGCACTATAAAGGGAGTGAAATATTCTATGGCACGTTTGTCGTCGTTAGACGATATGTTTTCATTGGCACATAATTATAGTTATTTTTATATTTAATTAAGACCTATAATATAATACGTTTTTTTTTTTCATTGGAGTAGAAATTCTTGCCAGCTGTCTATCGATGTGATAAATTTTAAAAATTGCATTGAACAAGAGTGAAGAGTGAAGAGTGGAGTCATCTTATTAAATGTATTTACGTCTTGTGGACTTGCGGTGGGTGTTAGCGCTCGATAAAATAGCAGTTTAAACAAGTGCACCAGGTTACGATAGTAGTCGATATAAGAACGTTCGTCCGAGTCACAACGGAGAACTGACAGGGGTAAGAAACAAAAAAAAAAAATCCAAGGTTACAAAGGAAAGGTTTGTGGAAACACAAACTCAAAATCGGCCCCCGAAGTGGTCGACCCAGGAAGGTAAAAAGGCAGGTTGCAATATTTTCAGAAAGAAGATCAGAATGAAATTCTATTAAAGACAAATGACAGAGAAGAATGGAGAAAGAAGGTTGACAAATCTTGTGTGGTGCCCCAGCAGTCCAGCAGATCAAAGGATAGGTGAAAGTGAATGTGTGGCTAGATGTGAACCTGGCCTAACTAATGTATTATAATGAATATCTAATTGTTTTGTAAAGGGTCAATCTCTTATTCAAATCCTGAAGAGTAAAAAAAAATTCCGTAAAAAAAAATAAATAAAATCCCTTAGTTTGGAATTGTACAGCCATATAGCCGCGCTACAGTTCACGTGTTAATATGAAAACCTACTTATTAACTGTTGTTTTGCCCAACTTATATGCATACTAAATAGATTTTTTCTCTTTAAAAAAAAGAAAACCTTTTTTTTTTTTTGTAAATGTAGTAGTTAGTATGACAGAACTTATTTAACTTAGAAATACATTAAAAAAAAATTCTTTGACAAAAATTCTAAAACGATTTGCATAAATGTGTTAAAAATATGGTAAATAGATATCTCCCCTACTAAAGAGCCTCCAGTGTTTGTTACTATTAATCGTGAATAGTTGTAAAAATGGTGTATTTTTATGAAAAAAACTGCTTGCATACGTGATTTAAAAAAATAGCTTTTCACTTTCAGAAAAGAAAAAAATAGACGGACAGACTTGGCAGCACAAAACTAATAGCGTCTTTTCCCATTTCGGGGGCCGCTAAAAATTGAGCATCATCATCATGAATTAACTGCATTGGCTGGGTATTTTGTTGATCAAACTGCATATATCTCCGGCCCTGTCTTTAGGCGTTCGGTTTGTTGATGGCGATTGTATTCGAGAAGGCTTTGTTCCTGTTGTTCAGAGGAAGCACTATCAAAGAATACATTAAGTATAGACATGGACAAACTACTTGGCTACAATGGCTGCCCGTGAAGGCTGGCACTCAGAACTGTGTTAGGCAAGGATTCATGAAAAATATTCAAAAGCAGCCTATGTTGCGCGTCTCACAGAATTAACCTTGCGATCAATTACCCAAATTACGTTTCAGAATACGTAATGCTGTTAGTTGTTATTGTCACCAAGAAGACTATTTCTTCCGTAACTGTCTCAAGCGAGAGCTTTGGTGCTAAATTAACCTTTCTTGTGTGAGACAAAATGTACTGAGAAATTCGAATCCATTCAAGCTTTAAGTCACAACTTTGAGATCTTTGACTGTTTCTCGGATCTTAAAATAACGGCTGAGTGAAACCAGACAAACTGCAGACGTAACAAGTGCCTGCTCCTACTCACGTGTTTTTGATTTGTCTTTTCATTGTCATCAATTATTGATCTGTTCTTGAACCAGTTACTCTGATGTTGCAGACTATCAAACTTAACAAAAGGCCGCTGAACAGCTCATCAGCTATCTCATTGGCATAATCAAAAGTAACTTGAGCATGCTGAGGAACACTTCAGGGATGACATGCCAAGTAAGGCGAGACTGCTGGCAGACAAACTTGGTCTTGATTTGGTGATGTCTTGATTTGGTACTGTCTTGATTTGGTGCTGTCTTGAATTTGCAGTCGAGCGTCACAACGAGCAAAAACCATATTTTTTGGATTTTGGAAGTTATTACAAAACACGCGCTTTACATTCGTATCTTGATTCGTTAGTTTCTTTATTGACGTCTCACTTTTCGAGCAATAATAATGCTGAGTTCAGCCTGTTTTGGCTACATCCTAAAACGATAAAAGAGCTGGAACGTGAAAAGCGTTCATCGCCAGCTTGTTCATCGCCACGAGAAGCATTGACAGTTTTGGCAGCTACTGTCGACGTCTGCAGCTTTTTTTTTGTTTAATCGACCGTAGGAAGGGACTAGCAGCAGGGATAAACTTAACTACGTGTAGAGTCAATAATTTGATCTCATGTTTATGGTTTTTAGGTCATGAAACTATATATATATATATATACATATATGAATATTTATAAATTTTTAAGAAGCCTAATGATAATGAAACAAATCCTATAAACAAAGTTACTTCCTGAGAGTAACACCGTACTAGTCAGAGCTATAGAAGGTACTCCCTGAGAGTAGCTCACGCACAGAAAGAGTTAGTCTGTATGGAATACATGCAAAAGGGTCACTACAACAAGTGGAGTAGCACGATTACATCGCAGTGGAGTAATATTTAATATTTCATGTAAGAAAAAATAGGAAACTCATTTGAGGCCCTGAGAAACTTTTAAATTTAGACCCATCCCTACTTCTCCCCTAGCTACGCCACTGACCACAGCACACTGAGTATGCTATAAGTATGAAAGACGCGCCGTAAAATATTATATATATTCCCGATCTGAACATTCGCTTCAAAATATATTTGTTTGAATAATTTTTCAGGGTATTTAATATCGCATGCGTATGAAAAGGGGGGGGGGACCAGTTTTTTTCCTTTAATATTCTAATACCAAGAAAGTCGGTGCTACGTCTTTGGCCATTCCTGCGTGCGCCACTGACAGTATACGTGTATATATCTAGATATTAAGAATAGAATGTATTTCTATAGACGTTTGGCTCTGATAGTATATTGATATGTGTATGCTTGTATCTATTTAAACTTATGCAGGCCTATTAAATGATAAGTAATGGTAAATTTAAAGAATGGCTGTCTGGTGGTGCGTTATGCGCGCTGGACTGTGGTTCGATCGTCTCGATGGTCCCAGGTTCATAACCAGTACGTAAACATTCCTTCGAGAGGTTTTGGCTAGGATGTAAATTATCTTCAAGTCTGAAAAAAACATCTGAAACATTAAAAAATATTTTACAACTTAGGAAGGAGGTAAAAGTTAATACAACTAGCCAGGAAATATTATGCACAGAAACAAACAAACAAACAAAAACATTTCATTTCACTGTTCGACTATAGTCGTTTGTCTATCAATATCTCAAACTAAAAGTTTTTCAGAGTTGAATTGCTAGCCCCATGATCAAACCTCCCCCTTTATTATCCGGGCCTTTGCAATGTTTTCTTTTAGATAGATATTTTTTTTTTGTTTGAATGATGGGGAGACATATTTCAATAACCTTGAATTAACTTGCTGAATATTTTCTTTTTTAAAGCTTTGAATGGACCAGAAATGACATCACGTACTCTCCAAAAGATGAAGACGGAATGATAGATAGAGTTCTACAAGCTGGAACACTCGTTTTTTATAGTCCAGAAGACAGAGATGAGGGAATATATCAATGTTTTGCTAAAAATGATTTTGGAAGGTCTGCTAGTAAAAAAGTGAATTTGAGGCAGGCCAAACTGGCAAGTTTTGCTTTTGCAAGACCTACTTACCATACACCATCATTGGGAAGACCTTACACACTTCCCTGTGTACCACCAGAAAGTGTTCCTCCTGCCAGTGTCTTCTGGATAACTAAAACAGCCCAAGGAGGTTATAATGTTGTCAATTATGACTCCAGAGTCACCATGGACAGAGAATGTAAGTTTTAAATATCTCTAGCAGTGTTTAGTCATTATTTTTAATAGACATAAGACAATTGAGAAGATAAAGGAATACAATGTCTACAAAGCCAAAAAGAATGCAATTAACGTTTCAAGGGAGAATGAAGTTTAACCGTGTACTTTTCAGAATGAAGTTTAACCGTGTACTTTTCAGAATGAAGTTTAACCGTGTACTTTTCAGAATGAAGTTTAACCGTGTACTTTTCAGTATGTCGGCTGAGAAACAACAACAACGTATTGGGTCGAAATTGCAAATAAATAAATCAATAAATACATCGTTTTTGGTTAATTTCTCCCCCCCCCTCGTTTTGCGGTTTCGATCCTGAAATTATCTTCGTTGTTCTAGACCTAAGGCACGTTTTAACAGGTGACATTTTGACGTATTTTTTCTTCCACGGTAAGTGTGAGCGTTCTTGCAAGTGAGTGAGGGATTTTACGCTTATAAATACAGATTAGGAAATTTCGTTATTTTATTGAACTATGTTTGTGTTTCTAGATCGTCTGAGGATAACCAACGTCAAAAGAGAAGATTTCAATGGTGGCAATCCTTATGCGTGTATGGCACTCAACACAATTGCGAGAGGCAACTCTCAGGGTCCACTACACTACATCACACCAATAGGAGGTAAGAGGCCAATAGAAACAAGACGGCTACAACTTTCCACCTACATTTTGAATCTTTAGATTCTCTTCTAATGCCCCAGACCCCACACATGAACATTGTATTGAGAACGTTTCTAATACTTTCTGTCGCTGTATAGTGTTGAAAATAATATAAGAGAAATTGGAGTTTGAAAAGTAGAAGTTAAAATATTTCTTAGCTGTAATAAATTAATTTTTATTTAATTAATTTCCATTTATACTGTAATTAGTGAAATATATAACAAAAAAAAAACACTAAAAAAAATACTTTTTTAAAAATCTTATAAGAGGTGTAATTGTTGAATTAGTTTGGATCAATAAAGTTATTAATTTTCTGTAATAGATATAGATCAGCAAGAATACATCTGTGCGATTAATAATTTTTTTACCATTTTTCTGTTATTTAGCACTATTTCATGCTTTTAGCTTTCTCACTATGCTAAGGTCCTATCACTTGTCTGGACCAGGTGGGAAAAAATGGGTGGAGGGGGAAGAAAGAAAGGGATATCTGGCTGGATTTTACTTTGATTGGTTTTTAAAAGCATTAAAAAGAATCCACGTGAATTGGAACTCGTGGCTGTCGCTTCCTCAGGCCGACGTGCTAACCACTCTGCTTGTGAGGTACTCATGACTAGAGAAGATCTGCAATTTAAAAAAAAAACGTATTTAAAATGTTTGGTAGATTTCTTCTTAATGTGACATTACATAAACTCTGTCTGGAAATGGAAGGGGCGGTAGAGTGAAGATTAATCCTCGCCCCTTTAATAATTTCTGCTAAAGATTGTATTTGGCATTAAAGAATATGGGTGGGGCGAATCGATATAAGAATTTAATTTATAGTATATATAAATTATATTAGTGGCAGTATTTTTTTTAAATTTTGTAATTTCTTAAATATAATACAAAAAGAAAAAGTATTGATTTGTCCGATGGGGGAAATGCGATTGCATGTATCGCGCCTCCCACCTGGTACAACGCTTTTTCATTTAAATTTACTAATGATACAATTTGAGATTAGAGTGTGGTACGACATAATATACAATGGGTTCACATATCAATGCGTAGTTTATATTATATAGATATTCAACTAATTTTGTTCACAAACTATGATACTCCATAAAAATAAGACCGCCCCCCCCTCAGAGGGGTAGAGTGGGGAGGGCAGTACATACAGTGGGGGGAGGCGATCGCCCCTACCGCCCCCCTGGATCCGCCCGTGATCTGTGCAAAGTGTAGTTTTAAAAATTAGATCTAGATCTAGATCCTTTCGAAATAAATATGGTAAACATGGCCTAGTTCCATGAAATGGCAATACTTTCATAGAGTTGGGCAACTTTTTTTTTTGAGAGTCTTAAGTTTGTTTGGAAGGCTGCCTGGTCGTGCGGTTTGTACGTTGGACTGTCATTCAGATTTATCGATGGTCCCGGGTTTAAACCCTGCCCGCTCCCATCCCCCGTCGTCCTGCGGGAGGTTTGGACTAGGAAGTAATTATCTTCAACTCTGAAGGGACATCCGAAACATAAAAAATTTAATAAACAAACAAACATTTTGTTTAAGGGCTACAATACATATTTTACGATTTCAGATAGTTCCCAAAGAACATTTATTCCAAGTTTTATCAAGATTGTTGAAACGGTTTTGATTTTTATGCGGGACATACAAACATACATACATACATGCATACGCCTTACTTTCTACTTTATAGTATAGATGAATGATACATACAAACAAGCAAAATGAAGAAAAAAAATATATAAAAAAAAACTTATATTAAGAGTATCAATTAGTTTGGATCAATCGTGTAATTAAATTTATAATAAGCCTCAATCAATAATAGGGACTAAATTAGCTTCAGTCACGTACTATTTCTTGCCGTTGTTTGAGATACCAACCAAATTATTAAATGATACCAAACAAAATAATTAAATACCAATACTTAATTAACTAATAAGTTTGTTTTTCATTGATTCTTGAGTTGTCAGGAAAAATAAATTATTGTAAGGAATTTCAGCTTGATTCGAGATTGGGTGTCGGAGAAATAATGTGTACGAACTTTTTATCAGACACACAGAGTTAATATAAGCTTTGTATATATGGCTCTTTTCAGTCGCGAAACGACAATGGATCATCTCACGAAAATGAGATGAATGCCTGGGCATTAGCTGTGGCGAGAACGATGTTGCCCACACATCAGTTTTCCCCTCTGCATGCAGTTGATGTATCCAAAGGAACAGCAAGTGCCCATTCGGTTTGAGATGAGCTGGCTCCTATTTTTCCAAAGGGTTTTCCATGATTGGGTATAGCTGCAAGACTGTAGAGGTCTGAATTCAGAGTTTTTCTTTTCCTAGGTAGGTAGCCAGAAATAGTTCACGAGCCTCTTCTGCCAGAAACTAACCCCTTCTCCTGTTAGTGAAAGCAGTTCCGCCGGACTTAATATCTGAGCCACACGTGAAAGCCGTGAGTTGGTTGTCAGAAGCTATTTGAGTCGCATTTTATTAGAAAAGCATCTTATAGGCATCTTATACTATAAATAGCTAGCTATTTGATGCATTCATTACGCATTTTATTGTAAGACTAGCCAAATACTACCCGCGGCCTGATATAGTATATTTTATTTTAGACCTAGATCTATGTCAAACACGACGAATGTTCCCTAGACATTTTATTTTCCAACGAAAAAGAAGTAGAGTATGAAAATAGGTTTACCCTTTTAGCCGACATATTCACGAGATAATATAAAAACTGTAAGAACGTGTTTACCCGATTTGTTTTAAAAGTTTAGCTCTTTAATAGAGATACATTTAGGTATTTTATTTTATTTTTAGTCCTCTCTCCACACACACACCCACACACACTACGATCTAAGGAACATTTCTGCCAAGTTTTTTTTTTCAAGATTTGTCAAACAGTTTTGATTTCTATACGGGACATGCATACATACATACATACATACATACATACATACATATATACATACATACGTCTTACATTCTGCTTTATATATCAGACTAGCCGGATATGACCCACTGCCTGCAGACCTTGGTGTGGGATTAGGAGTAGTTACGAAGTTTAGTTATTTAATAGAGATATATTTAGGTGTTGTTTTTTTTTCATTTTTAGGCCCTTCTGGTTTTGGGTGGGACATTAAACATACACAAGGATCTCCGCAATGATTTAATGAGCATTTATGCCATATTTTATCAAGATTTGTTAAACGGTTTTGATTTCTGTGCGGGACACACATAAACCCATATATACATACGCCTTTCTTTCTACTTTATATATTAGATGTTTAAAATAAAGTCTAATACTATTTTTTGTTTACTGTTCAGCACAGCTCTTCCGTTCTAACTTAATTTGTTTGATTTCGTGGTCAAAATGGAAGTCAATATAGCGTACATGACATTGTTTAGTTTTTTGGGGGGAAAATTCCAAAAAACAGAACGATAAAACATAAACATAAAAGCGAACAGAGAATATTTTTTTATGATGAAAACATGGCAACTAGTTATCTTTTGTAACACAATACAATTGAACGGAACATTCTAGCATAAGGCTTCTTAAATGATATAATGAAATTAATAGGTTCACAATAGAAATAATCCTAAATAAGTGCTTGGCTAACGTCAACTGCCGTTACTCACATGCAGATCCAGGGTGATTATTTATATTTTAACTATTTGTAGATTATGTCGCCCCCCCCCTTTCAAGTATAGTGACTGACTTGGTAGGGTGGGTGGGTGGGAGAATTCGGCATTCAATTTTTGAGTTGAATTCATAGTTTGTTAACAGAATTAGTAACATATCTATAATAATAAAAGCTACTAATTAATATTCCAAGATATCTTTATAATATGTCGTCCCCTTCTGGTATGTTGACACATAGTTATTATTGTTAGTCAAGGCCTATTGTACATTTAATTACTGATGACTCATCCAAACTAAGTGCTACAACTACACTTTCACTTTTCTATTGACCTAATCTTCCCCTCTAACGACCATTTCCATCCCGGCTCCTCATGAAATCTACGAAGGATTTTACCACCTGGCCATTAATTGAAAAAAATGTGTACAGTCACTTAATTGTAAAATAATATTTTATAAAACATTCTTTAATGTTTTCAGTGACTGAAGACTTTATGAAAGTGGAGTACTTTTGGTCTGATCAGGATGACAGAGTTGGACTACTTGGCTCCACTTTCACTATCAAGTGTATATTTTCAGGAAAGTAAGTATACATTTGCTTACATGATAAAAGACAGATAGATAGACAGACAGATATATGGAAAGAAAAACAGATAGATAGATAGATAAATAGATATATAGACAGATAAATAGATAGATAGGTAGATAGACAGACTGATAGATAGATAGATAGATAGATAGATAGATAGATAGATAGATAGATAGATAGATAGATTTTTAGATAGATTGATAGATAGATAGATAGATAGATAGATAGATAGATAGATAGGATAGATAGATAGATAGATAGATAGATAGATAGATAGATAGATAGATAGATAGATAGGATAGATAGATAGATAGATAGATAGATAGATAGATAGATAGATAGATAGATAGATAGATAGATAGATAGATAGATAGATAGATAGGATAGGATAGGATAGGATAGGATAGGATAGATAGATAGATAGATAGATAGATAGATAGATAGGATAGATAGATAGATAGATAGATAGATAGATAGATAGATAGATAGATAGATAGATAGATAGATAGATAGATAGATAGGATAGGATAGGATAGGATAGGATAGGATAGGATAGATAGATAGATAGATAGATAGATAGATAGATAGATAGATAGATAGATAGATAGATAGATAGATAGATAGACAGACAGACAGACTGATAGATAGATGGATAGATAGACAGACAGGACAGACAGACTGATAGATAGATAGATAGATAGATAGATAGATAGATAGATAGATAGATAGATAGATAGATAGATAGATAGATAGATAGATAGATAGATAGATAGATAGACAGACATACAGACTGATAGATAGATAGATAGATAGATAGATAGATAGATAGATAGATAGATAGATAGATAGATAGATAGATAGATAGATAGATAGATAGATAGATAGATAGATAGACAGACATACAGACTGATAGATAGATAGATAGATAGATAGATAGATAGATAGATAGATAGATAGATAGATAGATAGATAGATAGATAGATAGATAGATAGATAGATAGATAGATAGATAGATAGATAGATAGATAGATAGATAGATAGATAGATAGATAGATAGGATAGGATAGGATAGGATAGGATAGGATAGATAGATAGATAGATAGATAGATAGATAGATAGATAGATAGATAGATAGATAGATAGATAGATAGATAGACAGACAGACAGACTGATAGATAGATGGATAGATAGACAGACAGACAGACTGATAGATAGATAGATAGATAGATAGATAGATAGATAGATAGATAGATAGATAGATAGATAGATAGATAGATAGATAGATAGATAGATAGATAGATAGATAGATAGACAGACATACAGACTGATAGATAGATAGATAGATAGATAGATAGATAGATAGATAGATAGATAGATAGATAGATAGATAGATAGATAGATAGATAGATAGATAGATAGATAGATAGACAGACATACAGACTGATAGATAGATAGATAGATAGATAGATAGATAGATAGATAGATAGATAGATAGATAGATAGATAGATAGATAGATAGATAGATAGAGATAGATAGATAGATAGATAGATAGATAGAATGGTGCTCACAACTTTACGTATCTGTTGCTTAATTCTTGATCTCTTTCTCTCAGCCCCACCCCTGACGTACACTGGGACAGAACAGACAATGAACCAATGTCTGAGAGAGTGACTATTCCAAGCTCTACACAAGAGTTACAGATAAACAATCTACAGTTTGAAGACGCAGGGCTATACGAATGTTGGGCAACTAACCCACTTTCCCTAGATCGCAAAAATCGAACATTTACAGTTCGAGTTCAAGGTAAGTAACTGTTATAAAATTATTTTTTTTCTTTTTATATGAGTTATCTTTTATATAACAATATTACGTTATTAGATGCAATCATTTATACCATTTAATTTAAATACTAAGACATGGATATGGAAATAGTGAAAATAAAAAGTAGTAACCCATTCTTATCTCCTGGTTTACATACTATTGAAGCCCTTTAAAAAGAAATAGAAAAAAAAACTTTTCTTTCAAAATAAAACATAAACCATTAATAATAATATACACGCAAATCTTTACAATTTATCTGAATACCTAAATAATGAATTAATAAGGGACACTAGACAAACAAATTGGTTAATTTTTTAATTCGTTCGTGTATTGTCATCGACAATAAATAACAGTTCAAAATTTCAACTTGGTCCAAAAATGGGAATTTGGAAGAAAAAGTGTTAAAACTTTTAAAAAAAGGATTAAACCCATATATACATCGACATTTCTCATTAAGTATCCTTTATTCCCCTTATTTCGATATAGAAAATCGCCAATATTTAATTAAGTCATTGGTTATTTTTTTTTTATTGATTCATGTCTTGTCGGTCTCAATGCAATGATTAATAGTGCAAAGTCCTAGAACGGAAAAGGGAGAAAAAACATGTTCAAACTTATTACCAGACAGACAGATGGACATGCAGACAGACAGAGTTGGTTGATATAAGCTTTGTTACAATGTGTCGCTGGTCCATTAAGAAACTTAGGCGTGAGCGTTCTACAATATATAAACATACAAAAATGAACATTTTAATGAACATAGATGTTGGAATGAAAGGAAGCTGTTCTATTTAACATATAAGAAAATCAAAATGGCTGTCGTCAGTGGGGGTTTGGGCTCGATACTAATCGTTCAGAAGGTGAGCACGTGACAACACTGTCACGTGACCATTTTAACAATCAAATATTGAAAGACTAACACAGCTTTGATTTGATCTTATTTTTTTTCGTATCATCATGCTCGAAGATAAAACTTGTGTATCTAAATCACCAATTTTATTGAAACATAGAAAAGCCCAAAATTGTTAATATATAAACCTAACAGTCAGTGTGATTTGTTTCCCAGCTAAGCCCTATTTCATGCAGGAGTTACAGAACGTTGAGCTGGGTATTAATGAAACAGCTGAATTTATGTGTCTAGCTGCTGGAGACCCCAGACCAAGTATAGAATGGTATATCAACGGCATACCATTACCAGGTACAATATTATGACTATATTACGATTCATTCTGTATTGAAAGAATGGATATTCTCGGATGAATCACTGGTTTCAGTTAATTCTTCAGTCGAGGCAGAATCAATCCGATTCTGGATATGCAAAGTTGGCGACAGTTCGTGCATGTGAATTTTAGCCCATACATTCATTCCTCTTAAATTCACTTGCTTTCCATAGGGAATAGTCAAGCTTACTTTGTTGAGCTCTTTAATGTTGTTTTGAGCTCTTTGATGTTCTTTAGGAATTTTTCGAGAAACTGGAACATTCGTCCACTGGTAATGACTTAAAGAAGGTTAAAAAATTGTTTTACATGGAAGACTTCTAATGCAAATGAATGAAATGAACCTGCGATGCAAGGAAAGAAATGGACCTTCATTGATTCAGAGCTCAGCTTTAATTTCTTTTATTGAGACTTTAAATCTCTTTTAACATAATAAAAAGAGCTTTACAATCTCTCAGAACTGGTTTGATGATGAATTAATAACTGAATAAGGACATTACTATCTTACTGATCTAACAATGCTATATGAAGAAATGACAACTAGCTTCTAGAATGTCACAAATTTACTAGTTAAAACATGAATGAATTTTTTTAAACAGAAACAAAAAGAGTTTCTATTAATGTTATTATTAAAAATAACTTTAAGAGAGGATGCACTACAGAGATAGGGCTGAATTGAAATGCTCCTGATAAATACCAACACTGTAATCAAAAATTGGAATTGTTATAGATGGTGAAATGGTGATAAGTGTTTAGAAGTGCATTTATAGAGTAACAGACTTAATGAGTAAGCAAAGAGATAGACTGAATGAAGCCACTAGAAGAGACTTTTGTCTTGCTTTCATTTATTTAAACTTGACATTTTTCATAAGGCACAAGACTTCCGTTGGCTTGTTACTTTTTATTGTGAATTCAATAATAACAATAATTAAAGCTAGTCATATTAAATATAAATTTTAGTTTTAAGAAAATAGTAATGTGTAAAAATTTAAAAAGAGAACTATTAAACGATTTGAAAAAAAAATATCCCAACACTGCAGATAATTCCAATGTGCAATCTCTACAATTTTTTGTTTCTTAATACAGTTTAAAATTTAACAATCAATTAGTGGCATAGTAAGACTAAAGAAATAAATGGAATTTTATTTCAATGTGTGTTCTCACTTTCATTATTGATGTTTGTCCTGTTGATGGGGGGGGGGGGGTAGGGTTAGGGTTAGGGTGGGGGTGGGGGGGGGTCGCTGGAAAGATTTTTAAAAGAGAAAATATACAAAAGGGGGCGTTGGGTGAAAGGTTGAAGATCACTGCTTCCATAGGCGGACATGACCAAACCAATTCAAGCGTCGATGTTGGAGAGATCTAGAACAAAAATTAAATGATAATTCTTACAGAATTAAACCAACTCACTAACTATTAAATGTTTTTCAGATGTGATGGATCCTAGAATAGCTGGGCCGAGGTTCAAACACCCTCAAGAGAATAAGATCGTCCTGGAGAATGTTGAGCTGTCAGACTTTATGGTCATTCAATGTAACGCTTCTAACATTCATGGATACGTCTTCGCAGACTTTTACTTGAAAGTTTCTGGTAAAGTGAAAACCTGAATTTAAAGTTTAACACTAGAAAGAGCGTTATCAATAGACTCCAATCTGAGAAGCAAAGAAATTAAATGTTGAATGTTAATTTAATTGTTTTAAAATAATAATCTCTTTTGAAATCCCCCACTGAAATTTGGATATTTATCCAAGTTTATCTTTCCCGATTCATGAATTTATTTTTATTTTCAAAACTTCAAACAACATGATCAACTTAAGGATGTCATTGAATGTCCTCGTGAAAAGAACATTGGCCTGAATCTAACATCACGCATACTTTATCTGTGTAAATAACCTCTGACTTTGAGATATTCAGTGGTACTAGTCTATATTGTAATTTAAAAAGGTTTTGTTATGCCACTTTATTTTTCTAGTTATCACAGATTTCTTTCCCAAAACTCCATTGTTTTATTTTCTTACTTTTTTTTTAAGGCTACTCTTTATTTCTCCATATTGTTTTCCTTTTTGTTTCTTTGTTAGAATTTAGTAACAATTCTGACTATTAAGGCTCTCTGCAAACTGCATCACACAACACAACCAATTCATAGAACTTGACAACTCAGGGCTCCAAACTAACGTAACACTTTAATGTCCAATTAAGTACAGCCATACTGTACACTTAGCAATAACGTAAGACTGGCTGTAAAAAAAATAAATTCGCCGCAACTCTGTAACGCTATATTAGACTCCTCTGACTCTCCGCCTCTTCCTAGACTTGTACTCAATTCTCTGTTCGGACCGACTTTACACTTTGCTGGTTCCACTAGCGGATCCAGGGAGTGGGGGTTAGGGGCGATCGCACCCCCCCCCCACTCCGGCGACCCCTCTTTCGAGAAAGGTGGGTTGGACGAATGTTAGTATAGAAATCACACAATTTGTATACGAATTTATTACTTATGCTAATAATATATACTAATTATTTATATTTCAAATTTGTTCAAACTTTTTACCAGACAGACTGAGTGAGTAAATATAAGCTATTTAAAATCATTTATTATCGGATTAATCAATGTTATAATATTTTATTTGTTTATCCAAATTTAAATAGGTCAAAGTTTTTTTTTTTACATTACTATTCATGTATAGCTGGTCCTCCGAATATCACAACCGCTCCGGAAAATGAAACCGAGGCTGCAGAGGGACAACAAGTAGAGTTATCCTGTGAAAACAAAGGCAATCCCAAACCAAGACTTACTTGGTATAAAGACAATGTAGAAATAACAGGAGGTGAACATTTCAGAATTTTACCCAATGGCTCTCTACTTATTAAGGTATTTACATGCGAGACTGAGACGTGACTGAGACGGTATTAGAGATAATTTCAAAACAAAAAGTTACAAAAGCAGAAAAACATTTAAGCGTCAAAGAATGAGCATGGTATCATACTACGGAATAAGCTTAAAAGAGTGCAATATATAGATATGTGGCTAAGTTATGAAGCACTTGGCTTCGAATCGGGGTCATGGATTAAAATCCCAGTGAAGACTTTTTTTTTTAATTTCAGTATCTTTGAGCTCTTCTGAGTCCGTTAAGCTCTAATGGGTACCTGACATTAGTTTGGGGAAAAATGAAGTTGGTTGGTCGTTGTTCTGGTCATATGACACCCTCGTTAACGATTTGTAAAGGAAACTTGTGCAATTTATATATCGTTTAAAACCCCTTTTCGTAATAATGTATTTAATAATGGATTTTGTATAATTTAATTCTGGAAAAATGTAGTTAACAATACATTTCTATTTTAGAAGACGCTGGTTTATTTAATATACTTGACCTCGCTATATTATATAATATAATTATATAATATAATTTAAATCTCTAGTTAACATTTTACTAGGCTCTGTAGTATACATTTTTTAATTGAAAATATGTAAATAAAACTTCCAATTCTTTCAAAGCTTGCGGTACAAGACGCTAATTTAAATAATTTCAGACAGAAACAAAAAAATCTATACATTTCGTTTTCAGCAAGTTGTACTTCCAGACGCTGGACTCTACAAATGTAAGGCAGAAAATATTTACAATGTGACTGAAGCAAATGGAACCCTGATAGTACGTCGCAAGACTCGAATAGAACACTTCCCAGAAGATCTTACTGTCTACGCACTAACTGAGGCCCAATTCACGTGTTCAGGTTCGACGGACCCTGAGAAAATTTCTGATTTAAAAATATTTTGGCAAAAAGATGGAAGACCTATAACATTTTACGATCAGAGAATGACTACATACGCTGGTTCACTGGTCATTTGGGAGCCCATAGTCAGGGACTCTGGAACTTACACATGTATTGTGACAAACGGGTTAGAAAACCAGACCGCGTCTGCCTCATTGTTAGTCCAAGGTCAGTTGAGTTTATATACATAAATTGTTTGTTTCAATAATGAATTTCTAAAAACTTTTTTTTTATTTTAAGGTATAAATAGAAATTTTAAAGGTTGTTGAATACTTACATCATCTAACATATATAATTATACAAACAAAGTACATCGGAAAAAATTTTGTTGGTATTATTTGGTATAACAGTTTTAATGAGAGAGCTATCGGGTTCTCTCTCTGTATATCCTTCCCCTGTGCCTTCTGCCCAATGCATAAGAATGTGGCGTCTCTAGGAACTGTCAACGTTTTCAGCTTATTAACATGAAAGGCTGATATGCTTAATCAGGTTCGGATTTAATGTTCATGCCCCGAACACGATTTTGTTAGAAGCCCTTACAATTTTTTGAAAGCTATAATAAAAAACCACTTATGAATGCAAATAATTATGACCGGTATCTAAAAGCATGCTACATTTTAGAAGAAAGAAATATAGCTCTTGTACATTTAATCTTACTTTACTTTTTAAAAAAAATATTTAATATGCATATTTTAGTTTTAAAAATGTAGCCTATACTTTGTAAAATGTTTGACATGTTTCGAATGTTCCTTCACAGTTGAAGATATTTAATTCCTAGTCCAAACCTCCCGCAAGACGACGGGGGATAGGATCGGGAAGGATTTGAACCCTCGACCATCGATAAATCCGAACGACAGCCCACCGCGCAAACCGCACGACCAGGCCGCCGACCTGGTGGAGGGTAGGGACCTAGGCAGACTCGCTGTCGTAAATCCGGAGCTGTATTTACTTATTCCGAGGATGCTACAAGAGTAAGCTTCTTATTCACGACACTTTTGCTAGCTGCAGAAATGCGAAAGAAATTTCTTTTTTAAATTAAAAGTTTCTTTCCCGTAGAAATTCGGATTTATTTTTTTATCTCTTTTGTGGAGGTCCCATTATTGTGTAGGTTCCTGGAGTTGTACGCCCCGACTGCCCTTCTTTAAATCCAACCCTGTGCTCAATAAATGAACAGCGCACTGTGGTCTGCTTTTATAGCTACATGAGCGTTGTTACTGAAGAGTCCATGTCAGAAACTCATCAGTACAGTTAAAACAGAGTTTGATGTCACCCAACACTTGATTAACTTGAGACTTTAACAGACGAAACTAACAAGACAAAGGGCCTACAACGTACTCTTTTTATGGCATGATTAGGAATTTGTCTGGAAAAAAAATGTCTCATAAATAAAACACTGAACCATAATCTTCAAATACAAAAACAACATCTAATAAAATACTCAGAAAAGACGCAAAGATAAAGGCACATTCCTCGTTCCATATGCTAGGACAAATTTATACAAATGCTCCTTCTTCCCTAGTGCTATTAGATCATGGAATGGGCTGCTAGCCAGGAAAACCAATGACTTGGCAGAAATTTAGTCATTGGTTAACATGCATGACTAGATGCATGACGCGTAGGATGTAATTATCTTCTTTTTTGAAGTAACGTCTGTATTTTTATATGATGGGATAAGATAAGATAAGATAAGAAGATGTAGCGACAAATTTAAAAAAAACATGAAAGTTGTAAACAGAAAACTTTTGAAGGCTTTAGAGAGAGGCAGGTTTGAAGAACGTAGACATTGAGCTTGACGACATTCGACGGTCCCCTTCGTTAACCTTCAAGTTCCACATTCACTGTCAGTGTCGACTAGCTTTTAGTGTTGGCCTTTTGCCTGTGTTCTTTGATTTTATTTATGAGAATTACCTCCGTTTGATTTATCTGCACAAACACGCAAAGTGGAAGCGCCTAATACTGTACAAATGTTTTTCTTATGAGCTTGGAAATGCCACTACTGCTGACCATGTAATAGGCTTTAGGTCAACATGTATAGCGGTCTGTCTCTCTTGGAATTTTTCCTACAGTAGTCTTAGAGAGGATGTCGTGTCCATAGTAGATCTGACATAACTTGTAGCCTGAATTTCCCTGAATAGTGCCACTCTAGCAAAGATTTCGCCAAATATGCTGAGGAGATATCCCTATAAATTTTGCTATCACTCCGATCTCCTTTGTTCTTATATATTGTGACTATATTTGCGACACACATGACCTGCTACCCAGCATCAACAGAGGAGAATATAGAGTTTAACCTTTATGGTATTTCAAATATCTTTTTATTTTGAACACACATTACTGAAAATCCCACATTTAGGTAAATGTTTAATAAAGGCACATTCCTCATCCCATATGCTAGGACAGATTTGTACAAATACTCCTTCTTCCCTAGTGCTATTAGAGCGTGGGATTAGTTGCCTGAGTTAGCCAGGAAAACCAGTGACTTGGCAGAATTTAAGTCATTGGTTAATATGCATGACTGAATGCATGACTCGTAGAACGTAATCATCTTCTTTTTTTGAAGTAACGTCTGTATTACAAAAATAAGATAAGATAAGATGGACTTGGGGCGGACTAAAATATTTTTTTTTATTTATCATTCATTACTTATCACAATAGGATTAATTGCTCTTAAAAAGAAGGAATTAGGTGACTTTTGTTTTAAATATTTGACTTCTGCCAGATGACCTAGAAATGTATTGTTCAGAACACGGAATGTACCAGCCCAAACCTGACATATTCAAAATAAACAATTTTAACTTTTTAATGAATAGTATAAGTGAGTAGTTCTATTTTAGTTTTCGTACAGTGATGAAGAAATCTACCAAACATTTAAAATACGTTGTTTTTTTTTTGTTGGGATGAAGTTCATCGAATGAGTTCCTTGTTTTGTTTTTTGTTTTTTTTTTAGTCGTATTTTTTAAATTGTAATTTGAAGAATGTTTTTCTTTTTCATGATCTTTTTTGGAAACTTTAGACAGGCCAGAGCCACCAACCAATGTACGTTGGATATTTTGCAATAAAAACGCTACCATCTTGTGGATGCCCGGCAGTTACAACTATGCCCCAATCAAGTACTATGTTCTACAGTACAATACTTCATTCAATCCTGATCAGTGGACATTTGGACTTAAAGTAAGTGCAACTAGATGGAAGAAAATAAAAAAACTCAAAGCCATGGCAGAAATAATCATAATAATGTTATGTTTAAACATTTTTTTAGGAGCTTTGGAATAATTTACATTTGACTGTTTGTTTGCTTTATATGTTTCGGATGTTCCTTCAGAGTTGAAGATAGTTTACTTCCTAGTCCAAACCTCCTGCAGGACGACGGGGGGTGGGAGCGGGCAGGGTTTGATGGTTTGGTTTGGTTTTGGTTTTAGGCACATCGGCACAATTTTAGGCCATGTCGTGCCTGCATTCCTTTAAGGACTACTCTTTCTCTCTACATAAAAAGGGCTAAATTCTATACAGTTAAATCATTAAAATCAAGGTCTATTCACAGTTAAAATAGTAAAGGTAGTAAAAATTTAATAATTTGGTAAAAATCTAATGTAAATAGTGCATGTTCACAAATTCATGAATCAGATCTTCGTAGACAACCCAACTTCCCGGATAAAGCCCAGTACCTTCCCAGGGTCGACATTATCGAATAGTGTTTTTAAGTTATTGGCTCTAAAATATTTCTCCCTGACATCCTGGTAACTGGGGCAATCAACGACGATATGTTCCACGGTGAGGCGAGAGTCACAATACTCACAAAGTGGGGGCTCGTCTCTCTTCAGCACAAAAGAGTGCGTGATGTAGGTGTGGCCAATCCTAAGTCTGGACATGGTCGTGCTATCACGTCTTGTCAGACCCTTAGATGTGGGCCGCCACCTGACATCCGCCACAATCTGCCTGAGTTTATTGTGAGTCTCAGCCTCCCATCGGTTCTGCCACTCTCGATAGGTGGCAGAGGCAATACTTTGTCTCAGGTCTGAGCAGGGAATTTGAGTTCCTGACACCGCATGATTTAGGGCTCTCTTTGCTTCTCTGTCTGCGGCTTCGTTTCCCTCAACGCCAACATGGGAGGGGACCCAGATGAAGGTGGCATCCCTATGGTCGGCTGTTATTTGGTCCAACAGCTTCAGGCTCTTATGTACCAATGGGATGTCAGTCTTCATCCGCCCCAAAGCTTACAATGCAGATTTGGAGTCGGAGCAGATTATAAATTTCCTCCTTTTTGATGCCTTAACGGCCATAAGTGCAAGATATATTGCGTGCAATTCGGCAGTAAAGATGGAGCAGCCATCGGGGAGTCTACGGGATATTGTTTTGTTCCGAAAGGAGCAGGCACACGCGACCTTTCCATCCATTTTGGATCCGTCTGTGTAGATGGTGCCACAATCTCCGTAGCTCTCCTGCAGTTCCCTAAAGTGGACTTGTAGTATGTTTGGGTCTGTATTTTCTTTTTTGAAATTAAGGAGGGATAAATTTAATTTGGGTTTATTCATTAGTCAAGGAGGATTCTGAGGTGTTTCTATTTTAGAGATTTGGTCAATGGGTGGGGTTAAATTTTGGATGGGTTCTCTCATTCGAATGTCCAACGGCTGTATGACGATAGGCCTTCGATTGTATAATTCTACCTCTGTGGGGTTAAATATGGAGTCGAAAGCAGGGTTTGTGGGGTTGGATTTTAGCTTGACTATATACTGCATTGCAAGCTTTTTCATTCTTATATCCATGGGGAGTTCTCCAGCCTCCACATGGAGACTGGGATAGGTGATGTACGAAACGCGCCGAGACAGAGACGCAGGGCAGCATTTTGTATTGGTTCCAGTATTTTTAGATAAGACTTATATATTATGGATCCGTAGTCTAGCGTGGATCGAATTAGACTCCGATATAGCTGCATCAAGATATCTCTGTCAGCTCCCCAGTCGGTATGGCTGAGTACTCTAAGTATGTTTAATGACTTTTGGCATTTCTTCTTAAGTTCCTTAATGTGGGGGAGAAAATTAAATTTGGAATCTACGGTGAGGCCTAAAAATTTTGTAGTTTTCACGACAGGGATCTTCTTTTTGTGTATAAATAGTTCAGGGTCTGGGTGGAATCCCCTTAAATTACAAAAATGCATACTAACTGTTTTGGAGTCCGAAAATTTAAAACCATTATCGTTTGCCCAATTTTGAATTTTGTTTAAACATAACTGTAATTTCCTTTCTAAGGTGTTCATGTTTTTCCCATAAGTAAAAATAACAAAGTCATCAACATACAAAGAGCACTCTATGCCAGGGGACAGAGCATTTATGATGCTATTTATTTAATGTTGAACAGGGTGACTGACAGAATGCTGCCCTGTGGTACACCCATTTCCTGGTCATGAGTGTCAGAAGCGGAGTTGCCCACCCGAACCTGAAATTTTCGGTCTTTCAGGAATTCCCCCACAAAACAGGGAAGGTGTCCCTTAAGCCCCATAAGCTCCAGGTCACGTAGAATGCCATGTTTCCAGGTTGTGTCATAGGCCTTTTCTATATCGAAGAATACAGCTACTAGATGTTCTCTTCTGAGTAATACATTTCTAATATAAGCTTCCAGCCTTACCAGGTGGTCAGTTGTTGTCCGCCTCTGCCGGAATCCGCACTGGTAGTTGGAGATTACTTATTCCTCTCCAGGTACCAGACCAGCCTACTGTTAATCATTCTTTCCATGGTTTTGTAGATGCAGCTTGTTAGTGCTATTGGTCGATAGTTAGCTGGGTCAGAGCCGTCTCTTCCCGGTTTAGGTATAGGTATAACTGTGGCTTTCCTCCAGCTAATTGGGAAAGCGCCTGTTTGCCACACACAGCTATAGACCCATAGCAGGACTGCCAATGAGGGTTCGGGAAGGTGCTTGAGGAACTGGTAATGGATTTCATCTTCTCCAGGCGCTGTGTCATGTGACTTGTCCAGCGATTCCCTCAGTTCCTCAAGCGAGAACGATTTGTTGTAGACTTCATTGTTCTCTGACCTGAAATCAATGGGGTGTCTTTCCTCCTTGGTGTTGACTTTTTGGAACTCTGGCGTGTAGTGTGCAGTGGATGACTTTTCTGCTATTGAGGATGCAAGGCAGTACTATTTCTCTGGGGGACGTGACAGTTCGTCCTTGGTTTTTCAAATGCCCTATTGCATTTGATTCTTTCTCTTTGATTCGCCTTACTGCCTTCCAAACCGCTCTAGCAGAAGTTTTGGCATCCAAACTGCCGACAAAACTTCTCCAGGAATTCCTTTTGGCTGACCGTATGGTTTGTCTAGCCTTTGCTTTAGCTATCCTAAATAGCTTTAGGTTTTCCTGGGAAGGATTCTTTATAAATGCAGCCAGTCGTTTTTTCCTATCGCCAATAGCACTTTTGCAAGCTGTATCAAACCAAGGTTTGCTAGGCCGTTTTGGATTTGCGGAGGTTAGGGGGACAACTTTCCTGGCTATACTAAGTAGCTTGCTAGCAAAGGTATCAGCTGGGTTCTGTTCATCGAGGATACTTTCTGTGATATCCTCGGAGCATCTTTTTTGGAATTGTTCCCAATCGGCCTTATTCAGTTTCCACCGCTGAGGTCGTCCCAATGAGGGGAGATTGTTAGTAATGATGATTGGGAAGTGATCACTTCCCCGTAGATCATTGCTAACTGACCATTTAAAGTCGTCCAGAAGTCCAGGGACGCATACGGTGAGGTCAATGCATGTGAAAGATCCAGTTCCTGGGTGCAAGTAGGTCGGTGATGCATCATTAAGTATGCATAAATCATGTTGGAGGAAGATATCCTCCAGCATACGACCTCTTGTGTCGGTATTGTTGGATCCCCACATGGTGTTATGGGCATTGAAATCCCCAAGGATTATATAAGGCCGGGGGGAGTTGTTTCAATAGGTCCTCCATGTCTGTTCGGTTTAATGGAGCGCCTGGTGGTAGATACAGGCTGCAGCAAGTGATAACCTTGTGAAGGGTTATTCTAGCTGCTACGGCCTGTAGTGTGGTCTGTAGTTCTACCCTCTCATGGGGGATGCTGTCTTTCACAAGGATACAGACTCCACCTGATGCTCTCTCTGCATCCTCAACATTCTTGCTGTAAGCACTGTAGCTTCGGAAACTGATGCTATCTTTCAGAAATGTTTCCTGTAAGCAGACAGCTACAGGAGTCTCAAGAGTCCATCAGTAGCTGCATTTCCTCATAATTGGAATTGAGGCCTCTACAATTCCACTGTACAATTCTGTAATCCATGGCTTATTCTAAATGACCTACTTGGAGCTATTTGGCCTTGGGAGGCCCCCGGAGGGGTTTCCCTTTATTCCAGTGATCTTGGTATTTTTATTCTTGGGTTTGGATGGAGATGATGACAACCCCCTTTTGGGGGAAGTCTTTCTCTCTGGAGAGGGGAGATCCTTCTGGTTAGAGCAGAGGTTATTTCCTCCTCTCTCACCTCGGGCATCCTCTCCGCTTTGATTTCTCCCCTTAGTTGGTCAGACATGATGTCTCCGGGTTCTCCCGGAGTGTTGGTTTTGACATGCTGCACAGTCTCCATGCTCTCATCAGCGAGCACAGAGAACCTGTTCTTTAGCATGACAACTGGGCTTTCTTGTTTCTTCGGAGGTGTGTTCTTTGGCGGTGTTTTCTTCTGAGTTGGAGGAGGAGGGGGTGATGGGGTCAATGTGTCCGTCTGTGTGGCTATGGATCTTCTTATCTTAGCAACAGCCTGGGCGTAGGTTATTATCAAGCCAAATCGGCCCTTGGGTAGGGCCAATACAGCCGATTTCGCCTGGCTGAAGGTACATCCATTTCTTGCCTTGTACGGCAACCTCCTGTTTCCAAACAGGGCAGTCCTTGGAGTAGGCTGAGTGGCCAGCATGACAGTTTGGGCATTTGAACTGGGCTGTGCAGCCCTTGTCCTCATGACCCTCTCCAGCACATCTGGCACACACAGTGTTCCTCTTGCAGACTGCCGCGCCGTGTCCATAACCCTGGCACTTGAAGCACCTCATAGGGTTATGTATGTAGGGCCTCATTGGAACTCGTAGGTATCCTGCCTTCACATACTCTGGCGGTTTCCTAGTTCCGAATGTGAGGATAATAGTGGCGGTTTTTACCTCCTCACCATCCCTGCGCCTGGTAATGCGCCGGGCATGGGTGACTCCTTCAATGCCCTCCACTATTTCCTTCTCGGAACATTCCAGTAGGTCCCTAGAGCTGATTACACCTCTGCTGGTGTTCAAACTCTTGTGTGACATGACTTCCACTTGGAGATCAGAGAGTCTTCTGCATCTTAAAAGCCCATCAGAGTGTGTCTTGCTATCTACTTCTACAAGAAGTTCCATTGACTTGTGTAGCTTAGACACTCTCTTGGGCTCTCCCACTACTGACTTGAGTCCCTTATAGATAAGGAAAGGGCTCAGCTTTGTCAGGCTTTTCCCCTCCTCTGTGCACCTGACCACCAAAATGATGGCCAGGTAGTACAGCTTTTTGTGGCCTCCTCCTTTTTTGCCTCAATACGGCGTCTCTTGCCCAGACTTAAATCTGGGTCAAGCAGTTTATTGGGGTTTTTTTTGTCCATATATAGTCTTGTTAGTTTAGTACCTGTGCTCCCTCCAGCCACCGCCCTGTTCGACCTATGCTGGTAGCTCGGCATGACCAGCCGGTTGACCCAGAGCGGACCATCTGGGCCTCAGGTCTAGGGGAACTTGGAGCCAAAGTATTGTGTTGTGGTGGTTTATCCTCAGATAGCCACCACTCAAACACCAGGATCTCTTTATCCCCCCTTACCCGTCGCAGTCTACTGCAAACGGACTGGTCTAGGACGTAGTGAGATTTTAAAGATAAGGAGACAGAGTGATGATCAATGAAGGCAGACTGAGGAAAAGAGGAGGCAGACACAATGATAGAAAAGAAGAAGGGCACTTTTGAGCTCCAAAAGTGCTAAGGAAAGAGGAGCGCAGTTTAACGTCATGTCTCGGGACGCGGCAGGGTTTGAACCCGGGACCGTCGATAAATCCAAACGACAGTCCAGCGGGGAAACCGCACGAACAGGCAACTTATGCATATGTTATTTTTTTTTCATGAATCAAGTAAGTTTCCCCTTTCGAACCTTGCCATCTATAAGGTAGATGATATTAGGGTCATATGTTTCTTTGGCCAACGGATAACTTGCAGGTAGTCATGTGGCCACCACAACGACCAACCATCTTTATTTTTTCCAAAGTCAGGTACTCATTAAAATTTTTGGGATCATGTGCAAAATAGAAGATTTTCAATTTAATCTGTTTTTATCCCATTCTTTATTTAAAATATTTTCTTGAATAATACTGGCACTGCTCTATTGAACTTTATTTCTAGGTGAATGCCTCTTTAAGTCAGGTGAACATGACTTTATCGCCACATGTCAACTACACCTTCAGACTAATTGCGTACAACAAGATAGGTGCCAGTGACCCTAGTGCCCCCACACCTACAGTCTGCTCTACCAAACCAGACCGACCTTACATCCACCCTCAGAACCTCCGCACTCTGGGTCACCGGTATGGAAAGCTTTACATTGAATGGACTGTAAGTAAACTTGTGTAATAATGAAGTGTTTACATTATTAGAGGCAATTTTCAACACATTTATTGGTAAATACAAACTACTACTAATACCATTTAGACTAAACTCTACTGCTTGAAGTATTTGCCAAAGGACTGTACCAAGCTTTTAACACTATACAAGGGGTTGAGATGTACAGGACAGAAGGGCATCATGATAGACTTGCAAAGTTCTTAACATAGCAAGAATAAAAGGAATCAAGCTGAAGCCATCTAAATATAGCCTAAAAGTACTAGAAGTCAAGTTTGTAGAACATATCATTACAGATAAGCTGAAGCCATCTAAATATAGCCTAAAAGTACTAGAAGTCAAGTTTGTAGGACATATCATTACAGATAAGCTGAAGCCATCTAAATATAGCCTAAAAGTACTAGAAGTCAAGTTTGTAGGACATATCATTACACATAAGCTGAAGCCATCTAAATATAGCCTAAAAGTACTAGAAGTCAAGCTTGTAGGGCATATCATTATAGATGTGGTATAAACCTTGATGACTCAAAGATTAAAGCAATACAATCCATGTGTCACGTAGAACAATAAAGTTTATTTTTAGTTTTCTGCAACCATCGCGATAGCTACGAGCGAAAAATTTCTCAAATTCTCTAGAAGCTGGAAATTTTAACACAATACGTCTAGAGCCAGATATCCACAATCTAATGGTAGGACAGAACGGGCCATACAAACAGCTTCTTACTAAAGCTAGAACATCGTGTCAAGACACATTTATGGCCATCTTGCACTTGCGAAACGCTCCATGCCCTGATGGGCCTTCACCTGCACGGCGGCTCATTGGCCAACGTCTGAGGTCGAATTTTCCTATAACTGAGGCATTTCTCAGACCACAATTCGCAGACAAAATGAATTGGAAAATGCTTGAAAAACAAGAAAAAAGTCATCAAGAAAATATAATAAAACAACGCAGCGAGCGGCCACAGATTCAGCTTGGAAGCAGTTATTTGGTGCTAAAGAAAACTGGCGATTTATGGGAACAAGAAGTGGTCATCTCAGAAGCAGAGACCCAAATGTCCTACTGGGTAAAGACATAAGATGGGGCAACATACCGAAGAAAAAGGAAAATGTTAAAACTCATTTTCCATATCAAGGGTTATATCTAAATTTTTTAAATTTGACACCTCTAGACAGTCATTAATATACAACCTACACATGGGAAAATGAGCGATACATTACACACCCAACACGAGCATACTATTACTATCAATGTTCCGCCAGTGGTAACTCGATAAGGCATGCTCGTTCGGCCCCCACCTCGTTACTCAAATACAGATATTTAGATACATCTTATTATTATTATGTAATATGTATATAGGAGAGGGTTAGGGTTGCATGCGGCCTCATAGCTAGACAGCTGAAGGTCACTCACAAAGGCCGCTGGATACAATTTTGATACCAAAGGAAATCAGCTGCCGAGGACAGACGCAGACAGCGAAAATAAAATCTAAATCGACCACCTGCGGAAAATGGTTATGCTTGCACTGAGATTGGCAAAATATGTAGGTCACAGCTGGGGCTGCGCAGCCACGGGAAATACTGCATTCCTCACTAATCTTCGGACTCGAAAACAAGCCTTATTATTATTAATATTTATTAATTAATTTCTCTATTTGTAAACCAAAACTCTTGGCTTTATTTCCTTGCTATTTTTGATAATATTATTACTTGGCATTTCTTTTGTGTTTATGTGTTTACCTAAATAACTAATTTATGTTGATTTTAATTATACAAATTATTTTTATAGGCGAATGATGCGTGAACGTTGTCAAGGAGGGAGATGTGAAAGTGTGTGTTTGTGTTGAGTGAGTAGTAGTGAAATGTGTGTGTTTGTGTTGAGTGAGTAGTAGTGAAATGTGTGTGTTTGTGTTGAGTGAGTAGTAGTGAAATGTGTGTGTTTGTGTTGAGTGAGTAGTAGTGAAATGTGTGTGTTTGTGTTGAGTGAGTAGTAGTGAAATGTGTGTGTTTGTGTTGAGTGACTGGTAGTGAAATGGGTGTGACAGTGTATAAACAAACGAAGTGAACTTTATTGTTAGCACTTTGTTGAGCGAACAGCTAATAAATAAAGTGTGTCAAGTGGACACTGTAGAAAGGGTTCAGTTAACAGCAGAGTGCTGAAAGAGACAGCCTGTTTGAAATGGAATGTTAAGTCAATAAAGTTAATTGTTAATAACTAATTTGTTTTGTGTTATTCAATACTTATATTCCATATGTTTGATGTTTGCTTTTTTTACTTGAGTTGAAAATCTTTGCCAATTATTTTGACTAGTGCCAGTGTTTAGAAACTTTTCATAAGTTAACAAATTCATCTACGTTACTTGTTGTGTAGTTTTACCTGTCTGGAAAATATGGTAGCTTTTCCCTAAATATTTTAGAAGAGTGTCCGAAATTTGTTTGGCCTGGCCTTCTTCTGTATCAGCCTCAGGGTCAAAAGATGTAACCTTGTCATAATATGTCAGAAGGTTGATGATATATCCAGTCAAGCTATCAATCAATCTAAAGCTTTTGGGTAAAAGGCTATGTCAATTTTTTCTAACACTTTGTTGATAAAAGGTTCAACTTTAATTTTACCTTCTGCATTGGCTTCACCTTAGTGTAGCATAGTAGAAAACGAAATGAGAAACAATTCACCAAAGAATGGTGTATAAAACAAATCAATGATAGAAAACAACATTTAGTGCAGGTTTTTTGCTGATACTCATTGCAAATATAACAGTAAAAAATGTATATATATCTTACTTAGAAACTGGATGCCAGCACTCATGGGAGTATTTTGCATCATTTTCTTTTCTGCATAACTGTTGATGCATTCCATCAGAATTTTTATAACTTCATCATCAAATAATAGTGAAAAAAAGTAAAAAAAAAACAAAAACAAACTGAAGATGATTAATTGATTAGGCTACTACTTATACCTGGCTCTTTAGTAGGCGAATAGGAAAAATCATTGCTTGTAGATTCTCCCGTATCAGCTTGTACCCATTCATCATCAGTAACGCTAGTAACCGCAGATCTAGATTTATATCTCTCACTATTTTCAGTCAAAATAGTATCTCCATTGAAATCAATAGGATGAACAAATCTTTTATTTTTTACTTAGGTTTAGACCTACCACCAGTGCAAGACTGCACAGGGGATAAACGCTTAGATCTGACCATAGGACTTTCATTACAACTAGAAGTACTATAATCACTATTTTACTTATTATTTGTACTCTTATTGTAATCAGATTCATCCGATAATTGATCTCCATTATCACTACTTTCCATAATTGACAAATTATAGAACATTTGTAAAGCCTGTTCAGCGCCAAACATTGGAGGTTGTTTACGAGTGCACAGTGGCTCGGGAATTGGCTCGCAGAGGCATTAGCTCTCCATCTCGAATTGAAGTTGTAGAACCTTTTCCTTTACTAACATGTTGGTTTTGTTTTATTTGTATAAACTGCATTCAAAATTCGATCACGACAACATTTACACACATACCCCACTCTCCCTCCCCCGTCCTTTTCCTAACTTGTCAAGTCAAGGGATAGGATCTCAGCGAGAAAGCTAAAAACATAAAATCGCACTAAACAAAAACAATATTGGTGAAAATATAATTGCACACATTTATAATTAGTAGTCAAGACCTAGTACACATATAATTACAATTGCATTGAATATAAGGTTTGTTATTGATTTTTAAGTGGTTTTTATTTTCCTTTTTATTTTTAATACCGTAAGTACAAAAAAAATAAGCGAAATAGAATTTATCAGAAATTTAATTTATGTGATTTTAATTATCTGGACTTCAATGTACTTGAAAAACTAGTATATCTTTTGATTCCCCAATTTCAACCTTTTTTATGAATGGACACAGTGTTAGTAATTCATGAACCAAAATAATAACCCATGCTTTTCTTTTTTGTTCCAGCCGGTTCCACAAATCATGCAACATGGTCCCGGGTTTTACTATGTTTTACAAATTCTACCTGTTGGGGCGCAGGCAGAAACGCAGATAGAGAGTAGGCCTATTGATGACTGGAGAACTAGTCATTATGAAATGAATGCTGCAATGATTTATGAACCCTATATGATTTCAATTAAAGCCATCAACAGTGTGGGAGAAGCTTCTGCAGATCCACCAATAATAATTGGTTATTCATATGAAGCCCGTAAGTGATTCATTTATTTACAAAGCTTATATGCACTGTCTGTTGTAAAATGTTTTACATGTTTCGGATGTTCCTTCCGAGTTGAAAATAATTTACTTCCTAGTCCGAACCTCCCGCAAGACGACGGGGGGTTGGAGCGGACAGTATTTGAATCCTGACCATCGAGAACACCGAACGACAGTCCAGCGCGCAAACCACCTAACAGCCATCCTGTCTGTGTGGTACACATTTTGTACAGCTTATTTCCCCCTCTTCCCATTCTAGGATGGAAATGAAACTTCTTACAATTATTCATTGCCTCTTACAAAACATGAATCAATAAAAAAAATTACCTATTAATTATTAATTAGTGGTAATAAATTTTGTTTGATGTAGAAAAAAGTAAATTAATTCTATATGTAGTTCTATGCCTTAGACAATCTTTCTTAAAATGTTTCCTGTTTTCATTTGTTGAATGCAGTGTTTCCCAAACTTTTCCTTTAACGGAACACTTAGAACATTGTGAGTATTTTAACGGAACACTTTGCTTATTATTTTAGAGAGATGAATTCACGTGCTGGCCTACTAGCTAATTATTCCAGTTGTGCGTGGTATCTCGAACAAAGGAAAGAAACTGTAATTAACTGAGCTGACTGTATAAGCTGAATGATTCCCGATCGTCTGAGTCTTAGTGAACACCAACCTGAATAATAGGACGAGACTATAGAAACAATAGATTTCTATACAATCTTCTATGTTTATAAGCTCTCCACTAGCAGAGTGGTTACCGTGTTCGCATGAGAAGTGTAAGAGGGCTAGATGCATGAGTTCGAATTCAGGTCTCTTCCCACCCCTTTATTTATAAATGTTTTAATATTGTTAGTCTAGATTTATTACAAAGTAAATTATATGACTGTACGAAACTAATTGATAAAAATAAGTTTAATGTAAGCTTTGTTTTTGAAAAATTATTTAAATATATTTCCTTCTCCTTAGAACCCACTGTAACCCCAACAAATTTCTTGGTAGAAGAAGAAGGAGATACGTACGCCATTTTCAGTTGGGAGTTTGACAAATCTGAAGCCAATAAAACTCAGTCAAGAATAAGAGGAGAATTCAGAGGATTTCAGGTAATTTTTTTTTGTACTAGAAAAACATTTTCCATAAAACAATTAAGTTGATAAATTGTTTTAATAGTCATTAGTTTTTTTTTCTTCTAGAGAATGTTTAACATGAAAGACAATTACTTGTTAGCTACTGTATGGATTTGATGAGCTTTGATTTCCAAGTTGGGCATGCTCACATTAGGGCACTTCTGAAGCAATACACGTTGTGTCATTAACATTGTCTTATTAACATTGTGTCAATAACATTGTCTTATTAACATTGTGTCAGTAATATTGTCTTATTAACATTGTGTCAGTAATATTGTGTCATTAACATTGTGTCATTTGCATTGTTTATTCCTCCAGTGGGGGGGGGGGGAGTGCGGTAGCATATAGCTTGAAATGAAAGGATTTTTTTTCACTGAAAGGTTTTTCTTATCCCTTGAGGCTTTCAATAAGAGATCTACCCTTTACAAACAAATTAGATCAATTAGAAAATCATTATATGACATCAGTTAGGCCAGGTTCACATCTAATTTCATTTTTCTTTTCATCTATCCCTTGGTCTGCTGGATCGTTGGGGCACCACACAGGATCTTTCAACGTTCTTTCTCCATTCTTCTCTGACATCGCCTTTTGATAGAATTTCATTCTATTCTTTCTGAAAATATAGAATCCTGCCTTTTTACCTGCTGGGTAGACTGCATCGAGGTCCGCTTTTGAGTTTGTGTTTCCAAACAAACTGTCATTCTTTGTTTTGTTATTTGTTTTTGTTATTGATCAATTATTGCTAACGTCTTGTTATGTCTTTTTTTTTAACTTTTTCAAAACTATAGCATTACTAATGTTTGTTTCTTAGCTGTAAAAAAGGCAATTTTGTTCAACAACATATTCCTTTTATTATCACTATTATTATTATTAGTATTAATATTTTATTATTATTATTTCGAAAATAAAATAAAGATTCAGACCTAAAATATAAAAACGAATTTTTAACATCTGGAGTCTTCGATATATTTGACATATTTCAATATATTTTACTCCTAAATATTTCTAGGAAAGAAAACAAGCTTTATCCTTATTTATACAAACCTTGAGAGGGCCTGCTCGTTAAAAAAATCTTCGTATTTCCCACATGCAGACAACATTAACAGTTTTTCTACTGACATTTTTAACACATAAAATAGCTTTAGAAGAAGCAAATAACTTTACTATTATGTATCAGCCTTTTTTCTTTATTTTGCCCAGATCATATTTTGGGAGCAGACTCAGAAAGCACTTACAGTCAGAGAGCAAGACATTGGTCCAGATGTAGTGAAGAATGCAACAGGGAATACATTCACTGCTAGAGTAGAGAACATGGTACCCAATACTAAGATGGAGGCCCAGATAGCTGTCTTGAACAACTACTTTATAGGTGTACCTACAGAGACCGTAAGGTTCACTACTCAACCCGGATGTGAGTATCAGTGAACTTTAATAAAAAACATCATAATTAATTATTACCGATTTCTCCATAGAATGTTAACAAACTGGTGGAAATCAGTTATCGGTTAAAAGTAAAAGGTTAAATGTCCTATCAATCTTTACATTGGTAAACTGAATTTCACCGGTTGATTTTAAACATCACATTTTGTTAGTCTATAATATATGGTATGTAACATAAAGTGTAATGCACAACTTATGATTCTAATAGTATTACCAATCGGCTAAAGCGTTGATTTGTATATAGTCGCTCCGGCTCCAGCCGAATATTCAGCTATTTATTTTCACTCTTCTGCCAATATATATATACAATGTAACAAAACAAATATATATACAAACAATTTCATCAATTAGATAATAATTATATGACATCAGTCAGGCAATTGCATAATTTTGCCTGTCAGTATCGTTTTTCTACAATTCTTCGGCTTTTCAGTTCAATTTCGAAATTTCTGATATGTTCTATTTTGTTTCAATTTGGCGAGAATAGGCTTTATGTTGTATCTTTTAGGTTGGAATAGGCTTTATGTTGTATCTTTTAGGTTGGAATAGGCTCTATCTTGTTTGCTTATTTTGTTGGGGGGTTGTTTTTTTTTGGGGGGAAGGGCCTGAAATAGGCTCTATGTTGTTTGCTTATTTTGTTGTTTTTTTTTTGGGGGGGGGGGGGGGGGAAGGGGCTGAAATAGGCTCTATGTTGTTTCCTCTTGTTTTTTCTCGGATTGGGTGGGAGGAGCGGGGTAATTAATTTTATTTTTTTGTAAATGCATTCATTAATTTTTTAAAGAAAATTAAGACCTATTGGAAAAAAAAAACTTTTTTTAAGTTGTATTTTCTATTTTGCTAAAGATGAAAATTGTTTTGATTGTTTATAACAAGACTTTCCTTACTTATTAATAAAAACAAAAAGAAATTATGATTTTTTTACATGAAGGCTCCTAGATCTTACAACTAACAAACTGAATATAAAACTGTGCATATCTAGGCCTCTTATTTGAATTGTATGTCTTCAGTTCCAGGATCGGTGGACTATCTACGCATTACCAGGATAGGAGCAACGAATGTTGACCTGAAGTGGGAGAAACCATTTGAAAACAGAGGAAACATTGAAGGCTATGATATTAGTTATCGTAAAGGTTTGTTGAGCTTTTTTTTAAAATCTATGTCATGCATTAAAAATGTTATCTACATAATTGCTTACTTCTTCTTCTTCATCGTTCTCATTGTTATGTTGGAGTGTTCATATGACTAGACCAATACATGAGATGAACTGCGCAGTGGTTTCCAAATCAGGGAGCTCTCCATATAGTTTTCTTTCTATTGGGGTGATTTGGGGCCAATGTCTTATACGGGCTTCTTGGTAGAGAGAGCAGTTTTGGAGGACGTGGTCGGCATTTTCTGGTGATACTCCACATGGGCAGATTTCACTGGTTCCAATTTTGAGCTTTCGGAACATGTGTTGTCGCATTCTGTTGTGTCCGGTCCTGAGTCGAAAGATTAGACGTTGGTCTTGTCGGGATAGCTTATAGTAAGCGTCATCTTTCTTGTGATTTGGATGGGAGCTCTTCCATTTCTCATTTATTTTATCTACAATTAATCTCTTCAATTCTTCTGGATAGAGTGCAGAGTTTACTTGTGAGTTTGTTCTCCCACTCTTGGCGAGTGTGTCAGCCTTCTCATTTCCTGCTAGTTGTATGTGAGCTGGTATCCGCTACAATTCTGTCTTTGGGACTTTGGGTTCACTAGTTCTTCCATCTAGTCCACGATTCGGCATCCCCGCCGATACAGCGCCGAAACGCTTGGATTTCGATACGGGATCTCGGGTTCGAATCATGGTGAAGACTGGGATTTTTTAATTTCGGGATCTTTGGGCGCCACTGAGTCCACCCAGATCTAATGGGCACCTGACATTAGTTGGGGAAAAGTAAAGGCAGTTGGTCGTTGTGCTGGCCCGTGAGCCACAGAAACAGATGACCCTTACATCATCTACCCTATAGATTCTTTGTAAACATTATTGCCAGTGGCGTAGCTAGGGTGGGGGAGGAGGAGGGAGAATTTGAAAATTCCCTCGGGCCCCCCCCCCCAAATGAGTTTTTTTTTTACATTAAAAATTAATAATTACGCAAAAATCAGAAGCCCCCAAAGAGGTCAAGCCCCGGGCCCCCAAACCATGGAAAATTCCTAGCTACGCCCCTGATTATTGCCTGCAATCACGTTCAATGGACGCTTGTGACTTACTTTAGTCAAATCATTTCATTTCTATAAAACAAATAAATTATTCCTAATCGTTCAAAACGACAATTTCAATGGAATAAAAAAGGATGTAAAACAAACGTGGATATGATAAAAATATTTCCTTTGAATGTGAGCTTTGTCTCAGAGGAAGTTAGAGATTAGATCTTCCTGTCACGTTGACCGTGTCTTATTCTTGACACTTATGATGAGGCGATTAAATTAATAATTAAAAGGCTTGCCTTTGAGTCCGAAGATTAATGAGAAATGCGGTATTTTTTGTGGCTACGCAGGAGGGAGAGTTTGAAAATCCCCTCGGGCCCCCACTTGAGGGGGGCCCCCAAAAGAGTGTTTTTTACATTAAAATTTAATAATTACGCAAAAATCAGAAGCCCCCAAAGAGGTCAAGCCCCGGGCCCCCAAACCATGGAAAACTCCTAGCTACGCCCCTGATTATCGTTCAATGGACGCTTGTGACTTGCTACATATTTTGCCACTCCTAGCTCAGCCATAATCATTGTCCGCCGGTGGTCGATTTAGATTTTCTTTACGCCGTCTGCGTCTGTCCTCGGGACAAAATTATTGTTTGAAATAAAAGTTGTTTTTTTCCAAAATATTTTTTGTCAGTAAACTGAATTGCGAAGCACTCACAAGACGAAAAACTGTTCCGTATAAGCAACATTATTATGACGTTTGGCCATTGACTTTTAGTATCAATCAAAATGTTCAGTGTTTCAATATCTCCAAGAGCTCGGTAGAAATGTCTTCGTTTTTTACATCAAATTCCCATGTTACACTGCATAGAGTACCCGAGAGTTTGAACACAATACAATACACAAATGACGATGTTTAATGAGTTTCTGTATATGTGAATATTTCTTAGTTTAATTCTGTATCTGATTCTCTTTAGTCAAAGACTTATCTCTTGGTGTGATCTTGGACAAGGATCCTCAAATCGATGACCCGAACGTAACACAATCCTATCTGGATGGTTTATTACCAAACACAAAGTACAGAGTCTATGTCTATGCCAGGACAGCAAAGGGGAGAGGAGAGGAGTACTTTATAGAGTTTGTTACAGCGGCGTATCCTTGTAAGTACATTCTAATCAAAATTACGTTTTCCCTCATTTTGTGTTTTACAATAGCCCCACATTTAAAAACACTTTTGTTTACAAACATCATCTACTAATGTAGATATGAACTCATTATAATCTAAATCAACAATGACAAGAGAATTTGTTTTTTCTATCGTGACATTTAATTATAGTGATTATCTACTCTGGAAAACTAAAATGTTTCTGAACCAAAATTTCGATACAAATTTACTACAAAAATTATTTTTACATAAATATCAAACAGCAACGATGGTATGCGGGTTTTAAAAAGTAACTGCTTAGCAAACTTTGTAATGGTATATTTCAGTGGTTTGGTCAGTTGCTACACGCAAGCTAGCAGTGGAGCGTGACAGTGACACATGAAAACAATAGATAAAGTTAGGTTGGTTAGCGTGCATCACCGTAGAGCATATAAAATGTACTGTTGGCGAGTGGTCAAATGTGTTCGCCTGATTTACATTCCTTGACATCTGTGTTATGTTTTAACACCACGTATAATTAATTTAACTTTGCTTTATTAAGATATCAACACCACATTTGTTTTGACTTAGAGATTAGTCTCATTACGGACTAAGAGGAATGAAATGAAACTGTGTAATTTAATGATTACCTTTATTTATTGTTCATTACCATCAATTTTTAGTCCGACCTGACCCACCACGTAACATTTCGTGGACTTCCTGTGACCAAAACGCTACAGTTTCATGGACGCCCGGAAGTGAGAACAACTCCACAATGCAGTATTTCATAATACAATACCAAACGTCATTGAATGCTTCTGATGACTGGACTTTTGGGGTTAAGGTAGGAACAAATCATTCTATAGTTTGAATTATGTATCTTTAATTATAATAGTCTATAGCCTTGTCTGAAAATGTGCCTTCTCTTAAGCATAAACTGTAGATATAAATAACGGGTCTTTGACGGGCATCTCGTCAGGTTCACTAGAGGATCCAGAACTTTGGAGTGGGGGGGGGCGATTTTTTTCCAAACCCTAACCCTAACGCCCAGTAACCCTAACCCTAAGCATTAACGCGCTTACAGTATATATGCATATTAGAATGTTTAAAAAGCAGTGTTTCTCAACCTTCGGCGAAAAAAGCAGACAAAAAAGTTATGTTGAGGCCTTTCTCTTGACAACTAGGGGGTCTGGGGGAGCGCAGTAAGCTCCCCCAGTGGGGATCCGGGCGAAGCCCCGTCGCCAAAATCGCTTTTTTGCTTTCTTCACTGCAGAACCGCATTCTCTTGACACCCGAAGCTCATTATTTATCCTATTTAAAAAATCATCTTTTGAATAATGTTTTACTTGAAAATATTCTAATATGAATTTGTAGGCCCTTACTACATTGCTAATACAACCGATTAGTTCCTTGAAACAAAAAGATACCTCACATATTATTTCAATGAAGGCTTTAAGGATCGAAGTTGAAAAAAAAATATTTGAAAAAAAAAACAGCCACGTTGAGGCCTTTCCCTAGATAGCTAGGGGGTCTGGGGGAGTGCTGTAAGCTCCCCCAGTGGGGATCGGGGCGAAGCCCCGACGCCAAAATCGTTTTCTTGCATTCTTCCCTGCAGAAACCCATTTTCCTGACATCTACAGCTTATTATTCATCCTATTAAGATAGGACCTTTTGAATAATGTTTTACTTGAAAAATATTCTGATATGATTTTACAAGCTCTTACTACATCGCAAATACAACCGATTTGTTCTTGAAAAGATAAGTCACAGATTTAGATTAAGACTTTGAGGAACGCCGCCGAAAAAACATCTATTCGAAAAATAATATTTTTTTTAAAAAAAGCTCATTTGTAAGTGATACATTTTGTTCAATAGGCATGTTTGTAATTTGGTTTGTTACAGAACTATAATTCAAAGCTCTAAACAAAAAAAAATGTGGAAGTGTGAGGAGAAATTAAGTGGACCAATTAGATTTTACTCTATTTTTTTTTGCATTTTTAGTATTCAAGCATAAATTGTGAGTTATTGTCTCAAATGTTTTTTTTTACAACAGAAAAATATCAGTTTGAGTAAAGGTTTGAAAAGATGACTAGGAAAATAATATTTGGGTTCAGAACTCATCTCAATTGTTACTCTTATAATGAGAAATTTCGTATGAATTCTAAATTTTCCAAAGCAAAGTCTTTCTTAAAATAACTGAGATAAATTCATATGCAATGACATAAACTCTGTCGCCACATTTGACTTTTCTGTTTTAAAACGTCATCTTTTCATCTGGAATGGGGAGAGGGCGGTAGAGTGAAAACATTAACCCTCACTCCTTTTTATAATTTCTGCTAATGATTGCGACTTGATAAAAGAATTCAATTTATAGCATATATAAATTATTTATAGCATATATAAATTATATTAGTGACACTTTTTTCTTTTTTGTAATTTCTTAACTAAAATACAAAAAGAAAAAATTATTGGTTTGTTCGATGGGCGGAAGGCGATCGCATGTATCGCCCCTCCCACCTGGAACAACCCTTTTTCATTTTATATTTACTTATGATAAAATTTGAGATCAGATCGTATGTCCGACATTATATACAAATGAATTAAAACATCAATATATAGCTTATATTATATAGATTTTCAACTAATTTTGTTCAAAAACTATGTATTCTCCATACAAATAGGACCGCCCCATCCCATTCAGAGGGCTAGAGTGGGTAGGGCAGCAGAAGCAATCGCCCCCCCCCACCACCACCTCACCGAATTGAATAATAATAAATTCGTATACAAATTGTGTGATTTCTTTACTAAAAGTCGTCCATCCCCCACCCCCGAAGGGGGGAGGGTCGGCCGAGTGGGGGGGATGCGATCGTCCCTACCCCCCCCCCCTCATGGATCCGCCAGTGGTCAGGTTATTAATATACAAAAGTCTTACATTGGTTGATATGTAGTTCTCTTACACTGGTAGAAATACATTTCTCATACACAGGAAGAAACATACTACTAGTACACCGGTAGATATGAGGTAGATATGCATTTTACTCAACCTACTTACAGAGAGGAAAAAGTCATAAAGGTTATCCAGGCAGCTCTTGTCAAAATCTTACAATCAGGATAGTCCATATAAAAAGATTATCATCTAGTGTAACGCCTTAGAAGTACATGGAAGGTAAACTCAAGGAGTAAAATACCTCATGATCTGCTCTGGAGTCTGAAATGTACATCTCAGGAGAGGATTTATTTTTGTTTACTAGTAGTGTTGTACTAAAGTTTTACGAATATACCTAGATACGTAACACAATAATGACGATTTTGTTTTAGATTATTCATATTTATATTAAGAAAATGTTGACTTTTAAATATTTCTAAATCATTGAATCACTTAAAAAGCGTTGAATTGATAGTTAATGAAATCTATATGTGAATGAACATATACAAAACTATTAGCCGTGGCCGGTCGCTTCATTGCTTTTATTACACATAGATGTATGTAAATAGAAATATTTGTAACATATTCTATACTGCTGGAAAAAAATCTAAATTAGATTTGAAATATCAGCGTTAGATAATTAACTTTAACATGAAGCTGCTAATAACATTCTTCTACATGTTTATGCGTAGAGGCAAAGGCGGAAATAGAAATATTATTGGTGTATCTTTATCTTATCTATCTTATATGATACAGACTTTATTTCAAAAAAGAAGATGGTTACGTCCTGCACGTCATGCATTCAGTCATGCATATTAAACAATGACCTAAATTCTGTCAAGTCACTGGTTTTCCTGGCTAGCTCAGGCAACCCATTCCATGCTCTAATAGCACTAGGGAAGAATAAGTATTTGTACAAATTTGTCCTAGCATATCTGACGAGAAATGTGCCTTTATCTTTGTGTCTTTCTGAGTATTTTATTAATTTTCTTTTTGTATTCGAAGATTTTGGTTCAGTGTTTTATGTATAATTGCTACTTTACTTTTGCGTCTTCTATCTATCTATCTTCTTTCTAAATTTAGTGATTTTACTAAAGGTGTTACTTTAGTCAAATGAATATTTGTTTGTTGTGAATCTCACTGCCCTATTTTGTGTCTGTTCCAATTTCATAATGTTTTCTTGAGTTAAGGAGTCCCAAACAGAGGATGCATATTCTATTATTAGTTAGGGTTAGGATATTGTGTTCCCTGCTCACACTGTAGAATCAGACTTCTCAGCTTCTGTGTTTGTCTTTATTGCTGAAGGAACGTCAAGGGGATCTTACAAAACAAACTAAGAGCAGAGAACTGTGATTCATTTTTAAAGAGGGAAAGTCTTTAATTTCAGTTGTCAAAACATCTAATACCCTTTTAAAGTTCAAAAGATGTTCTCTCTCTCTCTCTCTCTCTCTCACACACACACACAAACACACGCACTCTTGCATGCGCACACACAGTTATGCATGTGATGTTCTGTTTTCAAATTACTGTAGAAAATTAAACATACCAATTAATGAACAGAGACTTCGTGTTGATATAAGTAGACATAGAAGACTATCAGTTTAGTACGTCACATCCTGTTAAGTACTCTCTCACAAAAACATCCACAATAAACAATGACGCAATATAAGCCTATTAACAGATGTGATTTGGTAGCATGTACTCTCTTGTGTTTCAGGTAAACGGTTCCTTTCAACAAGCCAATATGACCTTATTTCCTAATATGAATTACACATTAAGAGTCGTTGCTTACAACGCCTTAGGTGCCAGTGATCCCAGCTCCCCTTCTTCAGAAGCGTGCTCCACAAAAGAAGACAGGCCTGTCTCACACCCTAAAGACTTAAAGACACTTGGAAACGAATTTGGAAGCTTGTACATTGAATGGACGGTAACTAACAAACTAAAAGTTTTATTTTCAATATCATTAAGTGGGGAAATGCTGGACAACTTCTTTTGAACGTGTTTTAACTCTTTCTCTCCGTAATTATTTGTCTCGTTCCGATAGTATTATTCGTTTTGCTAATTTGTTTTACACTATCCTGTAATGATTAAACTTCAATAACTTTTTCTGTAATGATTAAACTTCAATAACTTTTTCTGTAATGATTAAACTTCAATAACTTTTTCTGTAATGATTAAACTTCAATAACTTTTTCTGTAATGATTAAACTTCAATAACTTTTTGGTTTATCAGAAAATGTTATAGTTGGTATTGAAGTATAGGAGAATACATGCTCTTTTTACACAACACAGAATAAACGTTTATAAATCCAAAAACCAACTTAGTTTAATGGAAGTCAAATCAACGTTGGCTTCGTCAATCAGGAGAGAAAGAGTTAACACATACACATGATGCGAGGTGATATGTTTTGTTAAAATTAAGAGCAGAAATAACTTTTAAAATTCTACCTGGGGTTATGTCTAAACAGTTTTGACATTACACATGATAATAAAGTACATGCATATTTTGTGAGGTGTGGTGGCCGATGGATAAAGCGCTTGGCTTCCGAACCTAGATGTCTCGGGCTTGAATCTCGGTGCCGACATGCATTTTGAATTTAGGGATTTCAATCTAGCCCACTCTAATGGTTACCTTACATAAGTTTGAAAAAAGCTAAGGCGGTTTATCGTTGTGCTGGTGACATGACAACTGTCAGTTAACCGTCGGACACAAATACACATGACCTTTACATCATCTGCCCTAAAGGTCGTAAGGTCTGAAAAAGGGTGCTTTGCTTTCTTTTTTGCAATACTATTTTTAGGCCTATGTCTTGGTAAAATATTATCAACATATGACAACCATTTTAACAAAATGAAGCAAGGGTCTCACTACGCGTTGCTGTATATATCTTTAAACCATATTAAGGACAGTTGGACATATTGTTCTATGAAAACCAATCCATAAATCTCAATACTAATTTTACGGTATTTGGATTGGCCGAAGTTTTTAGGTAATGCAAATGTGGCCAGCGCAACGACCAAGCGCCTTCACTTCTCCAAAACAGTTAGATGAATTTAGGGGTATCTTAAAATTCCAAAATTAAAATTCATTCTTCACTGGAATATGAATGCGACACCCTCCGGTTTGGAGGGGAAACAATGTTCCGCTCGGACACTACGCTCAACATTTAACTACTATTTAAAAAAAGTAGTTTTCACATTCTTATGAGTAACCAACTTTTAGATAAATACATATCCATGAAACAATCGTCTTTTCTATTTCCTGTTCACAGCCCGTTCCAGTCATTATGCACGGTGGTCGTGGGTTCTATTACAAACTGGAAATAACTCCATTGAACCAGTCAGAAAGTGTGAACGAAACAGTCATTGTAACTGACTGGACTACGCACTTCTATTCTTTAAAAGTTCAAAATGTATATGCACCTTACAGGATCACGATCCAATCATTCAATAGTCACGGAGAGTGCACGTCACCACCACCAACCATCATTGGCTATTCCTTTGAAGCAAGTAAGAATGATTTATTTGTTTTCATTCTTTTCATTTTGTGACTTTTGTTCGTTTCCAATTAGTTCATGGGGGAATGAAATCTGTTCAATGTACTTTCATGTTCTCTTTGTTTCTAGAACCTGTTATAACTCCAACGAGTGTTGTTGTTGAAAATGTTGGTAAAACATTCGTGATATTAAGCTGGAGTTTCGATATTCATGAAATTCTAAACAATAGTTCAAAACTCAGAGGAGAATTTAAGGGATTTAAGGTAAGCGCTGGTATTGAGTGTGTGTTTGTATTGACAGAAGTAAGTGTAAAGTATCTTGCTATTGTGTTAGTTGATTTATTACTTGACCCATGAACTATCAGAAGATGTAAATATTCGGGCGTATTTTGGTTCAAGACATTGAGTTTGATAGTAACTCGACAGCAAAGAAAGCACTTACACAATATGAAAGTAAGTCCACTACAGAAGAGTCAGAAACCCCATTAGAAACAAACCATGCTGAGAATTACTCCCATGGAGCAAGAAAGTGGGCATTGCGTTTCAAGGTCGTCTTACCCAAGTACAAGGACAGCCCTAATGCGCACACGAACCAGTTCTCTCTCTATCAGATCTTTGTCCCAATCGTCCTTCATGCAGAACGCGACATTCCTAAAGAAGGTGATCTACTGTTTCTTCGTCCTCGACGGAGTGACCATACCGTGTGTCTAATTTTCCCTGAAGTGTCCGAAGTAGAGGCACCTGTTTGGATAATGTCCAACTCTGAACTGGGCTAGGACGGCCTGTTCCACACGATTTAGCTGCCTCCACGCGTCCTTTTGGTCTGGTCTATTCGACTGCCACTATACAATAAGAATTTCATACACATTGAAATAACGAACCGACACAGTGTAGTCTCTGTCTCTACTATGGTGTTAGTTACGTCTGTCAATGCCCCACGCTGTTTACTGAACTAAGCCAGTCTCCATTTTAAGTGACGGCAAAATTAGCGTCGCATATAAAGTTCGTCTCCTGAGGGGTGTCGCTATGTCTAGCATAATACATGGCAGAGTGTTACGATGGATGACACGCAAGACATTGTGGAGGCTGATAAGCCAGATATTGTAGATTTAAGTGAGTCGATAGATATGTTCAAATTACTTTTAAACGTATTGTGATTAAGTTTTTTATGTTATGTTACTTAACTGATCTCGACGGCCTGAAGATATTTGTTAATCAAAATTGAGCTTATTTTGGTTTAAAAAAGAGTATTTCTAGCTTTGATTCAAAAATATGTTTGAGTTCATATATAAGCCTACAAGGAAGGTTAGATCAGCTGTCTGGAAAAAACATCGGAACACCCAAGCTCACTCCAATTTTTTTAAACTGCGAACTAATTTATTAGATTTACTAAACTGTTACTACTCTTATTCTATGTACTAATGTTGTTGTTTTTTTATACTTGTAGATAATTGTCCGGAGTCACGATAAGGAAGATGTGCTACTTGAGCACCTGACCGGTCCAGACATTGTGTCCAAAGTTTCAGGCAATACATTTACAGCTCTGGTGGAAGGTTTACCAGGATACACTTTGCTGACAGCTGGTGTTGCAGTTTTGAACACTTACTATCAGAGTGACTCATCAAGTTCTGTTAACTTCACAACTGGATGTAAGATATGTGTGTGTGTGTGTTTGTTTACTTGTTGTGAATAGATACGAATCCAAATTCTATCAATTTGATTGTCTCTTGAACATTGAATTGAGCCCAATCTAATTGTTAACTACGCTTTGCGCCAAACAATAAATAAAATTGGTAAAAAAATATCTCTAATCGCACAGAATTTTATTGTTTGTCTAGATCTGTAACAAATTTAATTACATGACTAATCCAAACTAATTAATATAATCTTTGTTTGTTTGTTTTTTTTTATGTATTTTTTTAAATGTTTTTCTGGTGTTTTTTTTTTTGTTATTGTTTTTTTTTTAATCTGTCTCTATTATAATTGTGTTCTTAATGATTCCTTCAGATGAAGCTTTACAAATACTAACATCTCCAGCACGTCATATGAATGCAACAAGTGGAAAACAAGTTTCAATGATGTGCAAGACATCTGGTAAACCCAAAGCCCAGATCACATGGTACAAAGACTATGTGCATATAACAGGAGGTCAATACAGTGTACTATCTGACGGTTCATTAGTTATTCAGGTTTGTAGAACAGTAGATTATAATCAAGCTCAAATGTAGTAGATTATAATCAAGCTCTAATGTAGAAGATTGTACAAGAGGCGGCTTTAAGTGGCGGCGAATAGAATCGTTTGTCTTCGTCAACCCATCTCACAAATATTCACAAATACTTGTACCCATTTTGTAATGGTCGTTCGTTGTATTTTAGTTCCATACACTAGTACAACTAAAGCAATACAGGCGCGCTATATTTTTGTGAAATAAACTTTAAATAACTTGAAAAAAGAAAATCTCTTACCTATCTACTTATTCTTACTTTTATTACAGCATACACAAAACAACTTATTCAGAGACATATTGATTTAATAGGTACAAATAAAAAAATGTTTCAACACAATCTAACTCACTACTAAAACACTTCACTCATTCATGTCTCTGGGTCATCTCTTTATTCTTATTTAGATTACGTAAGGTCTTATCGTGGTGTCATCATTCTGCACTCTATTAGTCCAGGCGTTACCTAGAGACACAACACACAAACACATTCCATAACAGCCTAATTGACACCCACCCAGTGTCCCTGATTATATGAAAATATAACAAGATACACCGGCTTACTTAAGGCCTTTCTATAGGGAACAGTATGTGTGTAAGGAACGTTTGTTGATATTTAAATTAAAAAAAAATCCGTTTACCCAATAGTTCCATTACGTCCATTATTTAATCTTTTTTTTAAATTGCTCCCACAATTTTTTATCTATATTAAAGAAAAACAATCTGTTTATACAATCAATTTTTCTTTCCAGTCTGCTGTGTTGACAGACTCTGGGCATTACATTTGCCGGGCTAACACAACGTACGAGGTGAAATTGGCGGGAACTCATCTTCTCGTTCTCAACTAAACAAGCACGACACCACTTTATTTATCTTGCTTTTTGTGATCACATGGAGCCTAATAGGCCTACGTATCACTTTCAAAGACACTTTGTGATCACATTGAGCCTAGTAGGCCTACGTATCACTTTCAAAGACACTTTGTGATGTGAGTCTTGAGTTTGGACAATATCTTCCCTTGCTAAATCACGTCAAGGAAGCGACATTGAAATTTAGTCTTGACAAAGAATTGAGCTATATTTTTAACATAACCACCATGCGTAAAAGTCTCTATACCTAACAATTCCTTCATGTCCGGGCAGTACAGAAGAAAGGCGATCGCTCACGTGTGGGCAGTCCTACACAGGCAAATGTAGCAAATGTACCGTCCAGGTTTTCCCCCAGCAATGGAATGGTCACTCTGACCGCTAGCTAATTGCCCATTTGTTTTGAAGTAAGTTATAAGTCAAAGAATGAAATTATAATGCTTTCTCCATTTTGAAATATATTGTGCTACTAAATTTGATTCAGCAGTGCTACAAAGTCATAAAAAATTCTCCTATACCTTTTACAAAACGTATCGTATCAACGATTCCTTTCTTTGTAAACAGAAAATACCAACAAAAATAATTTATAGTTTTGCACCTGTATGAAAATCTATAAGGAGCTGATGCTACAATATGGTGAAAATGTAAAACCTTTGTCCAGTATCTCATGTAGCAAGTAACTCCTGAACTGAACTTATTTATAGACAGGACATACCTAGAATGTTAATTGAACTACTTCTGTGTGGTCAATGTTATACTTCAGACAAAATATTTGATTTAGACCCATTAATTATATGGTCACAGTTTGTTCTCTCCCTATCAGAAAATCTTGAATTCATTGATGTATTGAACCAGTAGTGCCAAATTATTTACATTTTGGATGAAGCTCTGGTGGTGGACTTTGTCAAATGCCTTAGAAAAATCTTATTAAATAGCAACTATATGTTCGATATTATCTAAGACTTAAAAAAAAATCATCATTTTGTTCTATTACTTGAGTTTCGCATGGTGTATATTTCCTAAAGCCATGTTGGTGTGAAGCATAAGGATAGAAATGTATATCATGCGTTCTAAAATTTTACATATTATGTTGGTCAGAGATACTGGTCGGTAGTTTCCTTGGTCAGATTTTCTTTTTCTTTTTTTTAAATAGGGGAGTGAAGTTAGTTTCTTTCCAGCTCTGATTAAGAGATGCCTGATAAATTTATTTTGAAAATGATGCTAGCTCAACACTTAGTTCATTGAGTAATCTAGCTGGATCACTATCAGGTCCAGACAAATGATAGAATCAGAGCGTATTGAGAATGCTAAAAGCATGAACGATTGGTAAAAAAAATATTTCTAATCCCACAGATATATTTGTGTTACTATAGATATATTACAAATTTATTACATGACATCCATACCAATACCAACGCATTAATAGCAAAAGCAAAAGTTGTTAAATAAAGTGCTTATATTTCGATATTTCTTGTTTCTCTATATAAAAATGTGACTCAAGTTATTCTGAAAGACCTAACATTGATCAATTACTAGCCACAAAGTTGTGCCTCTTGAAATGGTATACTTGGACGTCTGCAAGACTAGACGTGGTGTGAATGTGTTGTTGTCTAATAAAATTACTTTTGACTGAACAAGTACCTTTTTATATACATTCTGTTTAAATTTCATATAACAACTATAATATTGATAAAATTTGATTCTCTGAAGTTCGATTTTTTTATTTTGTATAAACTGTTTCGATTATATACTTATATATATATATATATATACTATATCTAGACTGGACACGGACATTTTTTAAACACTACAAAAAAAAGTTAAAAATGTTTTTTAAAGTTGAAACAAGGCTGTTTTGTAAAGTAGTTATAAGAAATAAAGCTGTTGTTTTTTTTCCAACCCTAACCTATGTAACATATAATTTAATTTTTAGATCTAGATCTTGTAATTTGACATAAAAAATAAGAGTACTCTTGTCTCATTATTATTATTTTGAAATTTATTGAAATCTAGAAAGATCTAGGTAATCAATATATTTAAATGTACATAAGATGATTAAAATCAACAGACATTAATTATTTCGATCTAGGATTTTTTATACATCTACTCAATGGAAACTAACAGGAAAAGGCTTTATTTCATATATTAGCGTGAATATATAGTTATATATCATCTTATATAATACAGACTTTACTTCAAAAAAGAATATGATTACGTCCTACGCGTGATGCATTTAGTCATGCATATTAACCAATGACTTAAATTTTGCCAAGTCACTGGTTTTCCTGGCTAGCTCAGGCAACCCATTCCATGCTCTAATAGCACTGGGGAAGAAGGAGTATTTGTACAAATTTGTCCTAGCATATGGGACGAGGAATGTGCCTTTATCTTTGTGTCTTTCTGAGTATTTTATTTTAAATTTTGTTTTTGTATTTGAAGATTATGGTTCAGTGTTTTATGTATAATTGCTACTTTACTTTTAAGTCTTCTATCCTGAAGGCTTTCTAAATTTTGTGATTTTACTAAATGTGTTACTCAAGTCAAATGTGAATATTCGTTTGTTATGAATCTCACTGCTCTATTTTGTGTCTGTTCCAGTTTCTTAATGTTTTCTTGAGTTGAGGGGTCCCAAACGGAGGATGCATATTCTATTATTAGCCTAACCAAGGTTAAATAACATTTTAGTTTTATGTTCTTATTTGATTTATAGATATTTCTTTTAATAAACTCTAATGCTTTGTTTGATTTTTTTTAAAGTTTCATCAATATGAGGATTCCATGACAGTTTTTCATTTATTATAACACCTAGGTATTTTGCCTTTTTAGTCTAAGTTACTGGTTTACCATAAATAAGATAAGTGGAATTAATTTGTTTTAGTTTTTTTGTTTCTCTTACATTTTTCTGGGTGGAAAGACATGCTCCAATTTGATTCCCATTTCTGTAATTCATCTAATTCTCTTTGTAAAATATCTGTGTCTTGTGTTGTTTTTATTGTTCTATATATTATGCAATCGTCTGCGAATAATCTGACTTTTGTTCCTGAAGTAATGCAATTTAGTAAATCGATTATGTAAATTAAAAATAGTAGTGGACCTTAGATTGTTCCTTGAGGTACGCCCGAGTTTACTGTACTGATGATCATTATTTTTACAGTTAGTTCTCTCCCTATCAGAAAATCTTTAATCCACTGATGCAATGGACCATCAATGCCAAAATATTTTAATTTTTTATGCAAACTATTGGGGGTGAATTTTGTCAAAAGCTTTGGAAAAATCTAGTAAAATACCATCTATTTGCTAACTGTTATCTAAACCTTTTGAAAATTCATCAATTAGTCCTATTAGTTGTGTTTCACATGATCTTTATTTCCTAAAGCCATGTTGGTATGGAGTAAGGACATTATGTTTGTCTAAGTGGTTCATGATGTTCCTACATATTATGTGTTCTAGGATTTTACATGTGATGCTGGTAAATGATACTGGTCTGTAGTTTCCTAGGTCAGTTTTTTCTCCTTTTTAAACAGAGGGGTGACATTAGCTTCTTTAAGTCCCTTGGTACTTTTGCCCTGGTTAAGAGATGCCTGAAAAAGTATTTTGAATACTGGTGCTTGCTCATTGTTTAGTTCTTTGAGTAATCTAGCTGGAACACCATTAGGTCCATATGGTTTATTTGGTTTGATGTTGGCTAATAGTTTTTGAATTCCATTTTCTTGTACTTCTATATTTCCTATGTTGTCTACTTGGTTCAAATTAGGTAATATGTCTTTGTCTCCTGGGGCTGAGCATGCTGTGTTACGTTATGTGATTAATAGCCCATTCTAAAGAAAATCCGAGAAATGATTTTGATTTTGCATTATTTCTAAACTTCTCTTATATTTTGAAAATTAAAGATCATTACTTTTCTAAGACAGAAAAGATTGATTGGGGCGACTTCCATTAGAGCTTGAAAAAGAGTTACGTACATAAATATATATATATAGGTCTGTGAATCGATCAAACACGGATAAGAATTACTTTCCGGTTTCCAGTCTAGATATAATATATAAGTCTATGGTTTAGATATTGTAATTAAATAATATCGTACATCAATAGAATGTTTGTGTCCCTAAACTGATGTTTATGTGTTTTTTTATAACTCTTGGACATTTTTACTTATACATTGATGTGCCAAAGTATTTTGTTTTACATTTTCCATAATTAAACACTGTCATTGATTGGTTTATATTTCTTTGTAATAGTTAGCTCATATATTCTCTTTGCATTGATTACATTTTGTCTTTAACCGGGAAAGGGTAATATCTGGCTGAGAGGCCGAATCCGCTTGGTTACGGCTTGGTCATCTAACTTTGGGGCTGGAACTTGAATCCCGGACTCAAGCAGAGTTGTGTTTGCTGAACTGCCTCAATGTAACTTAATAGATTGGACTATAGCGCACAGAGCATTCTATACGCCTAAGGGATGGACTAAAAAGCAATGAAAAAAAAAGCGAAAATCCCATTCCCTTTGAATTGTTGACATGACATTTGATTCTTTGCAATGTTTGGAACGTATATTCTCTTGGCATCGCATTCATTAGTGGTTCTCAATGTATTTGACCCGGTGACACCTTTATCATATCATCATAAACTGACTTACCCAATACTGGGGAAGGAAAACACCAAAGAAAACAACTCCAACAAAAGATCTGCCATCGGCACAACCACAACAGAGGCAAATAGAAATGAAATCAACAAAAGCGCGTCCTTAGAAACTGAAGTAAATTATTGTGCACAAAAGAAAATATCACCCAAGATGCGCACGACAATTCTGTCAGGGTGGGATAACAGTTTAATTAGAGTATGATATACGATCCCGGGCTCCCCAACCTAAACATTGCAAACAAGCAAATAAAACTAGGTTAAGAACTGTTGTTTACTAACATTGAGTAAAGGTTATTCAACTGAACATGTAGTGAATACCAACAGTTATTCAACTGAACATGTAGTGAATACCAACAGTTGCTCAACGTGAACAATATTAATGATAACGTAAGTTAATGTACACTAGTTAACAACAAGATTGTACGTGGCAAGTGGGGCAATCGCACACGGCCCCGCGCCTAAGAAAGGGCCCCGCAATAGGAGATTTATCTTGTCACCGTCAGGTTGGAAAACCAAACCAGTTCTCATAAACTAAGTCTTGTTACTTAATATTTCCTGGCATCTATATGATATCAATTACCATGCAATTGTAAGCTCTTAAAATGACATTTTTGGTTTCGAAATACCGTTGAGTTTCGGTAAAGACAGCATTTTATGAACTGTACTGGGGGTTGACGGATGCAGGTAAAAAGTAACGAGGTACTGAGACAACTCGATACAATCAGTCTACCCGTCAGATCGTTTTTTTTTTTTTTTTTTTTTTAAATAGTTAATGTAAGGCTGACTGCCACAAATTTTCTCATACAAAATTTTATTCGAATAATAGTAAGTAATCTTATTCGTATTTATTTTCTTGGAATATTCACACAGGATTATAATTTTTTAAATCTTCAATCAGTTTTACTAATAAATAACATGTCGGGAATTCGAGTCACATGCTGAATCTTCAGATAATCCGAATGTGTATTGGTTGTCACAGGTATAAGAACTTCAAGACTTTCCACAGTGCAATTGTCCTGTCGGGAATTCGATCAGCTTCGTCTAGTTAGGAGACGATGGTTTTTAAAGCACTTTTGTAAAGAAATGAATGTTCAGCCTGCTGAATAGAAAGTCGATTGTGATCTCAAGCTCGGTTTCCATGCTCCAATGGTTGTTACTTCAAATAATAGGTAGACTTATTGAATAAATGTTCGTGTATTTCTATAGTAACATAAGATTTGATATTGTAATTTTAACGAAACTTGTGTACGAATGGTTCGAATTATTTTGATCACATTTAATGCTTTACATCTAATATTTACTCATACAATTTATTCAAGTATTTTAAATAGTCAAAATTCATTGTAATATTAAAGAAATAAATAACACTTGGACCAAAGCAAAAGCAAATATAATCATCATATTAGAACCCTTTCGCAGTGAGTAGGCTTACAAGTAGTTATTATTAATAAAATTAAAAAAAATATTACATTTGATTTAAAGGAAACGCTGTACTGACAATTTAAAAGTTACTTCCCTTTAATAGATTACATATTATTTTGCTCAGAAACCAGAAATATTACCATTTCCGACTAACGAACACCCTATGTTTTCTGATTTAAGCGAACACCCCACACTATTATTATCAAATAGTCTTTATTTTAACGTTTACTGTGAAGCTACTACTTTGGTATTACGCAGGGACTATTTTCTTACACTTTCTACACATGTTTTGCTATTTTTATGCTAAGATTTCAAGTCGAGGACAAAGTTAATAGGTATGGATTTTGTTTTCTTCTCCTTATTGGGAAGACGTAGAGTAGGTCAGGGCTTAGTGCTATTTTTAATTCTGATGACGCATCAGTATAATGAGACCAGTCTATTTGGCTTTTAATTAGATGGGGAAACACATGTGTTCAATATAATAGATTTTCAATTGAGCTAAAAAAAATTAAATGAGGCCTTTCTTTTACTTTTAGTATTTTTGTCTTTGTAAGCTAACGAACACATTTTTTTCTTTACAGTTTTTTCAGATCAGTAATTAATTTAAAATGTTTACTAAGAAATCTAAGCAGCGTACTGGCACTAGGACTCGTCATGACATTGAAGTCTTAAGTGCTGCTATAAATGACATTAAAATGAATAAAATGTCAATAAGACAAGCATCAAAATTTCACAAAATACCCTTAACAACTCTGCATGACAAGTTACATGGGAAGATATCCCTAGTTGCTAAGTTACTTTTAACCAAAGGTGAAGAGAAAAGCTTAGTAAAATGGCTCATAGAATTGGCCGAACGAGGCTTTGGGAAAACTATTGATGAGGTTCGTGAGACTGTACAAGCCATTATAGCTGCGCGAAATAATAATAACCAAGAAAGTAAGATAGCACTGCCAAGCAAACAGTGGGTGAAAGGATTATTCAACAGGAATAAAGAACATGGATCCCAATGTTGCTTTCCAAAGACCGGGCACTAATTACGCCTAAGTCTTTAAAAGAATGGTTTGAAAACTTTCAAGTAACCATAACTTCCATAGATCCAACCATATTTAAAAGTCCAGATCGTATATTTAATGCGGACGATACTGGTTTCAGTTTCAACATGAAAAGTCGCAAAGTAGTAGCCTGTAACTGAAGCAAAAATATGTACTCCATTACATCAAACACAAAAAATCAAGTCACGGTCTTGGCTTGACAGTACATGCCACCTTTGCTTACATATCCCTATAAACAGGGTGCCAAAACACAACTTACTTGAAACATTTCCAGAAACACTTCTACAGTCCTCTGATAAAGGGTGAATCACAGCCCCTAGATTTTATTCTTGGCTTAGGGATATTTTTATTCCTTCAACAATCCACCTGCCTAAACACATTTTATTGCTTGTGAATGGCCACACAAGCCACACTTCTCTTTTAGATACATCCCTAATTTGTTTCCAGAACAATATCCTCCTGTACTGCCTGCTGCCACATGCTAGCCATATTATGCAGCCCCTCGACCATTTGGAAGCCATCAGGAAGAACGTTTCGGATAATGGTGATGGCATTAGCTTGGAGTCATTTTCTGGAGTCTTGAAACCTGTATGGGCCAGTGTAACTACTCCAGAAATAGCTTCCAGTAGCTACAGAGGAGCCGGAAGTTATGGCCAAGTAAATCCTATTTATCTAAAGATGTCAGCCCAACATCACCTCGTGCATCCCCAACGCAAGCCTCTGTCTCCTTCATTGAACAAGATGTAATACATACATTAAGCAGAATCAACAGAATCTGAGTTAGCAAGTATACCAAAACTGCACCACAAAGCCTTAGTCTTGTACATTAAACAAGAAGAAGATGCCTCACAGGAACAAGCAAAATCACGCGAATGTGACAGCTCAATTCATAGTCAAATCCCCACTTCTCCGTTGCGACAAAATACCTCTCTAAACCACTCACCATTTACATTCTAATTACCTAAGCCTCTAGATGTATGTCCTAAGGATTTACATCCCATTTGATCCAAGAGACACCCATAGCACACTCAACATATGCACCTCCAATTGTTTTCGATGCTTCTAAGTCCCATTCTCCACCCGAAATCCCTCTAGCCAACCCTGTAAAATTGAATGTTGAAAAAATAATAATTAATAATTGGCCTACTTCAGTCGTAGAACAACTATGGTTCATCTCAGAGCACACTTCATGTGGCTGTGGAGCCCTATTTTTGAGAGACACTCCCGTCCACAAATAGCGCAGGTTAGGGTGACTTTTGCTTCAGTAGTAGAGGAGCTAGCCATTTTTCGGATTGTACGTTTTTCTTCCTGAGCTGAGACCCATGTTATTTTACTGTCCATAGCTTTCTTGGTCACTGTCTCTCTCCATCTGGTGCGGTCTAGAGCTATGTTTTCCCAAATGTCAGTATTGATGTTCACTGATTTGAGGTCCCGTTTTATTACATCTATGTAACGGAGGTGGGGGCGACCAGTTTTTCTTGTGCCAGTCGCGAGTTGTCCATAGAGGATGACTTTTGGGATTCGCTTGTCCTCCATCCGGCGAACATGTCCAAGCCAGCGCAAACGGCGTTGTCTGAGGGCTGTAAAGATGCTGGGAATACCTGATCGTGCAAGGATCTCAGTATTACACACTTTTTCTTTCCATGTGACTTTCTAGATCCTACGGAGACATCTCAAATGGGATGAGTTCAGTTTTCTCTCTTGCTTTGCGTAGGTGGTCCATGATTTACTGCCATACAGCAGTGTACACATAACGCATGCCTTGTAGAATTCTATTTTGGTCACCGTTGAAAAAAATAGAAGCACTGAAACAGTACACTTATTTCACTTTTGATGAAATGACAAGACAGAACTATCGATGTTGTTTTTTTTTTCAAGACTAACGGACCGTGATAACCAAATCTTCAATGATACTGTCCACGAAAAGAGATTTAAGGAATTTGAAGCTTTAACTAACAGGATTAATGAAACATTCAAAGTTACGGAAGCTCCACTAGAAGTTCCACCACCACCTAAAGCCAAATTATCGACTCAAGATATTTTCAAAATACCATGTTTTAAAGCAAATAGGAAAGGCAAAACTTGAACTACCCCAATTTTACTGTATTATATAAGATAAGATAAGACATGAATTTTAGAGGTTCTTGAACGTAGAATTATAGAGAAGAAAAGAAGAAAATTGAAAACAAACAGAAAAGAGAAGAGATGCAAAGAACAAAAATAGTAGAGAAAGAAGAAAAGACACTACTGAATAATTTTAAAAAGTACTGAAAACGAAAAAAAAAGAAGAGCAATTGGGGGGGGGGGGGGGGAAATACCTGTAATACAAAATGTAAACAGGTCAAACGCAAAACGCAAGTAAATGACACTGACACACCACTAAAATAAGACAAGAAATTGAGAAGGAATTAGCCAAGGGAGACGATGATAAGGACCCTCCAGACATATTCATTAACGTCTGCACACAAACAGCAAAACATTTGACAGAAAAACAGCTAAGAGATTTTAGATTTGTGTGCAGTTGGTGTTGCCCCAGTCATTCGTAATGCATTGAACTTTGAGGCTCCTTATATGTACTTCTTAGTATCCATCCTAAATGAATCTAATGTATTGATATGTAAAAATGTTATAGGATTAGTTGGTTCACATCTTTTGTTGAATCAAACGTAAATGTATGCTGTGTTTAAATGTGTATATCATCTTTTGTGTACAGTATCGTATCTGCTTTAATGTTACTTAAACTCTAAATATTTGCTGTATATAAACATGTATACATCTTTCTAAAAACATAGTTTGTTTGTTATTTAAAACCAGTTCGTTTTTAAAACAACATCAAACAACATGGTTGCTAATGGTTATCAAAAAAAGAATTATTGGTCACTAAGGTAATCTAATTAACAAATGCTATTTTTTGTTAAATGCCATAAAATAAAATTAATAAACAAATACAATGTATCACACAGTGCCGCTCTCATTCCCCCCCCCCCCCGCCATAATTAATTACGTCAACATCAACACTTTCTACACATTAGTTATAGCTTACAAAGTAGTACTAACAACAAATGTATGACTTAACACACAACACACACATACACACACACACAAACTAATTGTAGGCATATCAGTGCATGGGGGCAAAGGAGGAGGAATCAACCATGATCAAGGTGAGAATATAATCACAACACTGAGCGGAGTAAGCGGGCTAGACTTGCAGAGTCGCAGAATTTTTATTTCGTCCACCATGTAGGCCACATAGGTAAAAACAAAACTGTTTTGTCCAATGGCCTGGTCGTGGCCTCAATTAAAAGAAGAGAAAGGAGCTTTATAACTTGGGAAAAGTAGCCATTGACCTGTCTGTTTTTAGTTGGCGTAAAAAGAAATTGATATAAAAAAAAAGAAAATTAAAGATAATAACATTTTTTTAATACAATAACTATGAAGTTTTCTTATGGCACTGAGAGTGTTCACTAAACGGGGGAAGGTCTTCGTTAATGTCAGCACTAAAACCTCATTGACCTGACTCTCTTTGGCATCAAAGTTTATTGTAATTATGCGGAGCGTAACAAAACAACGTATCTATTTTTATTGACAAATGTATGAGGAGTTTATAGATGTTTGCAGTTTTTTCTTAGGACTAACCGTTATGGAGCTATAAAAATTCAAACCTAAAAATTGCAGCGTCATGGCTTAACGTGTTCGTTAGACAGAAAGGACTATAGAATTAAACAACAGTGAACATGATTTAATTAAAATAATATAATAATGGGAGGCATTGACACTCTTCCAGTCAACACATTCCCTTACATAACCCCGTTTGGTCCACTAGTGGTCGTGGGCCCAGAAGCAATGAACCCCTTCGCGGCATGGTTACTACGCTACTTAGTCATTTTTCTATCAATCAAACAGGAAGACAATTCTAGAACCTCTTAATAAACAGAATAAAATAACAGAGATAATCTGGACACATACTTCAACATTGCTAATAAAGACACTATCTAAATAAATTCAGGAGCTCCAATACAATAACAATACAGTTAATGTCTTCGTTTCTGAAGATTAAGTTTTGTGTTTCATTTGTCTGCCTTAACCCAGTAGTGACAACATCTCCACTAGATTGAGCACACAAAACCACATCAAGTCACAGAAGTAGTGGAACAATGCAAAGTTTTCTTTTTGTTTCACGTGCATTGGATGTTCCTTCATAAATGAAGATGAGTACATCATTGTCCAAACCTCCCACTGGGCGGCGTGATATGGCAGCAGGAAGTGTTCGAAACTAGAACCATTGACGAGAAGACAGTCACTAGCACAAACCATACCATGGATCGCTTAGTCAAAGATTCATAAGGCGTAACCGGTGGTTGAAAAATCTCTAGGGAATAAACTCAACTTTAATACAGTTTCCTTTGTTCGAATCGTGGGACAAAACTTTTTTTTTTAACAAAAGAAATACTGACAATCTTATCAGAGTTAAAGTACTTAACAGCGGCTACATTAACGAGTAGCACACAAGGGTACATCTGGGTTAAACGGCGTGTTCACGTCTGTGAGCTGTGTTATTTGGTTAAGCAAAGACTACCTGGAAAAAACCAGTAGCTTCTGTAAACATCCTTATTGAAATCGAATTGGTAAGTTTAGTGACATCATTGGACTCTAATTTTTGTAGACTACATTTGGTAGGTTTGTAGTGAAAACAAATAAAATTTATAAGCAAATGTAAATGTTATTACAAAAATATTTTGATTTTATTTTATTTTAATTTTATCAAAGTATTACTTAACTTTTACTTTAACTTAAAATGAATAAAATATCTGTAATAATAATATATGAAAGTTTAGTTGAAAGTTGTTTTTTTTTTAATTTGACTAGGTCTATCTCTATCTAGACATTCATGAGTGACAATAGCACTGGCGGATCCAGGGGGGGGGGGCGGTAGGGGCGATCGCCCCCCCCCCCTCGCACGGCCGATCCCCTCGAAGGAGGGGGGCGGACGAATTTTAGTATAGAATTCACACAATTTGTATACAAATGTATTACTTATGTTAATAATATATACTAATTATTTATATTTCAACCTATTTTTAGATTATTTCGCCCGACCCCTTTTCTTTAATGCTAAATGCAATCATTAGCAGGAGTTATAAAAAAGGAAACAGGATAAATCGTTTTCACTCTACCGCCCCTCCCCTTTCCATTTAAGTAATTTCACCTAAATTTATCATAATTATTTTAAGAAATATTTTGCTTTGGAAAAGTTAGAATTCAAACGAAATTTTTCAGTATAAGAGTCACGATTGTGATGAGTTCTAAACCCAGGCAATATACTGCTAGTCGCCTTTTTCCAACCTTTACTCAAACTAATATTTTTCTAGTTAAATAAATTTGAGAATATAACTCAGAATTAAGGCTTAAATTTTATTGAATATTATTTTCGAATAATTTTTTTTTCGGCGGCAATCCTCAAGCCTTAATCTAAATAAAGGGGGAGGGGGGTATCTTATCTTTTCAAGGAACAAATCGGTTTTATTTGCAATGTATTAATGGCCTATAAATTCATGTTTGAATATTTTTCAACATTATTCAAAAGGTCCTTTATAATAGGATGAATAATGAGCCTTATGTCAGGAGAATGCGCTTCTTCACTGAAGAACGCAAGAAAACGCTTTTGGAGTCGGGGCGATGACCACTGGGGAAGCTTACAGCGCTCCCCCAGACCCCCAAGCTTGCAACTGAAAGGCCTCAACATGACTGATTTTGTTTTTTTTTCTCCGAAGTTTGACAAACAGCTTTATTTTATTCTCTCACACACACACATATATATATGTCCATGCATAGGGTTATGGTTTACTGGGCGTTAGGGTTAGGGTTTGGAAACAAATTCCCCCCCCCCACTCCAAAGATCTAGATCCGCTAGTGGTCTATAGGTCTAGCTTGAATCTTTTTTTTTTTTCGTACTTTTCACTCAGCAGTAAGACTGTAAATATATTTAAAGAAGTTTAAAAAAGAGGGTAATATACATTGTCAGGTTTAGGAATTATTTGTGTTGTTAACTAGCTGTACACCATTAAGGTCCCGGGGTTCAACCTGACAAGAACATCACTCACACACAGTCGTACATACAGTAACCAACTATGTGGATGGTTTAAATAACAAATACAAATTAATTGTTTGATACTGATAGATGTGTATGTACAATGAGAATGATAGAATGTTGAATAGATGATATGTATATATATATATATATATATATATATATATATATCTATATTATAAAGTAGAATGTGAGGGGTATGTATGTATGTATGTATGTATGTATGTATGTATGTTACTTATAGACATCAAAACCGCTTGACCAATCTTGATAAAACTAGGCAGGAATGTTCCTTGGGTACCAACTTAGACCTTAGTGAATGTATTGTAGCCCTAAAACAAATGTAAGACCCTCAAAAAAAAATAAAGTTGTCCGACTCTATTACAGCTATAGTATTTTATGGATCTAGGCCATGTCTACAATGTTGACATGAGAAAAGATAGAAAGGATTTAGACCTAGATCTAATTTTAAGAAATACACTTTGCGCAGATAGTTTTTTACTTTGGCACATGAAAATACAAAAGAAGATCCATTGATTTCATTATATAATAAAATTAACCTTCAATTTTGTGTTTCAAAAGCATTTTTTACATAAATTAGTTCCTGATATCTGTGACTACAGATTTCCTGACGAACATTCTTTAATTAGACAATACCGTAATGAATCGCGTACTAAAAATTAATTCGTTTAATTGTTTACTTTATAATCCCATCCCTAGATCTAAAACTCTAATCCAACTCTAAGATGATAAAACTTCTCTTCGCACAGATAGTTTTATACTTTAACACATAAATATATTAATTAAAGTCCATTCATTTCATATTTTGATCAAATAAACATTCACATTTGGTTTTCTAAAGCTACATTCTCTTACGAAAGCTGCGAAGCCGAGTTGAGATAGGCCTAGATCTATATTCATTCATGAATCGCGTACTAAAAATTATTTCGTTTAATTGTTCACTTTATAATCCCATTTATTTAACAAAGCTATCGCTCTTTTCGTTTTTAATAGATAAGAATGTATCGACTGCGGGTAAACCATTTTCGCAAAACTAATTTTATTTTCGTAGCGAAAGAGAAATAACGTGAAAGGATCATTAGCTACGTTTAACATACATCTAAATCCAATCCACTAGATTATTCAAAAGCAAATGTTTTAATTTTAAAAAATGGATTTAAGCCTATTAGCTATTTTGATTTGATAGCTTCATTCACACTATTTTTACATTGACACATTCGCTTTACTTATTCCATTATTATTTCGTTTAATTGTTTACAAAACACTCTCAGTGACTATATCGACAGTAATTCGCAAATAAAGACCCGCGGGTCGCGGGTAACATATGTCTAGTCTATATTATAAAGTAGAATGTGAGGAGTATGTATGTATGTATGTATGTATGTATGTATGTATGTTACTTATAGACATCAAAACCGCTTGACCAATCTTGATAAAACTAGGCAGGAATGTTCCTTGGGTACCAACTTAGACCTTAGTGAATGTATTGTAGCCCTAAAACAAATGTAAGACCCTCAAAAAAAAATAAAGTTGTCCGACTCTATTACAGCTATAGTATTTTATGGATCTAGGCCATGTCTACAATGTTGACATGAGAAAAGATAGAAAGGATTTAGACCTAGATCTAATTTTAAGAAATACACTTTGCGCAGATAGTTTTTTACTTTGACACATGAAAAGACAAAAGAAGATCCATTGATTTCATTATATAATAAAATTAACCTTCAATTTTGTGTTTCAAAAGCATTTTTTACATTAATTAGTTCCTTATATCTGTGATTACAGATTTTCTGACGAACATTCTTTCATTAGACAATTCAGTAATGAATCGCGTACTAAATATTAATTCGTTTAATTGTTTACTTTATAATCCCATCCCTAGATCTAAAACTCTAATTCAACTCTAAGATGATAAAACTTCTCTTCGCACAGATAGTTTTATACTTTAACACATAAACATATTAATTAAAGTCCATTCATTTCATATTTTGATCAAATAAACATTCAAATTTGGTTTTCTAAAGCTACATTCACCTATGAAAGCTGCGAAGCCGAGTTGAGATAGGCCTAGATCTACATTCATTCATGAATCGCGTACTAAATATAATTTCGTTTAATTGTTCACTTTATAATCCCATTCATTTAACAAAGCTATCGCTCTTTTCGTTTTTAATAGATAAGAATGTATCGACTTCGGGTAAACCCATTTTCGCAAACCTAATTTTATTTTCGTAGCGAAAGAGAAATAACGTGAAAGGATCATTAGCTAAGTTTAACATACATATAAATCCAATCCACTAGATTATTCAAAAGCATTTTTTACATAAATTAGTTCCTGATATCTACAGATTTCCTGGCGAACATTCTTTCATTAGACATTACCAAATGGTTACACATTAACACATCTCTCTTCTGAGGTCTGAGTCTATTCCTAGGCCTAGGTCTAAAACTCTTACTGAACTCTAAGATGATAAAACTTCTTTTCGCAAAGATAGTTTTATGCTTTAACACATAAACATACTAATTATTGTCCATTCATTTGATATTTTAATCAAATTAACATTCAAATTTGTTTTTCTGAAGCATTTTTAATACATTCGTTCGCTGTTCGCTAAAGCTGCGTAGCCGTGTTGAGATAGGCCTATATTCATTCATGAAAAAAAGTTCACGCATGCGCAGCACAGAACTCTAGATTAGTGTAGATTTAGATCTACGTCTACCTCAAGATCTACTTTATACTTTATTCACATGAACATATAAAATTTAGTCTATTCATCTCAAATTTTAATCAAATATATGTAGGCCTACAAGCAAATGTTTTAATTTGAAAAAAAAAATGGATTTAATTAAGCCTATTAGCTATTTTGATTTGATAGTTTCATTCACACTATTTTTACATTGACACATTCGCTTTACTTATTCCATTATTATTTCGTTTAATTGTTTACAAAACACTCTCAGTGACTATATCGACAGTAATGCGCAAATAAAGACCCGCGGGTCGCGGGTAACATATGTCTAGTATATTATAAAGTAGAATGTGTGGTGTATGTATGTATGTATGTATGGATGTATGTTACTTATAGACATCAAAACCGCTTGACCAATCTTGATAAAACTAGGCAGGAATGTTCCTTGGGTACCAACTTAGACCGTAGTGTATGTATTGTAGCCCTAAAACAAACTTAAGACCCTCAAAAAAAAAAAAAGTTGTCCTACTCTATTACATCTATAGTATTTTATGGATCTAGGCCATATCTACAATGTTGACATGAGAAAAGATAGAAAGGATTTAGACCTAGATCTAATTTTAAGAAATACACTTTGCGCAGATAGTTTTTTACTTTGACACATGAAAATACAAAAGAAGATCCATTGATTTCATTATATAATAAAATTAACCTTCAATTTTGTGTTTCAAAAGCATTTTTTACATTAATTAGTTCCTTATATCTGTGACTACAGATTTCCTGACGAACATTCTTTCATTAGACAATACCGTAATGAATCGCGTACTAAATAATAATTCGTTTAATTGTTTACTTTATAATCCCATCCCTAGATCTAAAACTCTAATTCAACTCTAAGATGATAAAACTTCTCTTCGCACAGATAGTTTTATACTTTAACACATAAACATATTAATTAAAGTCCATTGATTTCATATTTTGATCAAATAAACATTCAAATTTGGTTTTCTAAAGCTACATTCATATACGAAAGCTGCGGAGCCGAGTTGAGATAGGCCTAGATCTATATTCATTCATGAATCGCGTACTAAAAATTATTTCGTTTAATTGTTCACTTTATAATCCCATTCATTTAACAAAGCTATCGCTCTTTTCGTTTTTAATAGATAAGAATGTATCGACTTCGGGTAAACCCATTTTCGCAAAACTAATTTTATTTTCGTAGCGAAAGAGAAATAACGTGAAAGGATCATTAGCTACGTTTAACATACATCTAAATCCAATCCACTAGATTATTCAAAAGCATTTTTTATATAAATTAGTTCCTGATATCTGTGACTACAGATTTCCTGGCGAACATTCTTTCATTGGACATTACCAAATGGTTACACATTAACACATCTCTCTACTGAGTCTATTCCTAGGCCTAGGTTTAAAACTCTTATTGAACTCTATCTTTTCGCAAAGATAGTTTTATGCTTTAACACATAAACATACTAATTATTGTCCATTCATTTCATATTTTAATCAAATTAACATTCAAATTTGTTTTTCTAAAGCATTTTTAATACATTCGTTCGCTGTTCGCTAAAGCTGCGTAGCAGTGTTGAGCTAGGCCTATATTCATTCATGAAAAAAAGGCCACGCATGCGTAGCACAGAATGAACTCTATAAAAGCCAATGTTTAACTCTAGATTAGTCTAGATCTAGATCTATGTCTACCTCAAGATCTTCTTTATGCACATGAACATACAAAATTAAGTCTATTGATCTTAAATTTTAATCAAATATATGTAGGCCTACAAGCAAATGTTTTAATTTGAAAAAATGGATTTAAGCCTATTAGCTATTTGGATTTGATAGTAATGATAGCTTCATTCACACTATTTTTACATTGACACATTCGCTTTACTTATTACATTATTATTTCGTTTAATTGTTTACAAAACACTCTCAGTGACTATATCGACAGTAATGCGCAAATAAAGACCCGCGGGTCGCGGGTAACATATGTCTAGTATATATATATATATATATATATATATATATATATATATATATATATATATATATAAAGAGAGAGAGAGAGAGAGAGAGAGAGAGAGAGAGATGATTCAATAATTCACATAAGCACCTTGCTACTGCTACCAACTGATGTGTAACGGCCCTGACACTCAACGCCGTCGACGATCGCCAATCTGACAATGACACTCAAGGCAGTAATATATATTTCTGAGACGACAAGCGACAACACACTAGAATCGAGCTCAGTACCTACAACTCCAACACTGGCACCCCTATAAACGAAATAAACACAAAACTCAACTTCTATTCTAAAACTAGAAATAGTGACAACCTCATACAACATACACTAAGAGATATCACACACGAAGTAACTCACCCTAAACAGGGGTCCAAAAATCCTATTGAATAATAAGTCCAAGGAACTTGTTTAGACTAATAATCTTTTACGGACCAACACACCGTCAGATTCAACCTAATTCAGAGGTTGAACTGCCTCATGACAAAGAATGACCAATAAATGTCACCGGACTTTGTGACGTAGCAAACAATTCAAAACAAAAACTACAAGGCACTCTCGCCGCGTACAAGTAGAGGAAATACAAGAAACAGATTTGGGAGAAAGCAAAAGACACTTGTCTGAACCTCGTGACATACATCTCTGTGAGTCAGAATTCACACAAAACTAAAGTTTGTATTTTTAGAATTAATGTCTTGTCTTGTTGGCCTATATATTAGTATTAGAAATGTTACCTTTTTTATTTCCGCAAACGACATCGCGTAGTAACTTTGTTACTTTTAAATACAAATTGATATATTTTGTTTTTTAACGAAATAAAAACAAAATAATAGTTTTTTCGTGGGCTGTGATTTAGTGATGTTTGATATTTCTTGTCGATTTCAATGCTATGAGTGTAAAGTATTCTCTTGTATGAGCTACAGTCCACCACATAGAACTTACGTACTGACAATTAACTGACACAGTTGTTTAGCTGAACAGGAGATTTATTCCCAGTAATGGTGTAAAGTTAAATGCCCCTGTCAATAACCAGATGCTGCCTCTTTGAAGACTTGTTCCCAGCGAATTGTTATTCAATATCATGTCTCTGCTACCCAATAGTCACGTCATACTGTAGGATACGTTTAATACTATGTCTTCAATAGTAAGTTAAGTATCTTTAATAAAAAATCTGAGAGTTTGATTTAAAAAAAATGAGAAATAAAAAGTCTATCATGTACTTCGTATCAAAGTAATGAAAAGTAAAAGCTTTATATTTAGGTACTATAGTAACGCATAGGAAAGTGTCTTAATGTACAAAAAAAGCACATTCCCTGTTACAAATGTGTACTTATTCTCTTTCTTCCCTTGTACTATTAGAGCATGGAATTGGTTGTTAAAGTCAGCCAAGAAAGCCAATGACTTGTCAAATTTTAAATAACTGATTAACATGCTTGACTAGATTGACCTAGGGACATGCACAGGACGTAATCATCTTTTTTTTATGTAACGTCTGTATTTGATAAGATAACGAAGAAGCACTATCCTCAGGTAACCGTGACCCTAAAATATAAACATACAAAATTTATGTATTTCCTCGTATCAACTATTTGGAAAATGTCTATTGAAAATGCTATACATTACCGTATGCTTAAAACATGTTTTGCTCTTTTTTTTTTAATGTACTCATACTATATGTATCAAGATTCAGAACTTGTTGCTATGAGATGTTGACTGTATTATGTTTTGTCTTGATTGCTACTACAGCTACTGGCAGGTAATAGTTCTATTTACGTACATAATTTTTTTTCTAAGACGACGTTTTGTAATTTGATATATATTACACCGGTGAAATTCTTGATTGGCTATTTTTAATGATTCATTTAATATTGTTTCAAGTATATAGTGTACATAGATTGTATCGACTGTCCAATGTGTACTCTCAGTAGTGTAGACTTGCATTATGATTTCGTTTGTAGGTCGACATAAAAATGTCTTTATTTTTGTGTAATTGATGTAATTATTAAAACTGAGCTTTGCCTTCATGACGCATCTATAGTTCAAGGAATGGCAAAGACGTTTTGTTATGATCTTATTTCTTTCTTGTGTCATTGTAATATTGGCTTTACAAGTCAAATCTCTTTACATCGAGTCTACGAATTATAAAAACACCTAAATTCAACGTATTATTTTAATATTTCTAATAAATCGTAGGTTGAACTATAGAACTGGATCTAGTACTTAATGTACAAGCGAGTGGTTTAATGGAACATTTAATTAAGAACAGCCTGCCTTCTTGTGGACTGGTGATGTCCAACAATAAGAAAATAAAAGATTGGCTAGTAATTTTAATAATATAAAATGTTTTAGGGTTAGTATTTTGAGTAACAACACTTTGTAATCAAAAATCTAGTAAGTAACAAAGACCTTGTAACATAAACCTTGTAAATAACATAAACCTTGTAAATAACATAAACATTGTAAGTAACAGTGACAGGAACTCAACTAGCAACAAAAGACGAGTAGATAACAAAACCTTGTACTAACAACCCCTCGTAAGTAACAAAATCCTCGTAACAACACATCGTAGCAACAGCTCGTAAATAACTGTCACTTCCTTGGTGACACCTGATTGTTCACAAAATGAGGACAGTTGACCTAGCTCAAATTAGGTTATCACATTTAGATGCCAGAGAGACGCTGATAAAAACGTAGTCCAAGGCCACTGCCGGGAGGAAATAGACTGAACACAAAGGTTACATCAAAAAACAACAGACGAGGAAAATGAAAGGAAAAGGGTCAAGGCTGTTTAGGTGCCATGGTTCTAGATTATTCTAAGGAAAGATATAAAACGAGTAGTACCATGGGACTAGAGGGAGGGGTAGAAAGTTTGATCTAGAAGTCGCTAGTTTGAAAGTAAATAGTTACTTAGATTTATTGATCATTATTATTATATCTGTATCTACTTTAAATATGAACTGTAAATACATTCATTGTTTCAAGTTTGAGAATTAAAGAATTAAACTCTGGAAAAGTATATCAGCACTTTGACACTTCATTGTTTCTTAAAGTGCTTGAACCATAACTACGATACCTCAGAATCAACATATGTTACAAGTTTATCTCATCAAGATCATCAAGTAAACCAAAAATACACAAGGTTACAAAAGACAGTTTGTGTGGAAACACAAACTCAAAATCGGCCCCCGAAGTGTTCCACCCAGGCAGGCTTCAATATTTTCAGAAAGAACATCCAAATGAAATTATTTCAAAGACAAATGAGAGATAAGAATGGAGAAAAAAGGTTAACAGATCTTGTGTAGTGCCCCAACGGTCCCGCGGATCAAAGAATAGGTGAAAGTGAATGTAAATTTAGATGTGAACCTGGCCTAACTAGTTCCCCTTTTAGACCTTGTGGCAGATGATGTAAAGTTCATCTGTTTTTGTGGCCTATGGTTAACGAGGGTGTCATGTAGCCAGCACAACGACCTTTACTTTTCCCCAACTAATGTCAGGTACCCATTAGAGCTGAGTGGACTCAGAGGCTCCCAAAGATTCCAAAGTTAAAAATCCCAGTCTTCACCAGGATTCGAACCCAGGACCCCCGGTTCGGAAGCCAAGCTCTTTACCAGCGCTTTACTACCGCTCAGCTACCGCGACTCCCCTGGCCTATCTAACGTGTTATAATTGATTTAATTGTTTTGAAAAGGTTCAATCTCTTTTTCAAATCCTAAAAAAAAAAAAAAAAAAAAAAAAAAAAAAATATATGAAACTGCATAAATATTTAGGAGAATGAAGTTTACAAGATTATTATTCGTTTTAAATTTGGTCTAACTTATAATGCATGCTAATTAGCTTTTTCTCTTTAAAAAAACTGCTTGCATAACTGATTTAAAAAATTAGATTTTTCGCTTTCAGAAAAAAAAAGTAGCCGTTGCATCAGAACTTTGAATGGTCTAAAATATTGTGATGTCGGATTTTCAATATCTTTTCTAGTTTACGAGATCTAAACGGGACGGACGGACAGACGGACAGACATTTCGCACAAAACTAATAGCGTCTTTTCCCCTTTCGGGGGCCGCTAATAAACTCGTGACAGTAACAAAATCTCTATAAATAACAAAATTTTGATAAGTAAGAAAACCTTACTGGCAAGTAACAACGCCTCGTCAGTACATAAACTCATCAACTGTGGTATTTCTACGTGCAGCTTCAAATAGAAATAAACCTAACCTTCAAAATCAGTACCTCATTTTCAATTAGGCCTATTATCTACTATGTCCCTTCGAGATAAACAAACAAAGTGGAGAACAAATGGACCGTTTTCAAATTGAGGTACTGGCGATACTTTAAGAAACAACCAAAGATATTGTCAAGTTTAAATCTATGATTTGTATAAACAACAAGATTAATACATGAATGCGCCTAGGACGTATTTTTTTTTTAAGAGGCTTAAAAGATTCCTTTTTTTCTCAAAATTATTACGCTTTTTATTACTAATTTTGAAAATATTTTTCCGCATTTAAAGGCTTGTAGGTAGTTGTTGATGGTCGGTCGTTGGCTTGTGACCCCGAATGACTATTACATCTGAGCCGATGTAGGCGTATTATATAAAAAAAAATTTGAATAGCTTTTCTTTTGAACAAAAAATGCAACAATCACAGATTTAATTCGAGTTCTAGATCTATTAGTAATGAAATAATCTGATACTTAAACAAAATATAACTCACAACAAAAGCACGTCTACAGTCTTTCAGGTCTGAAGATCGTCTGTCGTCCTTAAAAATAAGCTCATATTTCATCTTTCTGAGCCTTACAGCCGCCAACCAATCGTCTAGCCTCGTATCATTGTCCCTTAGGAAACACACACACACACTCCATAGCAATAGTTATATAAAATTTTTCTTAAAAAATGTATCATATTCTGTCAAAAATTGAAACTTTTATTACTCTATTTTATCTTTTGACTAAAGAAATCAATAGCCTATGCTTTTTTTGTTGTTGTTGTTAATGCGATTAGTAAACAGAATTTTTTAATTAATTGCAATTTAAAATTAGTTCAAATTGTATGAAGTAATGTACTCTTATTTAAATTTTTACACACTCCAAAGCTTGCACGTTCACCTTTCGGCAGCCCCAATACCACCCCACGGTCACTTTCACCCCACCATCCTATACAAAGCAATGCTGCGTTAAGAAATTATGCAGAGAATATTTCTAGTTTTGATCTCAACCTAATTACAAACTACATTAACTATAAGGAAATAATTGTGTTTTTTTTTTTAAATAAACATACTCTAAGAAAAATAAGTTGTTTGTAATTATTATTTTTGTTTTTTCCTTTTTTTTTTTATCCTGTTACAACAATTTTTTTTTAAATATTCAATATTAAAAAATGTTGTTTTTATCTTTACTCCACAATGTGTTGTCGATCTGTAGCTCTGAATGGGAGATGAATGGTGCTCCGAGATTTATAAATGACAACATCCATAATGAAAGAGATGTTCAGGTGCCAAAAAATGGTATGCTTATTCTTGAATGAACAAAAAAAAAATAAGTTGTTTAACAATGCCTCCATACATAATAGAGCAGTGGGATTTATAACAAACGAATATTTATATTTGAATAGTCAATAAAGTAACACCATCAGTAAAATCACTAAACTTTTAGAGACACTTCAGGACAAAAGAATAAAAGTAAAGTAGTTATAATACATAAAACACTAAACCAGTACTTACAAATAGAAAAACAAAACCTAAAGAAATACTCAGAAAGACACAAAATAGAGGCACATTTCTTATTCCATACATAGAAAAAATTCGTACAGGTGCTCCTTGTTCTCTAGTGCCATTAAAGAATGGAATAGATTGCCTGAATCAGCCAGAGTTTAAGTCAATGATGTATGACTAGATTGGCACATGAAATGCGTAGGACGTAGGTATCTTCTTTTTTGAAGTAACTTCTGTAATATATAAGATAAGATTCCCTAGTATAATAAAGTGAAAGTCAAACTGACTAAACTTGCAAACCTTACAATTACTAAACCTACTCGCTAAACATTTGTAAATCTACTCAAACCTTGCTATTTTAAGACCTACTCGCTAAACATTTGTAGATCTACTCAAACCTTGCTATTACAAGACCTACTCGCTAAACATTTGTAGATCTACTCAAACCTTGCTATTACAAGACCTACTCGCTAAACATTTGTAGATCTACTCAAACCTTGCTATTACAAGACATACTCGCTAAACATTTGTAGATCTACTCAAGCTGAATGAGGACAAATTTAATGATTAATACTTTTTTATACAGTGCCACGTCCTCCCAGTATCTACTTTGAGCCCCCGTATGAGATTTACTACAAAGCTGGTGAAACATTTGAGCTTCCATGTGAGGCAGATGGTGAACCTAAGCCTACGTAAGTGTAGCTAAATATATTGTTATTTTACATTTGTAACGTATTTAAAGTAATTTAATTCATAACATTTTATTTCAGATATGATTGGAACAGAAATGAGATTGTGTTTAATCCCAGTGGTAATGATGACAGAATTGTGCAATTGCCAGACGCTGGTACTTTGGTTATCAATATGCCAGAAGACAAAGATGAAGGCATTTTTCAATGTTTTGCAATAAATGATTTTGGAAAGTCTGCCAGTAAAAAGGTTAATTTGAGGCAGGCCAAACTGGCAAGTTTTGCTTTTGTAAAACCTACTTACCATAAGCCATATTTGGGAAGACCTTACACACTTCCCTGTGTACCACCAGAAAGTGTTCCTCCTGCCAGTGTCTTCTGGATAACTAAAACAGCTCAAGGAGGTTTTAATGTTGTCAATTATGACTCCAGGGTCTCCATGGACAGAAAATGTGAGTTTTTATTGTTTATGATTAATGATCTTAAGATTAATATATTTTGTGAAGTTCATACCCTCAAACTGTTTAGGTTCTGAAATTCTAAGATTCTGGGACTTCAGCCTACATATTCAATAAAAAAAAACATTAAGTCATGAAATGTTAATGAAATAAATATTGAAACAGCAATGCAATGATAAATGTGTGTATCGTCATAGCTATGACAAATTTCTTAATACACAAATGTTTTATCAACTTTTAGCGACCACACATAAATAAATGTGTTTCCCTTCTCCATATTGATATAAACTTTGTTGACTTCTTGTAGTCAGACGGATCATTCCAAATGCACTAACAATATGGACTAAGAAATATTGTAATTATTTGAAAATCCAAGGCGGGCCCCCACTTGAGGGGCGGTCCCAAATTAGTGTCCAAAATTTCGTTTACATAAAATACTAAGTCAGTGCCATGTTATCTTTCCATTCATGTTGCTTATATAAATGAGTGACCATGTTTATGTATTCCACACATTAGACTATTAAGTACATTATCTTATGTCATGACATCGAATGTTAAAATGCAGAGGCTCCAAAAAGGCCAAGCTCTCCATGCCCCGAGATCCCTTGTTTCAGCACTGTTTCACAATCACGTTTACAAAAGTTCAGGGTGCCCATAAAATGTGACGATTTTTCATGTTTCCAATTTCCTACCATCCTCAGTTATTCAGTCATTACATTTCTATACTTTTCGTCTTATTGATTCTTTAGATTGCCTCCCTTCTGGTTAATTTTCCTTTGTTATTAATACTCCTACAATGTTTCCTCGTTCAGCTAAGATTTGTAATAATTGTAATAATAATAAATAACAATTCTATTTATCAAGCGTTTTTAACAAACACATTGCAGGCTTGAGGTGCTATGATAAAATAGCTGACATGAAGACGAGAGTTAAAATGACAAACTGATCTAAAATGTAGTTCCTGAATTTCAAGTAACAGTTTGTTGTCCGATTCTCGTAAGACGATATTAAGTGTATAAAATTTAATGTTCAAAACCAAAATAATCTATAAAATTGTCAGTACACCATTTGGTAAGGTATATATTGTGTCTATTTAATTTACTCACAGTTATCTTCTATTTAGTTCCCCTTTCAGACCTTGTGATCTGTAGGGCAGATGAAGTAAAGGTCGCCTGTTTTTGTGGCCCACGGTTAACGAGGATGTCATGTGGCCAGCACAACGACCAACCGCCTTTACTTTCCCCCAACTAATGTCATGTACCCACTAGAGCTGGGTGGACACAGAAGGGTCCAAGGATCCCGAAATTAAAAATCCCGGTCTTCATCAGTATTTGAAAACAGGGTCCTGGTTCAGAAGCCAAGCGCTCTACAGCTCAGCCACCGTACCTCCTATCTTCTATTTGTTTACCTTACAGCTTCTAATATCCGGTTTCCGTGCTTTCAATAATAAAATAATTGAGAGAAAAATAAAAGGGAAAGAAATGCTGCTAAAGTGGAACGAAAGAAAAACTTAAGAGAGTGAAAAGATGAATATTGAGAGAAATTCTATCAAAAAATAACAAGACTTGTGTTTAGGAGTCCGAAGATTAATGAGAATTGAAGTATTTCCCTTGGCTACGCAGCTCCAGCTGTGACTTACAAATTTTACCATATCTAGCGCACGCATAACCATAGTTCGCCAGTGGTCGATTTAGATTTTCTTTCCGATGTCTACGTCTGTCCTCGGCAGTGAAATTCCTTTTGATCTCAAGTGTGTATCCCGCGGCCTTTGTAATTGACCTCCAGCTGTCTCGGTCTTCAGCCGCCTGCAACCAGGTGCTCTCTTCCATGTCAGTTAAAGCAAGTTGACGCCTAAGCTGGTCTTTTCCGTGGAGCACCACTGTTACGTTTTAGCTCCCAAAAAGACTGCTTTTGGCATACGTTCGTCTATCTGTCGAGATACGTGCCATGGCCAGGGTAACTGACGGACCATAAGAAGTCCCTCTGTACTGTCCATACCGGCGTTCGCTAGGCCAGAAAAGTGCGATTTTGCAAACGTATGTCTATAATGGAGCGAAAGCATCTTTGATTTAAGCGTTGAAGTAGCCTTGTTTGCTTTCTGTATAATACCCATGTTTCAGATCCATATAGAAGGGCTGAGAGAACCACAGCTTGATTTTTGTAGGCAGGAAGAGCGATATATTACGCCAAACTCTCTCCTGGAGGCTTCCAAAAGCACTATTGGCCATGAACAAACAGTTATCAACTTACTTTAAAAGCGATGCGTCATTTGATACCATGTTTCCTAGATATCTAAAGTGGTATACCCACTTAAGGGGATGTCTATGTACGGGGATGTTTTAGGGTCGAGTAGGTTTCATTGGGTGACTTCTGGAACTAGAATTATCTTTGCATTTTTCTTGAAATTGTCGCAAAAAAAATATCATGTCAGGTGTACCTCTACCTGATCTAAAGTCATATTGGCTCTCAGACAGCAGCTCGTCCACTAAAGAATGGGCTGTCGGTTAAGCAAGACTCGTTCAAAATTCTTTCCTGCTAGATAGTTCAATCAGTTAGACGTGTCACCCTTTTTGTTTAGACACTATAATGGAAGATCCGTACTGTACAATGACTATGTGCTTACCAACACAAGATGCAAGAAATATTTGTTTAGCAAGTGCTTAAAAGAGCTGAAAGATAAATATGTCATGCTTCTAACAGCACATGAATTATCTATACTTCTGTATTCTGTTCGCCGGATCAGAGGCGTAGCTAGGGTGGGGAAGGGAGGGGGAGAATTTGAAAATTCTCCTGGACAGATAACCCCTTATTTACCCCCCCCCCCCCCAAAACAGGGAACATGCCCATCTCTTTCTTTGATAAGAAGAAATACACAGATAACCCCTTATTTACCCCCTCCCCCAAAACAGGGAACATGCCCATCTCTTTCTTTGATAAGAAGAAATACACAGATAACCCCTTATTTACCCCCCCCCCAAACAGGGAACATGCCCATCTCTTTCTTTGATAAGAAGAAATACACAGATAACCCCTTATTTACCCCCCCCCCAAAAAAAAAACCAGGGAACATGCCCATCTCTTTCTTTGATAAGAAGAAATACACAGATAACCCCTTATTTACCCCCCCCCCCCCCAAAACAGGGAACATGCCCATCTCTTTCTTTGATAAGAAGAAATACACAGGGGGGGGGCCACAAATGAGTTGGGTTTTTTTTACATTAAGTATTAAATATTACGCAAATTGCATGGGCCCCCAAAGAGGGCAAACCCACCTCCCAAATGATGGCAAAGTCTTAGCTACGCCACTGCGCCGGATATAAGGGAGATTCCTTTTATACTATTCGGCACGTCATCGAGGATAAGGCTTGTTTGCAGGCAAGGCTTGGACTAATTCTCAGTTCAATTAAGTAACATTCAGAACAGCGCGCGATCTTCAAAAAATGCAGTCGACACGTCCAGGTATTTAAGTGTAAGTGTAATTTGTTTTTCTTTATTTCTTTTGATTGCCATTATTTGTTAAACAGACATACCAGATGTAAACAACTTCAAAGTAACAAAAACCTTCTACACAACTGACAGGCGACAGATAGACAGATGGACGCCAGATAGATTGACAACAGCAAGACAGAAAAACAGACATACAGATATATATATATATATATATATATAGATAGATAGATAGATAGATAGATAGATAGATAGATAGATAGATTATTTTGTCTCTCTAGATAGTCTAAGGATAACTAATGTGGTAGAAACCGATGCCAATCAAGGACTACCTTACGCTTGCATGGCTATGAACAATGTGGTGAGAAGTCATGTTGAAGGTCCCCTTCACTTTCTTGCACCAACAGGAGGTAACGCAAAATCATTTTAAACCTTTAGACCAGCGGTTCTCAACCTATTATACTTGGCGACCCCTTTTACAATCTCCCACTCTGCCGCGACCCCCCCCCACACACACACCTATAGAAAAATAGACAAAAACAATACATTTTTTCGATGGCCTTTGGCGACCCCTGGCAAATCGTCAATCGACCCCCATGTTTATTTTTATAGATCGAACTAAATAGGGAAAGCAAGAATGTAGATCTAGTTATAACATAATTCGATCATTGTGCTTGGGGGAAGAAATCTACAACTGCTCAAACTTCCACAAAAGAAACAGGGAACATGCCCATCTCTTTCTTTGATAAGAAGAAATACACAGATAACCCCTTATTTACCCCCTCCCCCAAAACAGGGAACATGCCCATCTCTTTCTTTGATAAGAAGAAATACACAGATAACCCCTTATTTACCCCCCCCCCAAAACAGGGAACATGCCCATCTCTTTCTTTGATAAGAAGAAATAAACAGATAACCCCTTATTTACCCCCCCCCCCCCAAAACAGGGAACATGCCCATCTCTTTCTTTGATAAGAAGAAATACACAGATAATCCCTTATTTACCCCCTCCCCCAAAACAGGGAACATGCCCATCTCTTTCTTTGATAAGAAGAAATACACAGATAACCCCTTATTTTTCCCTCCCCCCAAAAAAAAAACAGGGAACATGCCCATCTCTTTCTTTGATAAGAAGAAATAAACAGATAACCCCTTATTTACCCCCCCCCCCAAAACAGGGAACATGCCCATCTCTTTCTTTGATAAGAAGAAATAAACAGATAACCCCTTATTTACCCCCCCCCCCCAAAACAGGGAACATGCCCATCTCTTTCTTTGATAAGAAGAAATACACAGATAACCCCTTATTTACCCCCCCCCCCAAAACAGGGAACATGCCCATCTCTTTCTTTGATAAGAAGAAATACACAGATAACCCCTTATTTACCCCCCCCCAAAAAAAAAAACAGGGAACATGCCCATCTCTTTCTTTGATAAGAAGAAATACACAGATAACCCCTTATTTACCCCCCCCCCAAAACATGGAACATGCCCATCTCTTTCTTTGATAAGAAGAAATACACAGATAACCCCTTATTTACCCCCCCCAAACAGGGAACATGCCCACCTCTTTCTTTGATAAAAAGAAATACACAGATAACCCCTTATTTACCCCCTCCCCCAAAACAGGGAACTTGCCCATCTCTTTCTTTGATAAGAACAAATACACAGATAACCCCTTATTTACCCCCCCCCCCAAAACAGGGAACATGCCCATCTCTTTCTTTGATAAGAAGAAATACACAGATAACCCCTTATTTACCCCCTCCACCAAAACAGGGAACATGCCCATCTCTTTCTTTGATAAGAAGAAATACACAGATAACCCCTTATTTACCCCCCCCCCAAAACAGGGAACATGCCCATCTCTTTCTTTGATAAGAAGAAATACACAGATAACCCCTTATTTACCCCCCCTCCCAAACAGGGAACATGCCCATCTCTTTCTTTAATAAGAAGAAATACACAGATAACCCCTTATTTACCCCCCCCAAAACAGGGAACATGCCCATCTCTTTCTTTGATAAGAAGAAATACACAGATAACCCCTTATTTACCCCCTCCCCCAAAACAGGGAACATGCCCATCTCTTTCTTTGATAAGAAGAAATACACAGATAACCCCTTATTTACCCCCCCCCCCCAAACAGGGAACATGCCCATCTCTTTCTTTGATAAGAAGAAATACACAGATAACCCCTTATTTACCCCCTCCCCCAAAACAGGGAACATGCCCATCTCTTTCTTTGATAAGAAGAAATACACAGATAACCCCTTATTTACCCCCCCCCCCAAAACAGGGAACATGCCCATCTCTTTCTTTGATAAGAAGAAATACACAGATAACCCCTTATTTACCCCCCCCCAAAACAGGGAACATGCCCATCTCTTTCTTTGATAAGAAGAAATACACAGATAACCCCTTATTTACCCCTCCCCAAAACAGGGAACATGCCCATCTCTTTCTTTGATAAGAAGAAATACACAGATAACCCCTTATTTACCCCCCCCCAAAAAAAAAACAGGGAACATGCCCATCTCTTTCTTTAATAAGAAGAAATACACAGATAACCCCTTATTTACCCCCCCCCAAACAGGGAACATGCCCACCTCTTTCTTTGATAAAAAGAAATACACAGATAACCCCTTATTTACCCCCTCCCCCAAAACAGGGAACATGCCCATCTCTTTCTTTGATAAGAAGAAATACACAGATAACCCCTTATTTACCCCCCCCCCAAAACAGGGAACATGCCCATCTCTTTCTTTGATAAGAAGAAATACACAGATAACCCCTTATTTACCCCCTCCCCCAAAACAGGGAACATGCCCATCTCTTTCTTTGATAAGAAGAAATACACAGATAACCCCTTATTTACCCCCCCCCAAAACAGGGAACATGCCCATCTCTTTCTTTGATAAGAAGAAATACACAGATAACCCCTTATTTACCCCCCCCTAAAACATGGAACATGCCCATCTCTTTCTTTGATAAGAAGAAATACACAGATAACCCCTTATTTACCCACCCCCAAACAGGGAACATGCCCACCTCTTTCTTTGATAAAAAGAAATACACAGATAACCCCTTATTTACCCCCTCCCCCAAAACAGGGAACTTGCCCATCTCTTTCTTTGATAAGAAGAAATACACAGATAACCCCTTATTTACCCCCTCCCCCAAAACAGGGAACATGCCCATCTCTTTCTTTGATAAGAAGAAATACACAGATAACCCCTTATTTACCCCCCCCCCAAAACAGGGAACATGCCTATCTCTTTCTTTGATAAGAAGAAATACACAGATAACCCCTTATTTACCCCCCCCCCCCAAACAGGGAACATGCCCATCTCTTTCTTTGATAAGAAGAAATACACAGATAACCCCTTATTTACCCCCTCCCCCAAAACAGGGAACATGCCCATCTCTTTCTTTGATAAGAAGAAATACACAGATAACCCCTTATTTACCCCCCCCCCAAAACAGGGAACATGCCCATCTCTTTCTTTGATAAGAAGAAATACACAGATAACCCCTTATTTACCCCTCCCCAAAACAGGGAACATGCCCATCTCTTTCTTTGATAAGAAGAAATACACAGATAACCCCTTATTTACCCCCCCCCCAAAAAAAAAACAGGGAACATGCCCATCTCTTTCTTTGATAAGAAGAAATACACAGATAACCCCTTATTTACCCCCCCCCCCAAACAGGGAACATGCCCACCTCTTTCTTTGATAAAAAGAAATACACAGATAACCCCTTATTTACCCCCTCCCCCAAAACAGGGAACATGCCCATCTCTTTCTTTGATAAGAAGAAATACACAGATAACCCCTTATTTACCCCCCCCCAAAACAGGGAACATGCCCATCTCTTTCTTTGATAAGAAGAAATACACAGATAACCCCTTATTTACCCCCTCCCCCAAAACAGGGAACATGCCCATCTCTTTCTTTGATAAGAAGAAATACACAGATAACCCCTTATTTACCCCCCCCCAAAACAGGGAACATGCCCATCTCTTTCTTTGATAAGAAGAAATACACAGATAACCCCTTATTTACCCCCCCCTAAAACATGGAACATGCCCATCTCTTTCTTTGATAAGAAGAAATACACAGATAACCCCTTATTTACCCACCCCCAAACAGGGAACATGCCCACCTCTTTCTTTGATAAAAAGAAATACACAGATAACCCCTTATTTACCCCCTCCCCCAAAACAGGGAACTTGCCCATCTCTTTCTTTGATAAGAAGAAATACACAGATAACCCCTTATTTACCCCCCCCCAAAACAGGGAACTTGCCCATCTCTTTCTTTGATAAGAAGAAATACACAGATAACCCCTTATTTACCCCCTCCCCCAAAACAGGGAACATGCCCATCTCTTTCTTTGATAAGAAGAAATACACAGATAACCCCTTATTTACCCCCCCCCAAAACAGGGAACATGCCTATCTCTTTCTTTGATAAGAAGAAATACACAGATAACCCCTTATTTACCCCCCCCCCAAACAGGGAACATGCCCATCTCTTTCTTTGATAAGAAGAAATACACAGATAACCCCTTATTTACCCCCTCCCCCAAAACAGGGAACATGCCCATCTCTTTCTTTGATAAGAAGAAATACACAGATAACCCCTTATTTACCCCCCCCCAAAACAGGGAACATGCCCATCTCTTTCTTTGATAAGAAGAAATACACAGATAACCCCTTATTTACCCCTCCCCAAAACAGGGAACATGCCCATCTCTTTCTTTGATAAGAAGAAATACACAGATAACCCCTTATTTACCCCCCCCCCAAAAAAAAAACAGGGAACATGCCCATCTCTTTCTTTGATAAGAAGAAATACACAGATAACCCCTTATTTACCCCCCCCCCAAACAGGGAACATGCCCACCTCTTTCTTTGATAAAAAGAAATACACAGATAACCCCTTATTTACCCCCTCCCCCAAAACAGGGAACATGCCCATCTCTTTCTTTGATAAGAAGAAATACACAGATAACCCCTTATTTACCCCCCCCCAAAACAGGGAACATGCCCATCTCTTTCTTTGATAAGAAGAAATACACAGATAACCCCTTATTTACCCCCTCCCCCAAAACAGGGAACATGCCCATCTCTTTCTTTGATAAGAAGAAATACACAGATAACCCCTTATTTACCCCCCCCCCCCAAAACAGGGAACATGCCCATCTCTTTCTTTGATAAGAAGAAATACACAGATAACCCCTTATTTACCCCCCCCTAAAACATGGAACATGCCCATCTCTTTCTTTGATAAGAAGAAATACACAGATAACCCCTTATTTACCCACCCCCAAACAGGGAACATGCCCACCTCTTTCTTTGATAAAAAGAAATACACAGATAACCCCTTATTTACCCCCTCCCCCAAAACAGGGAACTTGCCCATCTCTTTCTTTGATAAGAAGAAATACACAGATAACCCCTTATTTACCCCCCCCCCAAAACAGGGAACATGCCCATCTCTTTCTTTGATAAGAAGAAATACACAGATAACCCCTTATTTACCCCCTCCCCCAAAACAGGGAACATGCCCATCTCTTTCTTTGATAAGAAGAAATACACAGATAACCCCTTATTTACCCCCCCCCCCCCAAAAACAGGGAACATGCCCATCTCTTTCTTTGATAAGAAGAAATACACAGATAACCCCTTATTTACCCCCCCCCTCCCAAACAGGGAACATGCCCATCTCTTTCTTTGATAAGAAGAAATACACAGATAACCCCTTATTTACCCCCCCCCCAAAACAGGGAACATGCCCATCTCTTTCTTTGATAAGAAGAAATACACAGATAACCCCTTATTTACCCCCTCCCCCAAAACAGGGAACATGCCCATCTCTTTCTTTGATAAGAAGAAATACACAGATAACCCCTTATTTACCCCCCCCCCCCAAACAGGGAACATGCCCATCTCTTTCTTTGATAAGAAGAAATACACAGATAACCCCTTATTTACCCCCTCCCCCAAAACAGGGAACATGCCCATCTCTTTCTTTGATAAGAAGAAATACACAGATAACCCCTTATTTACCCCCCCCCCCAAAACAGGGAACATGCCCATCTCTTTCTTTGATAAGAAGAAATACACAGATAACCCCTTATTTACCCCTCCCCAAAACAGGGAACATGCCCATCTCTTTCTTTGATAAGAAGAAATACACAGATAACCCCTTATTTACCCCCCCCCCAAAAAAAAAACAGGGAACATGCCCATCTCTTTCTTTGATAAGAAGAAATACACAGATAACCCCTTATTTACCCCCCCCCCAAACAGGGAACATGCCCACCTCTTTCTTTGATAAAAAGAAATACACAGATAACCCCTTATTTACCCCCTCCCCCAAAACAGGGAACATGCCCATCTCTTTCTTTGATAAGAAGAAATACACAGATAACCCCTTATTTACCCCCCCCCAAAACAGGGAACATGCCCATCTCTTTCTTTGATAAGAAGAAATACACAGATAACCCCTTATTTACCCCCTCCCCCAAAACAGGGAACATGCCCATCTCTTTCTTTGATAAGAAGAAATACACAGATAACCCCTTATTTACCCCCCCCCCCAAAACAGGGAACATGCCCATCTCTTTCTTTGATAAGAAGAAATACACAGATAACCCCTTATTTACCCCCCCTCCTCCCAAACAGGGAACATGCCCATCTCTTTCTTTGATAAGAAGAAATACACAGATAACCCCTTATTTACCCCCTCCCCCAAAACAGGGAACATGCCCATCTCTTTCTTTGATAAGAAGAAATACACAGATAACCCCTAATTTACCCCCCCACCCCCCACCCCAAACAGGGAACATGCCCATCTCTTTCTTTGATAAGAAGAAATACACAGATAATCCCTTATTTACCCCCCCCAAACAGGGAACATGCCCATCTCTTTCTTTGGTAAGAAGAAATATACAAATAACCCCTTATTTACACACCCCCAAACAGGGAACATGCCCATCTCTTTCTTTGATAAGAAGAAATACACAGATAACCCCTTATTTACATACCCGCAAACAGGGAACATGCCCATCTCTTTCTTTGATAAGAAGAAATACACAGATAACCCCTTATTTACATACCCGCAAACAGGGAACATGCCCATCTCTTTCTTTGATAAGAAGAAATACACAGATAACCCCTTATTTACATACCCGCAAACAGGGAACATGCCCATCTCTTTCTTTGATAAGAAGAAATACACAGATAACCCCTTATTTACACACCCCCAAAACAGGGAACATGCCCATCTCTTTCTTTGATAAGAAGAAATACACAGATAAACCATTATTTACACACACACACACACACACACACAGAATCCCTTTACCAACTGGTCCAGACATGTTATAGGATAATAGCGCAATTAAGAAAGCTAACATCATGAAATTGCCCTATACATAGACAATTATTTCTAATCGAAAAGATTTAACGTCAGTCTATATGTAATATAAATTTAATAAAATGGCTGATGCAAACTAATGGATACAATTACACTTAATATAAGTTTTGCGTGTTGTTTTTCTTAAATTATTCTTATATTTGTTCTTATATAGACACTGAAGTCACACTACCTGTAGCTTACCTCTGGTCAGACTCGGAGGACAGTGTTGGTTTTCTCGGTACAACAGTTTCTCTGAAGTGCATGTTTTCTGGAAAGTTAGTAGACGAAGGCCTACATTAAACTTTTCGTGTATTTGTCAAAAGCAACTAATGCACATAGCGCAACATTTTCTGCTACTATCATAGAAAGCTGTTTTTACTGTCCTATTTATTTCCCTTTGCCTCTCCTCTAGCCCCACTCCCGATGTACACTGGGAACGAGCTGACAACAGAACAATGTCTGATAGGGTCCTAACTACCTATACACCGCTCGAGATACGGATTAGGAATCTGCAATTTGAGGATGAAGGCGTTTACATTTGTTGGGCATCCAATAGCTTAAGCGACAGACTTTTAAATCGCCAGATTCATCTCACTGTACACGGTACTTACTTTGCGTTTAACAATTTTTACTAAGCTAATATTCAATCACTATGTCTGTCTCTCTGTCTGTCTGGTAAATAGTTTGTTCACGTTATTCCTCCAATTACTGTTCTAGGATCAAGTTGAAACTTTGCACAATTGTTCATTTGTATAGACAAGAGATGAATTTAAAAAAAAAGCTATTAATGAATTTATTACTAGTAATTAATTATTTTGTTTGATACCAATAAGGGAAATAAATGCTTCAGTATTCACTGTTATTAGGAGGTGCGGTGGCTGAGCGATAAAGTGCTTGGCTTCCGGATTCGAATCTTTTATGTGCCTCTGAGTCTACTGGGTGCCTGATATGAGTTTGGGAAAAGTAAAGGTGGCTGGTCGTTGTTCTGGCCACGTGACACCCTCGTGTGCCACAGAAACTGATGGCCTTCACATTGTGTATTATGTAGACCACACAGTCTGAAAGGGAACTTTACTCTTTAGTTATTCCAGTTATTGCTACATTTGAAGGTTTTCTCCTCTTAGATAACTGTTAACGCTATTTTTCCTTCACGTATTCTCGGATCAAGTTGACACTTTAAACAATTATTGATAATAGCTAACAGAGCATGAGTCAAGTACAAAATAACCAATTATTCAATGTATTCTTGGTAATTACTTATTGGGTTTGATTTCGAGAAAGGGAATTTCTAATTTTTTTTAGATAGGGTGGAGTTCTTCCCCTTAGATAATCAATGTTTTTTTTTTTATTTATTTTGCTTGTTACTTGATATCTTTACCTGTCGATTTCCTTAAAGAATTTGTAGTTATAACTGAACTATCCATTGACATGTCCTCAGAGGCTTATGTCACCTGTTTTAGGATTAATAAATTATTGTATTCGATTCCGAAGAATCTTATATTAATGAGGAGAGATACATTGATGTAACTCTTTCAAACCATGCGGCAGATGATCTAAGAGTCGCCTTCTTCTGTGACCCACGAATAACGAGGGTGTCATTTGGCCAGCCGATTTTACTTTCCCCAACTAATGCCATGTAGCCATTAGAGTTATGTGGAATGGGATCGACCTAAAACACCTGAAATTTTAAAAAATCCGTCCTCGACCTTGGCCCATTGATTTGGAAGTTTAGCGAGTTACCATTCAAATGTCACGCCCCCTATTGTATTGATTTATAGATCCTATAAAGTTTGGAAAGTATTTTTCTACACATGTATTTTATATCTGAAATTGAAACAAAAAAGTACAATGATTTATTTCTTTTTCTGTTTAGCTAAACCTTACTTTGTGCTAGAACCTAAAGATATCAACAGTGGTATAGGGGCTACTATAGAGATCTACTGCAATGCAAGTGGTGTCCCTGAGCCTACTTTTGAATGGCTTGTTAATGGAGTTTTACTTCAAGGTATAACCATCTCAAATTAATTTTGTGTAGGCATTATATGTATTCTTTAATAGAACACTTAATTTATGTTTCGAGAAATGACTTTCTGCTAGTCCAAAGTGGTATTCTTTCTATTTTTATCTCGATTTAGCAGTAGACATTTAAAATTTCAATACTTATTTTTGTTTTAATATTTTAATATTTTACTATGTGTGTTTCTGTAACGTATAAGATAAAGTAGTTTTAAATGCTCTGTTAGGATTCGGTACTAAACATAGTCTTACAACTCACTCTGTCTGTCGGGTACAAATCTTGTACACGATATATTTCCCTTTTCCCATTTTGATATGAAGTTGAGACTTTATACAATTATTCATTGTTAAAATACACTGTATGAGTCAATAAGTTGTGATTTACTTTTTTTTTGCTTTACATCGAAAAGGGAGGTAAATCTTTCAGTATTGAGAGAGATATAACAATAAATGCGCTTTTTTTCCCTTTATGTAAGGTTTTTGTGTATATAAGTATTTTTATTCATTTATGTAGTTCTTTTGTACATGTAGTTTAAAAATAAAACCGGCTTATTGTTAGCCGTTTTGAGTCGTAAAACGACTATATTACATCTTGTTGAGCTGGCATGAGATGAAAGTCTGGGCATTAGCTAGGGTGGAAACGTATTCGCCCAAACACAAATAATACTATACTCACCAAGCTTTTTGGAATCGCCACCTGGATCTGCCTGAATAAAGCATTGGCTTTTTATTAATTAATAAGTATCACTCTTAAAAGAAGCCCGTCTTGGTTGATACTGTTAAATATGGATAAGGACAATTAAATATACATTTAAACATTATAGCAAAGCGGATGACGCTTTGTACAAATTTATATAAAAACAAATTAAATATAAAGAAAAATACTTTTTAAATACCATGCTTATATTAAGTGACATTGCATCAATTATGATCAATTGTTTTAAATCAACCGTAGCTGAACATAATTACGTTACTTACTCTACCAGTATTGCCACTGCTTTACCATAAGTCTTATTCGCTCATTTGGGGGTAGAGCACTGTGTACAATCGCTATCTCTCATGAGTGGAAGACTAAGTACATTTGACGAATAAAACAGAAACAATTAAATACAGCTAATTGATGAACTCAATGTTTCGATTGATTGGTGTGTGTGTGTGTTGTCATGGGCAATGAATATTTGTACGTTTGAACTTGATCCGAGAATGGGAAGTGGCAGGAAGTGACGTGTACAAATTTAGAGGAGACAGACGCATTGTGACCAGACAGACATGCAGACGGAGTGAGTTGATATAAACAATGTAACACAGACGATAATCTTTAAAGTTCCACTACAAATTGTATTATGTTCAAATGAAAAAGTTAAACGTATTTCTATATTTTCACGTTTTTAACTGACGTGCTCCGAGAAATGAAATCTTTGTTATTGTTTCAAACAAAATAATTTCTTTAGAATTAATTTTCTGATTTGAATTTCTGGCTCAGATGTGAAAGATTCTAGACTTACTGGACCAAGATTTGCAGTAATGGCTAACAACAAACTAGTGCTCCAAAATGTAACACTGGCAGATAAAATGGTCTTTCAATGTAATGCCTCCAATCAATATGGATACGTTTTTGGAGACTTTTATCTAAATGTATTAGGTAAATAGATATACATTACCACAGTATATAAGATATAAAAAAACTTAAGTTAATGTTTTAGGTAGAAAGATTTATACTAGTTTAACATATAAGGTAGATAAATAGACAGTATTTATGATGCGCATCAGCGCAGTACCGGGCCAAGACAGTTTGTTTTGGAGAGAGAGCAGCTTCCTTTCGCCCACGTAAGAAGAAGGAAACATACAGGTTGAACTGAGACAGGACAAAGAGACGTCCATCCTCTTGTCTTGCAACTCTTTGTTAAGAGACTGTCGCCGTGGGCCAACACTGGAGATTCGGTTATTGGTGCAATACTGCAATACCATCAAACTTAAATTGTCTGTGTAACTGAACACTTGGAAGCACCCAAGGACTGACCACTGCTTTTTGTTAGCGGCCCCCGAAAGGGGAAAAGACGCTATTAGTTTTGTGCGAAATGTCTGTCCGTCTGTCCGTCCGTCCAGTTTAGATCTCGTAAACTAGAAGAGATATTGAAAATCCGACTTCACAATATTTTAGACCATTCAAAGTTCTGATGCAACGGCTACTTTTTGTTTTCCTGAAAGCGAAAATTCTAATTTTTAAAATCAATTATGCAAGCAGTTTTTTATAAGAAAAAGCTAATTAGTATGTATTTAATGTTAGACCTAATTAAAGACGAATAGTAATCTTATTAACATCATTTTCGTGAACATTTTTTCTATATAGCGGAAATTTTTTTTTTTTTTTTTTTTTTGAGGATTCGAATATGAGATTGAGCCTGTTCAAAACAATTAACTTATTTAGTTCGAACCGAGGGTCCCGGGTTCGAATCCTGGTGAAGACTGGGATTTTCAACTTCTGAGTCTACCCAGCTCTAATGGGTACCTGACATTAGTTGGGAAAAAGCAAAGGCGGTTGGTCGTTGTGCTGGCTACATGACACCCTCGTTAACCGCAGGCCACAAAAACAGATGAACTTTACATCATCTGCCCTAAAGACCACAAACTAGTTAGGCCAGGCTCACATCTTACTTTACATTCACTTTCACGTATCCTTTTATCTGTGGGACGGTTGGGGCACTACACAAGATCTGTTAACCTTCTTTCTCCATTCTTATCTCTCATTTGTCTTTGATATAATTTCATTCGGATGTTCTTTCTGAAAATAGTGAAGCCTACCTGGGTGGACCACTGGTCGTGCGGTTTGCGCGCTGGACTGTCGTTTGGATTTATCGACGATCGAAGGTTCAAACCCTGCCTGCTCCCATCCCCCGTCGTCCTGCGGGAGGTTTGGACTAGGAAGTAAACTATCTTCAACTCTGAAGGATTATCCGAATTATGTAAAACATTTTACTTCGGGGGCCGATTTTGAGTTTGTGTTTCCACACAAACTGTCTTTTGTAACCTTGTTTCTTTTACCCTTATATCTTTTGTAAACATCATCATCCTTTCTTTCCCCTTGACGAGTTACCTCCGTTAAGTTTCTCAACACTATATATTACTTTAAAATGTAGTTAGATAGCTCTACGTCAGGGGTGGACAACCTTTTGCTTCCGTGCGCCAATTTTTTTTTCCATTTCTAATTCGTTTGTGCAACACAAACTTGTATCACTTACAGTCCACCGAAGTATAATGACAATTTGGAGTGAAGCAGGACTTTTGGCACCGCCGTTTTGGCGCGAAGGTCGTTTTGGCACGAAATACATTATGCACGTTCATTGTATTATTTCTTTAAAAAGAATTCTACATGTTTATGTTTTGCACGAGGGTTTGTATTAAGACATATTTTACACGTACAGAAGTAGAAATATTTTTGTCCGCTATTTTTGCTATTTAAGTTTGTTATGTAATTATTGTTAAATCTCTAATATTACACAACACCATCCTGCCATCCATACTTTATACTTAGAGTGGTCTGCACTAACTTATCAAAAGCATAGAGATATCCTTCATGCGAAATTTTGTCTTTTCCTCGCTTCGACTGGACTTTTCCATTGTTCATATAGACTGCCACAGGTTTTCAGTTAAAAATATAATAGAATGAAATGTTTTTCTAGCCTGTCATCGTGCTGAAAAATGATTAGTGAATGGTCCAAACTACGCGAGCTTATAAAGACGTAGGGGCGAAGAGATTGAAAGAGAGTGATAGACTTTGGGCCGCTCTCTGAATTTTAGATTAAGGATTATAAATTCGCACCTAGGGATGTCAAGTGGAGTGTTAGAAACAGATTATCGTCTTACGCGTGAGAGAGGGAAGGAGTGGAGGAAAGAGTATATACAAGGAGTGAAATGTGCCCAGAAGAGAGGATGCGGGATAGGTGTCACAGGTGATGACCAGTCCCAAGGAGATGATCGCCAGACGCATGACACCAACGACCAGTGCTCGGTGCTGGTCTTGTCTTCATTCGTTCATTCGCCAATGTGAGATGTGTCACCCAAATCACCCCTACCCAATTTATCAAAATATATCTTTTCAGAGTATCTTAGTGAATTTGTTTCTATCTATTGTCGCCCCTAGTGTTTGTTTACATTTGTGGATTCACGTTAGAGTTTGTACTGACCACATTCCGTGTCTTGATCTTTACTATGTGTGGAGTTATTGTCGTCATTCGGCGTAATAAAGCTTTAGATGTTAACATGGTTTTTGTTATATGAAAGTATTAAACTAATGTCAAATAAAAAGATTCATTTCTGGAAAGTAATTGAAAAATGTCATCCAGTGCGATTAGCAGAACTCACATATAAATATCATTAAGGAATTTGACTTATTATAGGCCTATCTTCTTGAAATAGGTAAAACCTTTATATTTATTTAAAAAAAAAACAATTCACTGGACGGTGTTAGAATTCAAACTATACATACAATGTTATTGTACAGTGAAATAAATACGTTATAAACGCTACGTGCTTATAATTTATAGTCAAATTATATCTCGCGCTAAAGCGTCCACAGCGCCAAAACGCCTCGCGCCAAAACGCTAATAAATAAGCATTCATAATTATAATTGATTCTTTCTAAATGTATAACCAGTTATATGATGAACACTGTTAGCAGTTGTTTTTTTTTTAAATAAAACGGTAGATTTCAATCGCCCGGATCTGCTGTTCATCGATAAAAAAGAAAAAACCGCTACCATTATCGATATCGCCGTACCACTGTCTCATAATTTAAGAAAAATTGAGATAGAAAAGCAAAGAAAATATGGGAACCTAGGCTTGGAGATTAAGCGTGTATGGAAATTGTCCAAAATAACAATATACCCCATTGTTATTTCAACCGAGGGGATAATAACAACTGACCTCACAGACACCTTCAAGGCCCTTAACATTCCTAGGAACATCTTCGTTGCCTGTCAGAGGGCGGTACTGCTGCAGACCTGCCACATCACCAGAAAATTACTCAGTGGAAACTGTTAAAGGGACTACGATGAATTTTGTTTCTCTTTAGCGAAACTCGACCCTGGCAGCGCCAGAGAATGACTACTCGTTCATTTCTAACATAATAATAATAATTTTATTTATAAAGCGCTGTTAACAAACAAAATGTAGGCTCAAGGCGCTGTAATAACATTACAAACACAAACACGACAACAAGCATCAAAAACTAATCTAAAAAAGTTTTAAACAAGTAGGTCTTAATGTTCTTCTTAAAAGTGGTATAGCATTTTATATTATTGAGATCAATGGGGAGTGAGTTCCAAACCTTTGGTCCATGCACTGAAAAAGCCCGCAGACCGTAGCTTTTGAGGGAGAAACGTGGCACCACTAAAAGCGTTGAGTCAATTGAGCGCAGGGCTCTCTGAGGGACATATGGAGTAATCAGTTCTCTAAGGTACAGGGGCATCTCATTGTTATATATACACTGATGACAAAGTGTGGCAACCTTGTAATCGATTCTCGCTTTCACGGGAAGCCAATGGAGCGTGCGCAAGAGCGTAGTAGCAGAATCTTGTCTTGTTTTTCTAAGTACTATTCGTGCGGCGTTGTTCTGTATACGTTGCAGTTTGGCTATTTTGTCATCAGGTATACCTGCAAGCACGGCGTTACAGTAGTCAAGGCGGGAGAGTATGAATGCCACAGCTAGCGTTTTTGTTGACTCCGTTGTTAAATATGGTCGGATCTGGCCTAATCTACGCAGCTGTAGATAAAGATCCTTGCAGAGCTGACTTATGTGTGGGTCGAAAGATAGTGTTGAGTCGAAGAAAACTCCAAGATTCCGCACTACATGGACATATGGAAGCTGGATGTTCGTAATAAAAAGAGAATCTGTGCTTTTAACTTTCGAGACGTTGTTCCGAGTGCCAATCTTAATTATTTCTGTCTTATCTTCGTTCATCTTGAGCTTATTTTCAACCATCCAATCGCTCACCCTTGCAACGGTACTACTGATTTTCTCTGCCAGATGCGACACCACTGATGGTACTGAGGAATCGTATAACTGTGAGTCATCGGCAAAGAAATGGTATAGGATGCCGATTGGCCGTATGACACCGCTGAGTGGATATGTATACATAGTGAACAGTAATGGGCCTAGAACTAATCCCTGGGGTACTCCATACTTCAAGAGTAAGCTTGTTAATTCTGTTCCGTTAACAACGACACTTTGGGTGCGTTCAGTCAGGTAGGATCCAAGCCATTTTAGGACGATTCCTGTTAAACCAAAAGTGGCAGAGAATCTGGCCATCATAATTTCATGGTCTAGCGTATCAAAGGCTGCGGACAAGTCCAGCATTGAAAGAATTGAGATGTGGCCTATATCGGAATTGTGAAGTAAGTCATTTAGTACTCTGACCACTGCTGTCTCTGTGCTTCGGCACTTCCTATATGCAGATTGAAATTCTTCCAAGAGATAGTACTGTTCAAGATGAGAAAGAATTTGCGCTAACACGATGCGCTCCAGAAGCTTTGACAGGAAGGGAAGATTTGATACTGGGCGACAGTTTTTTAGACATTCCGGGTCAAGACTGGATTTTTTTAATAAGGGCCTGACAAGTGCATGCTTAAATTGCTGTGGTACAATGCCTGAAGTCAGTGAAGAGTTCACAATGTTAGTAATTGTGGGTACAAGCTCATCTAAACATTCAAGGAGCAAGGAAGTTGGAATGGGATCAATGTCACATGACTTATTTGGCATCTTTAAAATAGTACTTTTGACATAATCTTCAGATACAAGCTGAAACTCGCAAAAAGGAGAATTTTGAAAGATTGGAGAGTGGTCAATCTGTGATGAGAGGGATGGCATGTTATTTCTGATCTGCTCAATCTTCCCAATGATGAATCTATTGAAGGAATCAGGAAGTTCAGATACTGGGATAGATGACGGCAAACGTTCGTTATTTGCTCCCCCTAACATTTCAGCGGTGATCCTGAATAGCTCCTTTGAAGAATTAGAAGTTTCAATTTTTTGTCGAATATGACTAGCTTTTGCGTCTCTTATCATACGGTTAACCTTGTTTTTTTCTAGGATATATATTTGTCGATTTTTCGTCAGACCTGTCTTTTGGAATGTACGTTCGGCACGTCGGCGAATAAGTTTGGCATTCTTTATGTCTTCCGTCATCCAGGGTGCAGATGGCCTAACTGAGACTGTACGAGTGACAAGAGGTGCATGGCTATCCAGCAACTTTTTCAAGCAAAAACTGTAATTGCTGAGAACGTCTGTGTTGCTCTGCTGCAACAGCAAAGAGGTCACGTCCATTTTGAAGGAGGCAATATCTATGGCTTTAAGTTTACGGGAAGTCACGTTTTTCTTTGGCTTTTTTGCTTTTGATAGGCGCATTTCAAAGTTTACGAGAAAATGATCTGACAAGCCACGGTCTAAAACACTGAGTTTGGCTATAAGCTCACTTGCATTTGTAACAATCCAGTCAAGAGTATGGCCTTTGACATGTGTCGGAACATTTATCAGTTGGTCTAAGTTGCGATCCTTTAACGCATTTTTAGCGACACCGCGTATGTCTCATTTTCACTGTCAAAATGCAAGTTCACATCACCTATGACAAATAGATCTTTTGTTGCTGTGTGACTGTCAAGGAGGTCTTGAAATTCTTCGATGAAAACTTTTGTTGTCAATTTATTTCTCTTGCTTGGTGGTGGGCGGTACAAGAAAATAAAAGTCAGTGTTCTGCTGTGGTGGGAGAGGCGTAACTCGCACATCTCAAAGGTGGTGTACGGTGAGCTGTCAGGTCTTATTGTTACATACTTGGCTAGACTGTCTCTGTACAGTATTGCTAAGCCCCTCCGCTGCCTGTTTTTTGAGGTAGACTCTTTAAAATAAAGCCTGGTGGCGTTAGCTCAATGGTTCTTAGCTCATCACCAACTTCTTTAAACCATGTCTCACTAAGGAAAGCGATGTCGTAGCTATCATCAGTGATGGTGTCTGCAAGCTCAAGAGCTTTGTTACTGCATGACCGGGCGTTGAGGTGCATTATTTTAAGAAGACTGGAGGATGTAGTCACCAGAGGCGTAGCACGTGTTGAAGACATAGGAGGAGTAATATCACGAATTATAGGTTTTTGATGGGGACATATGACCACTGTCGCGTGAGGAGTAGTAGGGGTGGGGTGGTTGACAAAATAGTTTTGTAGGGAACTGCTGAACTCTGTCGTAGAAGAAAGGACAGGGGTGGGGGTGGCGTTAACAACACAGTTGAGAGTCCTGGAAACTGTGTGACATGTATCTGTTGAGTTGAATTGCGATGGGTTATACCATAGGCGTGTAAGACGCCCAGCCCTAGACCCACGAACTGTCGGCAGTTTACGCCCGATGCCAAGTCGACGAATATTTCGGAAAACCTCGCTGTCTAGTCGTGATTTGAGTGACACAAATGTGCGTCCTAAGCGACGTAGTAGATTTGTGTCCATGACTCCAGTACGACGACTTGACACACTAGCAAGGATGACACACAGGTTTGCGTCGCGACTGCTATGTAGTGGCCACGGTACACGGTTTTACCAAGCACATCAATCCCTCGGGCTATGAGTATCACTCTGTCACTGTTTATCTAGATAATTGTTAAACTAAAGGATAGTAAATGAATACAAAACTAATTAAATTTTAATTAACGTGACTTAAATCTATCGAACTAAATACACCAATCTATAGACGAAATCTACACCAATCTAATGGTATAAAAAAGATCACTTAGCTCTAGAAAATAGCAACACAAAAATCCTCCAAAACGAGAGACGAAAAAACACGACTGCTGCCTGCTGGCGCAAAACACACAATATAGACATAAGAACATTTAACGAGAATGTCACTGTGCTTGGCTTTAACCAGCTATAATAGTAGGAGTTCAATTCGATACTAAACGCCACAGACAGATCTTCAAATTTGAATCTGACAGTCGCGACCTCAGTTTGCTGTTGGTTATTTTGGATGAAAATACTTTCATCTGTAAGGAAATTCGAAGTAATGTGCAAAACTTTGGGCACATCTTAGTTCTGTAAAATGTTCAGATGGTAATGATTGCCAGAAATTAAACATTTCTGACGCATTGGAAAGTGAAGAAAGTTCATCAAATTCAAATTTAATTACTTTCTGAATATGTTTTCAAATTAATAAGTTCCATTTGTATATTACTTAGTATCATCAGTGTATCTTGTTCAGTAAGTGACATTCGATTTATAAATGCAAGCAGAATTATAAAAACGACCTTTTGAAGGCTTTTTGCCATAATCAATTACTTGAATAGACTTGATCTTCAAATATCCCTTTCTTTTTTTTAAAGAAAAATTTAATCAAATATGTTTTCTAAATGATATTTGAACAGTTTTATTTTATTTTAATACAACTGATATCATGTATTAGGCTATGACCTGCAGTTTTGAATTTAATTCCATGAGATGGCTAGTATCATTACACATAATTTTGTTTTCACGGGAAGTTAATCTTTCTATTTTAGAAAATCATGTATATTCTTATTTTCCAAAATCAGAGAACTTGTTTTCTAGATTCTAGAAAGCCATCGCATTGCAACGAATGTTGAGATAAACATATTTTATTCATGAAGGGAATGTAGGCCTACAGTTTCTTCAAAGATGCTGAAAGTTCAACTGTTTCTATTATAAAAGTGTTTAACTGTACACTATCATAAATGTTTAACATACCTATTGCAGCTAATGAAAGGATGAACATGAATGAACACAGACATTCGTTGCTATAGTGAGCCACGTGTAAATTGTAATCGTACAATGCGCCAATTTCGGTTGTTACCCCTGCTCTACGTGATCTCAATGCATTAGAAAGATAGATCAACGTGATCTCGATGCATTAGAAAGAGATTAACGTGGTTTTAATGCATTAGAAAGATAGATTAACGTGATCTCAATGCATTAAAAAGATAGATGAACGTAATCTCAATGTATTAGAAATATCAACGTGATCTCAATGCATTAAAAAGATAGGTAAACGTGATCTCAATGCATTAGAAATATAGATCAACGTGATCTCAATGCATTAGAAAGATAGATGAACGTAATCTCAATGTATTAGAAATATTAACGTGATCTCAATGCATTAAAAAGATAGGTAAACGTGATCTCAATGCATTACAAAGATAGATGAACGTAATCTCAATGTATTAGAAATATCAACGTGATCTCAATGCATTAGAAAGATAGATCAACGTGATCTCAATGCATTAAAAAGATAGGTAAACGTGATCTCAATGCATTAGAAAGATCAACGTGATCTCAATGCATTAGAAAGATAGATCAACGTGATCTCAATGCATTAGAAAGATCAACGTGAACTCAATGCATAGAAAGATAAACGTGATCTCAATGCATTAGAAAGATAGATCAACGTGATCTCAATGCATTAGAAAGATAGATCCAACGTGATCTTAATGCATTAGAAAGATAAATCAACGAGATCTCGATGCATTAGAAAGATCAACGTGATCTCAGTGCCTTAGAAAGATAGATCAACGTGATCTCAATGCATTAGAAAGATCAACGTGATCTCAATGCAGTAGAAAGATAGATCCAACGTGATCTTAATGCATTAGAAAGATAAATCAACGTGATCTCGATGCAATAGAAAGATCAACGTGACCTCAATGCATTAGAAAGATAGATCAACGTGATCTCAATGCATTAGAAATATAGATCAACGTGATCTCAATGCATTAGAAAGATAGATGAACGTAATCTCAATGTATTAGAAATATCAACGTGATCTCAATGCATTAAAAAGATAGGTAAACGTGATCTCAATGCATTAGAAAGATAGATCAACGTGATCTCAATGCATTAGAAAGATAGATCCAACGTGATCTTAATGCATTAGAAAGATAAATCAACGTGATCTCGATGCAATAGAAAGATCAACGTGACCTCAATGCATTAGAAAGATAGATCAACGTGATCTCAATGCATTAGAAAGATAGATCCAACGTGATCTTAATGCATTAGAAAGATAAATCAACGTGATCTCGATGCAATAGAAAGATCAACGTGACCTCAATGCATTAGAAAGATAGATCAACGTGATCTCAATGCATTAGAAATATAGATCAACGTGATCTCAATGCATTAGAAAGATAGATGAACGTAATCTCAATGTATTAGAAATATCAACGTGATCTCAATGCATTAAAAAGATAGGTAAACGTGATCTCAATGCATTAGAAAGATAGATGAACGTAATCTCAATGTATTAGAAATATCAACGTGATCTCAATGCATTAGAAAGATAGATCAACGTGATCTCAATGCATTAAAAAGATAGGTAAACGTGATCTCAATGCATTAGAAAGATCAACGTGATCTCAATGCATTAGAAAGATAGATCAACGTGATCTCAATGCATTAGAAAGATCAACGTGAACTCAATGCATAGAAAGATAAACGTGATCTCAATGCATTAGAAAGATCAACGTGATCTCAATGCATTAGAAAGATAGATCCAACGTGATCTTAATGCATTAGAAAGATAAATCAACGTGATCTCAATACATTAGAAAGAGCAACGTGATCTCAATGCATTAGAAAGATAGATCAACGTGATCTCAATGCATTAGAAAGATAGATCAACGTGACCTCAATGCATTAGAAAGATAGATCAACGTGATCTCAATGCATTAGAAAGATAGATCAACGTGATCTCAATGCATTAGAAAGATAGATCATATTTAATCTTAATGTATTTGGTAGATACATCTAAGTAGATGGCTTGTATTTTTTTCTCTGCCATTTCGCATAGTTTGTAATATGGGGTGATATTGAGCGATATGGCTTGACATAGAAAACAAGTTTAACCGTATATTTCAATAACTAATGAACTGCATGATTTAAGATATTAAATCGTATGGAAAAAGAAGTGCAGCGACGTGGATTAATAATAAGAGATACGCTCATTATAATTAAACACTATACTAACTTTCTCATTTACTGACGTCTCTAGGGTTGATAACGTCCTGAGTGATATGATCCTTACCCTCTAAAACGCACCATAATTTTATGCCCCAATCTGAAACACTGAAAGATATAGAATTGCAAAATATTGCGTCGATGGGTATGCTAAAAAAATCCAAACAAAACTATGGTTCAATGACAAAATATGTTAACATTCAGCAGTTCTGGGTGTTGTTTAATTGAGATGAGAATTGGTGAAAGCCCTTATCCCTGATGACAGGCCGAATTTTTCTAAATGGAGTCTGCTCCTTACCAGTGGACATCAGGAGTGGGGCTAGAGGATTGGCAAAAGAAAATAAATAGGACAGTAAAAACATCTTTGTATGTCTGTAGAGACATTTTGGCGATACATGCATAAGATGTTGTTGTTTTTTTTAAATACACGAAAATAATAGCGTATTCCTACATCAATACAATATTTACTTACAATTAAGGCTAAAAACAAAAAAAATTTAAACTCAAAGGTAATTAAAAATAAGCGTTTTAATCTTAGTATCAATAGTTTTAAACTGATTACTGGGTGAACGGAAGTGTAAACATCAAAAAAAATAGGAAGAATTGTGTGTTCATCTTCCAATCATCCAGTGTTTAGGTAAAATTGATGTTAATTTTTATTGTAATAAATGAGTGATACTGATCCTCAAAGGCCGCCTAATAGCTTGTAACACAAACTCCCTTTATATAGTCAAGTGATGAGAAATAATTACAACTGGTAATAGCATTAATACTAGAATTTGTATTTAAGAGTCCTTAACATTCTTCGTTTACAATGTTATACACATAAGTAGGCCTTAATTATCTTAAATGTTTATTAAGGAACGTCTGTAATTTTTGGAGAGGGTCAATATATTTAAATTACAGAAGCTTATATTTGTTTGAATGTTTATTTAAAATGTTTCTTTAATTATTGATTACTGTTAAAATGCTCGTTGAGAAGAATACTAAGGAAATGCATTTCTGTTTGAATGGTTTCAATTATTCTTATCATTTATTATTATTATTTCCAATGTTTGTAGCTGAGGCACCCATTATTCTAACACCAGCTGGTACAGTAACAGAAATATCTGAAGGAAACGATGTTATGATAGTTTGTGAAGTGACAGGCCTGCCAGCCCCACATGTGGCCTGGTACAAAGATACAATGTTACTGACAGCAACAAGATACACAGCGTTATCAAACGGTTCTCTTCTCATCAAGGTCATTTAGAGTACCATTTTTTTTTACTTTAATTAATTCACCTTATTAATAACGATAAAAGTATGATAATTCATATATTTACGTTGTATATTGCAATGACCTTATAGATCTATGCAGTCAGTTTTGAAACGTTGGCTGTATTGCCTGTGTATATTAAAAGTTTAGTTGTAATCTTGAGAGTCATTAGTGTAATTGTTGGTGATCAATGAATAACTAGACCTACAATTTCTAGCCAAACACTTTTCTTTTCTATTTTATTTCTATGTGTACTTGCGATCAGTTCGTTAGCTGTTTGTTTGCTTCTTTTTACCACTTGACACAAACTGCGACTTGTATGTCTTTTGTTGTAAAGTACTATTGAGGTTATCTCCCATTTACAAAAAAAAAATGGAGTTGTATTCTTTTTAAGTCATAAAGAATTTCAATGAAGCAGATAAATTAATATAAATGTAGCCTATTCATTCACAGTGGTTTCCCTTAGTCTCTTGTTTTCTCCCTCCCCAAACTATGCTAAAAACAGATTGCTTTTATATTATTTTTTCAATGGATCGCTGGGTCTGTATACTGAAAAGGATACTTTACTTTAAGAATATTGTAAGGTTTTTATTATACGAATATTGGTTTTGAGCCTTTGATCGATCTATAATTTGTATAAATCAATCAGGAACTAATTATAACTAGTTGACATAATGTAGTTTATACATCTAGATTTAACTGTCACGAGTATTGGGGAAAAAATTGATTAATATTTTCAGAATGTTGTCTTGGACGACGCGGGCAGCTACCTCTGCCTGGCAGAAAACGAGCTCAATCGGACACATGTCAATTTGACTCTTGTTGTGTGGCGCAAACCACGCATGGTCAAGCCCCCATCGGACCAAGTAGTCATTGTTGGAACCTATGTTACCTTCACCTGTACTGCCACTTTGGACGCCGAGAGCAACAGATCTGTCAGAACCCTCTGGAAGAAAGAACACTCTTATATAACAGAATATGACCTGGGACTGGTCGGCTATAACGATTCGCTGTTTATTGTTCATGCCAGTGGTAGAGATTCTGGGTTGTATACATGCTTAGCAATGAATGGCTTGGCTAACATCACAGCGTCGGCCTCTCCTTTTAGTCAGAGCTAAGCACAGTCTCAGAGCTAAAAGGTTATACATTTAATACATAACGTAGCTGTTTTCTAATCAAATAATATAATCCCAGCTTGGAAAAGACATCAAATTAAAAAAAAAATCTTTTTTTTTTAACTATCAAAATAAAAGTTTGTTTAGTAAGTAGATTAAAAGATCTAGATTATAGACTTATATATATATACTACTCTAAACTGGACATGGAGATTTTTTAACACTACAAAAAATGTGAATTTTTTTTTAGAAAGTTGGATCAAGGCGTTGTTTTGTAAAGTAGTTAAAAGAAGTAATGTTTTTTTTTTCAACCCTAACCTATGTAACATAATTTAATTTTTTGATCTAGATCTAGTAATTGAACGTAAAAAATAAGAGTACTCCTGTCTCATAATTATTATTATTCCTGTGATATATACATAATCTAGAAAGATCTAGGTAATCAATCTATTTAAATGTACATAAGATGATTTAAAACAAAATGAATTATTTCGATCTAGGATTTTTGAAACATTATCTCAATGGAAACAAACAGGAAATGGCTTTGTTTCATATATTTGCGTGAATATCTGAGAAATGATTTTGCATTTTTCTAAACTTTGAAAATTAAAGATCATTACTTTTCTAAGACATAAAAGATTGATTGGGGTGACTCCCCTTAGAGCTTGAAAAAGTGTTTACGTACATAAAAATCTATAGATATATAGGTATGTGAATCGATCAATCGCGGATAAGAATTTATTTCCGGTTTCCAGTCTAGTATAATATATAAGTCTATGATCTAAATCTAGATCAAGTTTTTCAATTAAACTTTTTGAACACAAACAAATTTAAATATCAATATCAAAATATGTTATAGCATTTAAAGAATGATTTCTCGTCTGTCTGTCTGGTCTGTCTGTCAGTATGTCTCTCTCTCTCTATCTGTATCTCTCTCTCTCTGTCTGTCCGTCTCTCTCTCTCTCTGTCTCGTCCTCTATTTGTTTTTATCGACCCACACTCCTTCTACTCTTGTGTTCTCTTTACTTATCGCTCTTTCTATTTTTTTTATCTCTTTCGTTTTCTTATAGCTTTCTTTCTTTTTCTTTTCTCTTGCTCTCTTTTACTCTCTTTATCTTCTTTCTCCATTCTTACGATTTCTCTCTTTTTATCTGTTTTTATCATCCTATCTCTCTGTCTCTCTTCCACTCTCTCTCTGTCTCTCTGTCTCTCTTCCACTCTCTCTCTGTCTCTCTTCCTCTCTCTCTCTGTCTCTCTTCCTCTCTCTCTGTCTCTCTTCCTCTCTCTCTCTGTCTCTCTTCCACTCTCTCTCTGTCTCTCTTCCACTCTCTCTCTGTCTCTCTTCCACTCTCTCTCTGTCTCTCTTCCACTCTCTCTCTCTGTCTCTCTTCCACCCTCTCTCTGTCTCTCTTCCACCCTCTGTCTGTCTCTCTTCCACCCTCTCTCTGTCTCTCTTCCACTCTCTCTCTGTCTCTCTTCCACTCTCTCTCTCTGTCTCTCTTCCACCCTCTCTCTGTCTCTCTTCCACCCTCTGTCTGTCTCTCTTCCACCCTCTCTCTGTCTCTCTTCCACCCTCTGTCTGTCTCTCTTCCACTCTCTGTCTGTCTCTCTTCCACTCTCTGTCTGTCTCTCTTCCACTCTCTGTCTGTCTCTCTTCCACTCTCTGTCTGTCTCTCTTCCACTCTCTGTCTGTCTCTCTTCCACTCTCTGTCTGTCTCTCTTCCACTCTCTGTCTGTCTCTCTTCCACTCTCTGTCTGTCTCTCTTCCACTCTCTGTCTGTCTCTCTTCCACTCTCTGTCTGTCTCTCTTCCACTCTCTGTCTCTCTCATTCGTTTACTTTTGCTTCACTTTACCCCCCCCCCCGTTTCTTTTAAAACCTGCATCTTTCTCTATTGTCCAGACAGACCTCAGCCACCATTTGATGTGAGCTGGACAACTTGTCAGAATTACGCAACAATCACCTGGCGGCCTGGCAGGGACAATGGTGAACCTGTACAGTATTACGTCATCCAATTCTCGACTTCATTTTATTCGAAAAACTGGAAATTCGGATTAAAAGTAAGAATATCATCTGCATACAGTCGACTCTCGATAATCCCACACATTTTAGTCCGACATACTCAGTAATCCGAGGTGTCGACTATGTAGACTTGACCTGCTCATGCGACTATGTAGACATGACCTGCTCATGCGACTATGTAGACTTGACCTGCTCATGCGACTATGTAGACATGACCTGCTCATGCGACTATGTAGACTTGACCTGCTCATACGACTATGTAGACTTGACCTGCTCATGCGACTATGCAGACATGACCTGCTCATGCCACTATGTAGACATGACCTGCTCATGCGACTATGTAGACATGACCTGCTCATGCGACTATGTAGACATGACCTGCTCATGCGACTATGTAGACTTGACCTGCTCATGCGACTATGTAGACTTGACCTGCTCATGCGACTATGTAGACATGACCTGCTCATATGCATACTTTCATGTTTAAAGATATTCCAGACAAAGGAAGGACACATTATTTGCGTACAAAGAAAAATGTTTTGTTTGTAAAATGTTTTGTTTGTAAAATGTTTTGTTTGTAAAATGTTTTGTTTGTAAAATGTTTGACATGTTTCGGATGTTTCTTCAGAGTTGAAGATAATTTACTTACTAGTCCAAACCTTCTGCAGGACGACGGGGGATGGGAGCGGGCAGGGTTTGAACCCGGGACCATCGATAAATCCAAACGACAGTCCAGCGCACAAACCGCACGACCAGGCAGCCATAAGACTAATACTATTTCAATTTTTTTTTTACACAAATGTGTAAATTCGTGTAATTAATGTATACTGTAGTACGAATATTTTTAGAATGTAGATAGGCTTAAATTTTAATTTAGTACAGCAGTGTGTCCCAAACTTTTAACCTAACTTTTATAATTTTTGTAATGCTGAGTACCCCTCGCCGCCCCCCCCCCCACATCAACCACACATTAATTTATTAACAGAAAATAAAAAATGGATACTTTAAAAAATCTGCATAGTTAATGAGGTGCAACGCGTACCCCCCTTTCAAACCCTTCCCGTACCCCCCTTTCAAACCCTTCCCGTACACCCCTTTAAAACCCTTCCCGTACCCCCCTTTCAAACCCTTCCCGTACCCCCTTTTCAAACCCTTTCCCGTACCCCCCTTTCAAACCCTTCCCGTACCCCCCTTTCAAACCCTTTCCCGTACCCCCCTTTCAAACCCTTCCCGTACCCCCCTTTCAAACCCTTCCCGTACGCCTGTGGGTACGAGTACCCCACTCTAGGAAACACTGTAGTACAGTATGTGAACGCTGATATGTTTTGTATATTTTGATAATTAGACTCTTTAATAGACCTCCATTTTTCGTTTTCGTCTTGACATTCTAAAAGAATATCGTACAAAGTCTAAAACTTTCTTGATATATACGTTACATTCTTTGAAGTACAGCTTTGGAAATCAACAGTTTTCTGTAATCCGACATCCCCCCTGTTCAGTAATCGTCGAGCTATCAAGAGTCAACTGTATTTTGTTGTTATGAGAAAGAAATCTGATTCCAAACATCCGCTACCTTTCGGCTCTACCCAAGAAAACTCAGGAGCCATGGGGACCTCAGGCAGCTTACATCACACAAAGTTACACTGTGACAGAACCTGCGATCTGCTGATCCCAAATTGCATCAGCACTAATCGTTCCTTTAGAAACATCAGATTAGGGGAGAAGAGGGACTGGTGAGCTGATGACATCGTTCCAAGCCAAGCTTTTATCTTATTCCTATGAAATGAAATATAGTTGACTGAGCGATGTTGTTGTCAAGAGCATTCCATTTTTTTAACCTTATCAATCTTATCAACCTGAAAGTATACAATCTTCCTTGTTCATAGACTCTTCGCTAGTAGAGTGGTTACCGCGTTGGCTTGAAAAGCCTGAGAAGTCTTTAGCCCAGAAGTTCGAATTCAGTTCGTTGAATTTCGTTCCTTTTTTTTTTTTTTTTTATAAATGTATTTTATTGTTAGTCTAGATCTATGACGAATTTCATGGCATGACTGATCCAAACTAATTGAGACAAGTTTATACTTCATATAAGATTTGTTGTTTTTAAGTATTTCTTTATGTCCGTTTACAGGTGAATGCCTCTTTCAGTCAAGTCAATATGACTCTGTTTCCTTTTGTGAATTATACATTTAGAGTGATTGCTGTGAACAAGATTGGGGAAAGTGAGCCCAGCGAGCCGTCGAGAAATGTCTGTAGCACTAAGGCAGGTAGACCAAACACCCACCCACACAATGTAAGAACCATCGGTAGCTCGTACGGCAGACTCCACATTATGTGGACAGTAAGTCATTTAACTTTCTTCTTTCTTGAAAAAGAATGAACCTATCCAAACATTATTTTTCGGGACCCTCGAGCAAGTGGGGGTCCTATATTATAGTTTACGTTGCCTATAGTTAAATCCATCTATGTATATGTAAGTTTAAAAACTTTGTTCAAAAATGGTTTGAATGTAAAACTTGAAGGGAAATAAAACTTTTCTATTTTGTTCATACATTCGTGTTATTTTCTTAGAATACCTCTATCAATTCGTATCTCTGTGGGAACTACAAAAAAAACCCACTAAAACCTGGCTGGATGGACGCAATTCTCGAAAACGATTCTGACGATTTTCCTATAAATTTGATAATTGCCGTGTATCGTTGAGAAAAGAATTGTTAGTTCGTTGGCCACACTGAGAAAGGTCTAGTTTGATAGTTATAATTTTTAAAATGAAAAAAAAAAGAAATTTAAATTTGGCTAGAGAACCAGAAAATATTGAACTGACTAAACGTCTTCATCGTGAGGTCTCGTTGATTTCTCTCTCTCCTCTCACTCTTTCTACATTGAAGAAACAAAGGGATTGAGAAAGTTAGCAATCAGCAGCCAATAAAGCTTCTGGTGAAGTCACTTGGACGTCTAATATTGATATATGGTTAATCCCACATTTTAACTGGCTCCTTAATAGATGAAAGATACGCGTTTAATCGCTGTGCTAGCTAAAAGGCAATTAAAAAAAAAACTCACTCTGGTACAAATTTTGCACACGTTATTTCTCCCACTTCCCAATTTCGGATCAAGTTAAAATATTGTGTAATAATTTATATTCGATGCATAAATCAATTAAAAAAAACAATCATGTATAAATACGTGCTTATTAATTAATTTTTTTAATATACCGGTACACAAGTAATTCTTATTGCTACAGTATTGAGATATATTGAGGGGATTTTGTGTTTCTTCACCTTTGATAAGCTTTTTAAAAATATTTTTTTTTATTTCGACTCTTTTATGACTACCATGTACAAAACAAATAGAAGTCTAATACTAAATGAAATAAACTATGTATCTGAACCCTCTTTAGACCTTTGGTGAATGTGTGAAGCCCATGTATTCTAAATTGCAGCCTGTGTCTCCAGACAAGCAATGCGGGCCTGGCTACTTCTACCTGCTACAGATACAGAGAGTCAGGGGGCAGTTACTACTAAATAAGACAATTGATAATTGGGAGACAAGTTCTTTTGAAATGGTTACCGCATTGGTATATGAGCCCTATGAAATCACCATTAGATCAATCAACAGCTTAGGAGATGCTTCTACAGATCCAGCAACAATAATCGGTTATTCATATGAACACAGTGAGTGATTCGTGTCTTATAGTTTCAATATTTGATTCATAAGCAGAAAGTGAAAGAGTCATGTCTTTTAATTTCAATATTTGAGTCATATAAGAGATTGAATTAATTCGTGTCTTTAAAGTGTACAGCTGATGTTCATTCATTACTGTACTAAATGTAACTCATTGTTGATCACTTAGCGTTTCGTCTTTGAAACCATTGGTCTAAGAGGCAGCTCGAGTGAAGCTTACCTTTGTGCATAGATTATTGTTAACCAGGTTGTCAAGGTGTTTGTAAAATGTTTGACATGTTTCGGATGTTCCTTCAGTATTGAAGATAATTTACTTCCTAGTCCAAACCTCCCGCAGGACGACGGGGGGTGGGAACGGCCGTCCATCGCGCAAACCGCACGACAAGGCAGCCATCCAAGGTGTCAGTACAGCGATTGTCCGCCTTTATTAATGTATCAATACTCCTTTAAAGACTCGTTAGATATGAATAGTTTACATTTTAATTTCTCTTTCTACTCTGAGATGTAAACTCGAAACACCTAGCTTCTTTCTAGTTCTTATAAGGAAATTTTTTTTTTAAAAGTTGGTTTTATTTTTAATTTTAATTCAATGATAAGATCTGGGTTTATTATATGCATTTATTGACTTCCCTTCTATTTATTATTGAATGTCTTTCAAAGCACCAACAGTGAGCCCAACCAATTTCTCTGTAGAAGAGGAGGGAGATACGTACGCCATTTTTCGTTGGGAGTTTGAGACATCTGAAGTAGGGAAATACCAGTCTAGAATTAGAGGAGAATTCAAAGGATTTGCGGTAAAAGTTCTATGTTTAACAGTAGCCCTTTCTAGAGCTTTAGTGTCTTTTGGAAGCTTTTATGTACCTAGAAGAAAACAACATTTAGTTTGTCTGTGTTTGTTTTTTTTTTATTTTTTAGATTATATTTTGGGAAGAGAATAACAAGGAGCTTACTGTAAGAGAACACGACGTTAGTTCAGACGTCTTGAAATATGCAAGTATGAATACATTCACTGCTAGAGTCGATGGTATGGTACCAAATAGAAAGATGGAGGCCCAGATAGCAGTCATGAACAATTATTACCTAGGAATACCCACAGAGTCTATATCCTTTAATACTACGCCTGGGTGTAAGTAACCTGTTGGTTAATGGTTTAATTTGTCCTTTCATTTTTTTTTAAATCTAACAATGTTAATGTCTTGTTTCTGTTGCTGATTTAGATTTAGGTTCTGTGGAATACCTTCGTGTTGCTGAAGCTGGAGACACATATATCACTTTAAAGTGGGCAGGTCCATTTGAAAGTAAGGGTGTAGTCGTTGGCTATGATCTCTTGTTCTGTACAGGTTAGTCCATCTAGTTTATTTAATTTATAGAAAAGTAAATTTTATTTCTGATGCCTCTTTGCCTTTGAGGCAGATAATGTCACTCTCTGAAGCGCGGCTCAACAAAGACCATAAGAGTTTGCTTTGTTGGGGCCTATCTACTCATTAGAGCTAGATTGAGAAACCCCAAATCTTCTGTTTCGAAATCCCAAATCAAATGAAAGTTTTAAGCTGGAATGCTTCGCTGGACCACTAATTCTCCTTTTTAACATACATCATATAATCTCAACGAATCCCATTGTATTTGAAATCGTATTATATCTAGATATTTATTTCTACAATCATCATCATCATCAAACTCCATTTGAGTGAGGGCTTGAGAGGCTCAAATCCACTCTTGCAAAAGCCCTTGACAGAAACCCTGCTGTCTTGCGTAGTGCGTACACGTCATATTACAGGTCGAGAATTTTGGGTTTCCCAGACCTGTCGAGGCGGAGATCAGCAAGTCTGGGGCAGTCAAACAGAATATGAGGCATGTTTTCCTCTTCTTCCACGCTCTTAACATTAATATCGACACAGTAAAAAAATAAATATTTTACCGATTAAATTTTCTTTCTTTTTTTGTTCGTCTACTATTTTAGTATTTATTCACTTTTTCTTCATCTCAAGTCCACGGATTGTCTCTCGGTCCACTCAAAGCTAAAGAACCTCAGATAAATGACCCAGATGAAACACAGGCCAACATTACTCATTTGAATTCAAGTTCGAAATACAGATTTTATATCTACCCCCGATCTGTGCTGGGGAGAGGAGAGGAGTATTTTATAGAAGTAGTCACCGCCGACCCTCCAGGTAAGTAGTCATAGCCAACCCTCCATGATAGTAGTATAAATGAGATACAAACTCTCTTTGCAATATTGTTTGATTAAGGTTAAGATAGTCTAATCTGGATGCTTTCTTACAACACACGCACCATCAACAAACACTCCATCAACGAATTCTTCAACAAACACACACTCACAAAAACTTCATCAACAAACTCTTTATCAACAAACATTTCATCAACAAACGCTCCATCAAATATTCCTTTTTGCACTAGTTAAAACTATACTCATACTGTCAAAACAATCATGAATTACTTGCCTGCTGACATTTTACTTGAGATGTTTCTATTTTCAATAACAAATATTTTAACGCCTGATTTCAGTATGTTCACTCATTATATCATTCTTTCAGCTCGACCAGATCCTCCCAAAAATGTGAAATGGACAGCTTGCGACTCCAATGCTACTATTGAATGGACCCCTGGAAATGACAATAGGTCGCCGCTACAGTTTTATATTCTGCAGTTTCAAACTACCTTCAATATGGACGTTTGGGAATTCGGCTTAAAAGTATATACATCAAATAGTTAATTTACTGTACTGTACTTTATTGGATTTGATAGAATCACATTTTATTCACTCCTTCACTTCATGATTGCCTATCCCTTCAAGCCTCCTCCTTTCTATCTCTGCCTTTCTTTTTATTTGTCACTCTCTCTTTTTCTTTCACTCTCTCTCTCTCTCTCTCTCTCTCTCTCTCTCTTTCTTTCCTTCTTTCTCTCTCACGCCCTCTGTTTATCAGTAGTCCAATAAACATAGAAAACTGAACCAGACATTTGAGTCCACATAAAATGGTGGGCCAAATGATTTTCTATGAATATTTATTGATTCAACCTTTGTTGTCTAGAAAGAAACGTCAAGTGCGGGAATTCCTGTTCAAGTCTAATGACGTAATGTCAAAACAAATTTTATCATTATTAAAAAGACGTAAGTGGGAAGCGGTGGGAAGCTGGGCTCGAGGTTCGACACCTGACTGACCTTCTCCCAGATACTCCCCACACACACACCCACTGGTCCACAACTGAGATAGGACCATAGAGCTCTGAGCATGCTAAAAGCATAAAAGTAGTGCAATATAAGAGCTTTAATTTAATCCTATACTCTTAAGTGAGCGATTCTTGTATATTATTTCGAAAACGGCTCAAACGATTTTCTTTAAAATTTCAAGGTATGTGCATATAAGTCAGAAAAAAATTATTAACTCATTGGCCACATCGAAAAGAATCGAGGTCGACCGTTACATCGGTTTGAAAATGCCTCATTATCGAAAAATTATTTTTGGCTAGAATGTTTTATTAATGAAAATTTTCCATGACGTGAATGGGAATAACGCTGCTTACGTCACTAGGGTTACCGCAGTACACTTTGTACTTTGCAAACCAGAACGAGTTTTAAAGAATCAATAGACCTAATTAAACATTGCGCCCCATCTTATTGTAGATTGATTTATCCTATACTCTTAAGCGAGCAATTCTTGTATGTATGTATGTATGTATGTATATATATTTATATATATATTATATATATATATATATATATATATATATATATATATATATATATATATATGTATATATATATATATATATATATATATATATATATATATATATATATATATATATATATATATATATATATATATATATATATATAAATTTTATTTCGAAAACGGCTCTAACGATTTTCTTTAAAATTTCACGGTATGTGCATAATAGTGAGAACAAAATTCTCAACTCATTGGCCACATCGGGAAAACTCGAAGTCGACCGTTATATCGGTTTGAAAATAGCTCATTATGGAAAAATTAATTTTGGCTAGAATGTTTTATGAATGAAATTTTCTATATGACGTCAATGGAAAAAAAAATTAACACCGCTTACGTCACTAGGCTCACAGCAGTACACTAAGACTTTTCTTCGCAAACAAGAACAAGTTTTAATGATTCAATTGGCGTAATTAAACATTTGCGCACCATCTTATTGTACATTGATCCATTATGGAAGAAAAATAATGAAATTAAATATCTTTCTGTATGATTAGTTATTGTGTTTTAAAGGCTTTATAAATTGTTTACACTTTAATTGCGTACACCCGTAGGTAGCTTTTACTTTGTTATTATTTTGCTGGTGAATTATTGCAATGTGTTTAAGCTTCGAAGTCTACTGTCCCATACCAAAACATAGGAAATGGTCATAACACAGCTTATCTATGCCTTACTTGCACAAGTAGGGCCGGCCCTAACATTTGCGGGCCCTATGTCAAATGGATTTCGCGGACCAGTAAGGGTAGGGATAAGGATAATAAGTGAAAATAAAGATTTTGTGATAGAAAATAAATTCGTATTTGCATTACATTTTTATTAAATGAAAGCTGACGATGCCGTTTTTTTTTTTATATAACGGGTAGGACTGGCGTTTACCATATTGATTGACACCCCAAAATGACAATTTTATCTTTTTAAGGACATTTTTATGAGTTTCAGGAGATTTCCAGGAGCTCCTTGAAAACAAGGAGACCACGGGAACCCTATTATAAATTATAATGTTTTAATTTAATAATTTACACCTAGAATTAGCGCGGGGCTTTTGAACCTTCGGGTCCACTGCGGCAGCATAGGTCTAAGGCTGACCCTGATGATATCCAGCTCGCGGTCAACGAATTTTCATCACGCTGCTGCTTTTTTTGGTTAACCTATAAACCTCGGTAAAACAGAAGTCATGTTCCAGAAGTTACCCAATGAAACCTACTCAGCCCAAAGATCACCGCGCATAGACATCCCTTAAAGTGGTAGATAACTTCACATTATCTGGGAAGCATATTATCAAATGACGCATTGCTTTAAAGAGAGGTTGATATGTGATCACGGATAGTCGTTTTTTTTGGACGCCTCCAAGCGAGAGTGTGGCGAAATAAATCGCTCCGCCTGTCTACAAAAATCAGTGTCAACCAGTGATTCTCTCAACCCCTCTATGTGGATCTGAGACATGAGTACTTTATATAGAAAGCAACTAAGACTTCTTGAACGACTTCACCAAAGACCGCAATACAAACAGCGATATTCTTGCAAAATGGTATGAACTTCTTATAATCCGAGAGTCACGCTTTGCAGGGCACTTATTCCGTATGGGGGACGAACATATTTTTGGAAATCTTTTTTTTTTAGTAAGCTGAAAGGTTGTCGGAGTAACAGAGATGCCTCACAATAACGCTTCTTTACAATACTAACGCGATGTTTTTAAGTCTCTTAGGATAAAATGCGCGATTTTACTTTGTTACTAGGTGCACGTTTCACACTATAACGTAGAGATTTTGCATCACTTGATGATTCTTACTAAAGCCATAATAATAAGGCTTGTCTTCGAGTCCGAAGATTAGTGAGGAATGCAGTATTTCCCATGGTTGCACAGCCCCAGCTGTGACCTACATATTTTGCCACATTCAGGGCAAGCATAACCATTGTCCGCAGGTGGTCGATTTAGATTTTCTTTTTGCCGTCTGCGTTTGTCCTCGGCAGCAGATTTTCTTTTAGTCTCAAATGTGTATCTCGCGGCCATCGTGAGTGACCTCCAGCTGTCTCATTCGGAGGCCGCATACAACCAAGTGCTCTGATTAATGTCAGCCAAGGAAAGTTGACGCCTAAGCTGGTCTTTGAAGCGTTTCCGTGGGGCGCCTCTGTTACGTCGACCACCTTTCAGCTCACCAAAAAAGACTGCCTTTAGCATACGTTCGTCTCCCATACGGGATACGTTCCCTACCCAGTGCAACTGTCGGACCATAACAAGTCCCTCTATACTGTCCATACCGGCGTTGGCAAGGACATGGCTGTTTGTAGTGTGGTCCTGCCACCGTATGTCCAGGTGAAAGCACTCAAGAAGTCTTAGTTGCTTTCTGTAAAGTTTCCATGTCTCATCTATCTATCGTTCCTTAACAAATTATTCATCCGAGCTAGGCTCGGTCACCTGATATTTATAGAACTATGAAAGAGAAGTAATGAAATTAAATGTGCCGATGTATGATTAGTTTTTGTGTTTTAAGTGCTTAATAAATTGTTTACTCTTTAATTGCGTAGAGCAGTGTAGATACCTTTTACTTTTTGTTTATTTTGCTGGTGACCTCCAGCTGTCTCGTTCTGAGGCCGCAGGTGCTCTCTTCTATATCAGCTAAGTCAAGTTGGCGCCTGTCTTTTAAGCGTTACGGTGTTACGTCGTCCACTTATTAGCTCACCAAAAAAGACTGCCTTTGGCATGCGTTCGTCTGAGATTCGTCTCCCATACAGGATACTGCTCTGTCCAGCTTAACTGTCGGACTTAAAGAATCCCCTATATCTAAAGGACGCGGATACACATTTGAGACCAGCTAGTGATTCCTTTTTTTAAAAGATTTTTTAGAAAATCGTCAAAGCAGTTTTCGAAATGCAAAACCTTCAAACTGACTGAACCCATGAAGTAAGCGTAAACTACTAGTAGGAATGGTATAAATATGATAAGACATAAATACTTGTTTAAAATGCAGTATCTTGTGATTTTATCGTTATTACATATTAGTTATAAGAGTTGTAATCTACACATACTATGAAGAAGATTGGGCGTCACTGTTCTATACCTCAGAGTCCTCTAGTTGTGGGATGGAAATTCAACATATACTAAGGTCTCCGCAAAGATTGGTTAAACGGTTTTGATTTCTTATTTAGGGTATTACTGATCTAGTGCATTGGATTCAGATCTATGTCAAACATGGCGAAGTTCCCTTCACATTTTTAAAACATTTGACATGAAAATAACTGGTTCTTATCCTATAAAATACAGACTTCAAAAAAGAAGATTATTTCGTTCGTACACGTGTCCGTAGGTCAATCTTGTCATGCATGTTAATTTTCCTGTCTGACTCAGGCAACGCATTTCATGCCCTAATAGCACTGGGAAAGAAGGAGTATTTGTACATTTTTGACGACCTAACAGAGGGTGAATATGGCTTTTTACGTTTAGCTCATGGGCGTAGCCAGGGAGGGGGGGTTTGGGGTTCAACCCCCCCCCCCCCGAAATGAAATCCCGCAGGGGGGGGGATCGGAATTTAGTCACTTATTTTTTGCTTTGATTTTGTTTATTTTAGGTGAGATTTTAATACTAAACTATCACTTTTGAGTTTAAAACCCCCTACAAGGGGGGTTCGAGTTTAAAACCCCTTACTAGGGGAGTTTGAGTTTAAAACCCCCCTACCAGGGGTTTTCGCAGTTAAATTCCCCTCTTCTATAAAACAAAACAAACAAAAAATGCAAACGACAATCCCCCAAATTTCACCAGCACAGTTAAGGAAGATTTTGATTTTTAAACCCCCTCCAAAATTTACGATAAACCCCCTCTTCAATATAAAAAAGAAAATTGCACACTCAAAATTCTACGACGGTAGCCAAAGGGGTTTTGAGTTAACCCCCACTCCCTCATCAGTAGAGTTTGAAGGTAAAAAATACCTCTTCAATACCTAGTATAAAAAAAAACAACTCAAAATGTTATGAGCGTAGCTAAATGGGTTTTGACTCAGTTTTGAATTTAAACCCCCCTTTAGCGGGGTTTGAAGCTAAAAATACCTCTTAAATATTAAAAACAAAGCAAATTATACACTCAACATGTTATGAGTGTATTCAAAGGGGTTTTGAGTTTAAATTCCCCTCCAGTGGAGTTTGAAGCTAAAAAATTCCTCTTTAATATAAAAAAAGAAAATTACTCACTCAGAAATCTATGAGCGTAGCAGAAGGGGTTTTGAGTTTAAACCCCCCGCAATCGGGGTTTGAAGCTAAAAATTACATCTTCAATGTAAGAAAAAAGCAAATTACGCACTCAAAATGCTATGAACGTTGCCTATAGGAGTTTTGAGTTTAAACCCCCCTTCAGAGTGGTTTAATGATAAAAAATACCTCTAAAATTATTTGAGCGTAGCCAAGACAATTGGGGGTTTTGAGTTTAAATCCTTTTAGTACAGATGGCTTACTTTTTAAGTTTAAAACCCCTCCAGATGGTTTTGAGTTAAAAATCCCCCTACAGAGCGTTTTGAGGTGGAAAACCTCTATCTTCAATATTATTCTAAAGAAAACTACAGTTACTAAATTCTATGACCGTAGCTAAATGGGGTTTTGAATTTTAAAACAAACATAACTCCAGAGATTTTTTAGTTTAAAACCCCCCAACAGATGATTTTGACGATAAAACTTCCCCTTTCGATATAAAATCTAATGCAAACTACAGCCAATTAATTCCAAGAGCGTATTCAAGAGAGGTTACACATTTGTACCAGTGGCGGGGCTCAATTAATAAAGTGCAGTGAATAGTCATCTGCCGAAATTGAAAAACACTAAATGTGGCTCAACAAAGATGGCTAAGACATTTTTAGGAGTCAGTTATAGAGATCGGGTGTAAATCAAGGAAATCCTATGCCAAGCTGGGAGTCGACCCCTTAGTAAGATTGTGACAGAGCGTCCCATGAGGTTTGCGGGACATGTTTTCCGACAAAATGAAGTAGGCATAAGAAGAGTTGCGATGACATCCTAGTACAACTTGGCGCCACACATTCATGGAGGTCCTCAGAGCAGGTGGGAAGAGGCCTCAGACATTACCAGTGACAGATTTTTGTGGAAACAGCTTGACGGTTAATGCGCCAAACGGCTCGGGAGGGTGTAAGTCAGTAAGAATAACACATTAGGTTTTTGAAATAAAACTTTTTAATAGCAGGAAAATGCACTATAGATACCTCAGAATATGCATTTTGTTGGCTTTCAATATCAGAAATCGTGCTTGGCAGCACTCCCCCAGACCCCCTTGCTATCAATGGCAGAAGTCTACAATTTTTCCACCAACTCCAGGAAGAAGCTATTCTAGGGCACAATAAGCGTCTTCCAAAAGAATGATGGGTCAGAATGTAATAAAGATTATGTACACACACACACATTCATACATATAAATATATTTTTTTCGCGAAAAAAAATCCTGGCTACGCCCATGGTTTAGCTAATCAAGTTTTCAATGTTATTATTTTTATATTATTTACAGGTTAATGCTACCTATAATGAGGTCAACATGACATTATCACCAAATGTAAAATATAGATTCCGGCTTATAGCTGACAATGGTGTTGGTGCCAGCGACCCCAGCTTTCCTACGAGTAGAATCTGCACCTCGTGGCCTGAAAAGCCAGACATCCATCCAAAGAATTTGAGATCACTTGGAGATAAGTACGGCAAGCTCTACATTGAATGGACAGTAAGTAGGAAGCACTGTGGTCATTTGAATGGACAGTAAGTAGGATGCACCCTGGTCATTTGAATGGACAGTAAGTAAGATGCACCCTGGTCATTTGAATGGACAGTAAGTAGGATGCACCCTGGTCATTCGAATGGACAGTAAATAGGAAGCACTGTGGTCATTTGAATGGACAGTAAGTAGGATGTACTGTGGTCATCTGAATGGACAGTAAGTAGGATGCACCCTGGTCATTTGAATGGACAGTAAGTAGGATGCACCCTGGTCATTTGAATGGACAGTAAGTAGGATGCACCCTGGTCATTTGAATGGACAGTAAGTAGGATACACCCTAGTCATTTGAATGGACAGTAAGTAGGATGCACCCTGGACATTTGAATGAACAGTAAGTAGGATGCACCCTGGACATTTGAATGAACAGTAAGTAGGAAGCACCCTAGTCATTTGAATGGACAGTAAGTAGGATGCACCCTAGTCATTTGAATGGACAGTAAGTAGGATGCACCCTGGTCATTTGAATGGACAGTAAGTAGGAAGCACTGTGGTCATTTGAATGGACAGTAAGTAGGATGCACTGTGGTCATTTGAATGGACAGTAAGTAGGAAGCACTGTGGTCATTTGAATGGACAGTAAGTAAGAAGCACTGTGGTCATTTGAATGGACAGTAAGTAGGATGCACCCTGGTCATTTGAATGGACAGTAAGTAGGATGCACCCTAGTCATTTGAATGGACAGTAAGTAGGAAGCACTGTGGTCATTTGAATGGACAGTAAGTAGGAGGTACTGTGGTCATTTGAATGGACAGTAATTAGGATGCACTGTGGTCCTTTGAATGGACAGTAAGTAGGATGCACCCTGGTCATTTGAATGGACAGTAAGTAGGATGCACCCTGGTCATTTGAATGGACAGTAAGTAGGAAGCACTGTGGTCATTTGAATGGACACTAAGTAGGATGTACTGTGGTCATTTGAATGGACAGTAAGTAGGATGCACTGTGGTCATTTGAATGGACAGTAAGTAGGATGCACCCTGGTCATTTGAATGGACAGTAAGTAGGAAGCACTGTGGTCATTTGAATGGACAGTAAGTAGGATGCACCCTGGTCATTTTAATGGACAATAAGTAGGAAGCACTGTGGTCATTTGAATGGACACTAAGTAGGATGCTTCCTGGTCATTTGAAAGGACAGTAAGTAGGATGCACCCTGGTCATTCGAATGGACAGTAAATAGGAAGCACTGTGGTCATTTGAATGGACAGTAAGTAGGAAGCACTGTGGTCATTTGAATGGACAGTAAGTAGGATGCACCCTGGTCATTTGAATGGACAATAAGTAGGAAGCACTGTGGTCATTTGAATGGACACTAAGTAGGATGCTTCCTGGTCATTTGAAAGGACAGTAAGTAGGATGCACCCTGGTCATTCGAATGGACAGTAAATAGGAAGCACTGTGTTCATTTGAATGGACAGTAAGTAGGATGTACTGTGGTCATTTGAATGGACAGTAAGTAGGATACACTGTGTTCATTTGAATGAACAGTAAAAAGAATGCACTGTGGTCATTTGAATGGACAAAAGGTAGGATGCAATGTGACACCCTCTTTACTTTCTGTTATTATAAAAAGAAATCAAAATCTGAATGGGTGAATATATTTTCATTTACAAAGAGATATTATACGTGTTTGTGTATACATATAAACTCATTGTTTACAATATTATCGTTCCAGACTTACCTTCTTTATTAATAATTTTAATAACTTCTACTTGAAGGTAGTACTATGAAGACATAAGGTGTTTATTAAAATGATTTGAGAAATAGATAAATTGTTCATTGTGAGTAGATAGATTCCGGTTTATAGCAATCAATGGTCTTGGTGCCTGCGACCTCATCTTTCTTACGAGTAGAATCTACACCTCGATGCCTTACAAGCCAGTCGCCAGAAATCCATTCACAGAATCTGAGATCACTTGGAGATACGAAAATTTTTTTCATGGAAAATACAGATATTTTTATTAACATTTTTAATACGAATTGTTCATTATTGTGAGACGTGGGGGTTAAGTCTTTAAACACTTGAGACCGACGAGTCTAAATTTGAGTTATTGGTTCAGATGCATGATTAGATGCATGACGTGTAGGACGTAATTATCGTTATATTTGAAGTAATGTCTGTATTTTATAAGATAAGAAGATTTTAAAAAGAAAAGGCTCACAAGGATTCGAACTGAAAAGTTCCTGTTCGGCATCCAACGGTTTGCATTTATACAAAGTACTATTCTCACCACTTCACTGTTGTGTTGTTAAAAAATAAAAGATGACAATTATGAATTATTTCCAATCCTCAAAAAAAAAAAAAAAAAAAAGAATCAATAAAAAAATTGCGTATAAATTCTAAGCATTAAAAACAATGTCTAATTGTCTCCAATTTTAAAAGTTTAAAATACGAAAAGCACTAATAAATACCAATTTGATCCTTGCAGTTCGTGTTTTAAACTGTATAACAACATAAAGATGCCATTAGATATATAGATATATATATATATTACATTACATTTAATATAACTAAATTATTTGTTAATTAACAATTTTATTTTCATTAACAGCCTGTTCCAATATATATGCAAAATGGTCCAAACTTTCACTATTACTTAGAAATAACTCGACTCTCTGATAACCAAGAAAGAAATGAGACAAAAATTACTAACTGGACAGTCAGATACTATGAACTTCCTGTTCGATTTCCATACGAGCCATATCTAGTTACCATCAAATCTGTCAACAGTGTAGGAGAAGCGAGTGAAGAACCTCCAAAAATAATTGCACATTCGTACGAAGACGGTAAGGAAAGTAGAGCTATTGTAAATAAGAATGTAAGTTACATTATGTAACTGCTACTACCAATATTGATATCGTGAAATTTTGATAAGTAGAACATTTGTTTAGTTGGAGACAGTAATTTTGGACACCACAGTTTAGGGCTTATCCATTTTGGGAAAGGTTTCACCCTCTACTGGCTATCAGCGTTTGATCTAAACCCCAATCGACTTTGTACAACTTCGAGTTTGCAAAGCCCTTGTTCGCCAGAAATCAGCGTTTCACCTAAAAAAACCTCCAGCAGAACTCTGCACCAGTTGACTTGCAGAGGTAGGCCAGGAAAAGTAATATTAGCTCTTTTCAGAATAGATAAAGAGGGGAATTTTACACCATGTACTAGAGAATATCCGGCCATTTTTCACTACACGCTCATATTCAGCTCCAACTGAATGTCACGGCAGGATAGTTTGTCAGATACCTAAGGGTACAACATAGTGCCTACATTTCTATTAATATGCATAAAGTGGGCGTGGTTCCATTAATGTCTGTTAGGAATTGTATTAACGTTTATGTTTTTTAAAAAATAATGGGCTTAAAAATATATGAATATGCACCAAACATCTTTTATTACAAAGACAAGGCTTGTTAATATGGATTAGGGTGAACCGGATAGCACTCTTAGATATTTGGCCGGAGGAGGATATGGCCGGATAGTAAAATAAGATATCCAGGTACCATAATTACATATCAAGTAAATACCAACATATTGAACATTTCGCAAAACTTCTACTAAATAGCATACCTATATTAATATTACATATTTATTTTTACTTTTTTTTCACCTTGTTAATTTAAACTATATCACGTATTAATGAATTAAAATTGATCAGCATTTAATAACAGAGATTACAAACTAATCTGTGTAACTTGTTTGTCGATGCAGAATATATACAAGTACTAATGTAACGGTCTCAAAAGTAATGTTCTTCTGGGCTGTATAATGGGTAGATGTATGTGTTTTTGTATATCAGACCATTGAGTGCTTATCGGGCTCGTGTTTTAAAGGCCAGAAAACGCTTCAGGCTTCTATGGTTTGGTTTTGATAGCTGCTAAGTACATATCGTACATAGTAACGAGGAGCTACTTGACAATTCCAAATAATTAAATATTCTGGTTATCAAATCAAGACACTCAAAGTAGGAGAATGATTCGAAGTTAACACATTAGAAAAAATAATTCAACATACAATATATTTACATTGTCAGTATGAGACGTCCTAGTTTGTTGCGTTAACCCTTTGTGCCTTAAAAATGGTCAATGTCTATCAATAGATTCAGTGTCAGGGACTAAACAAAACAGTAGTAGAAGGTGTTTAGCTAACCCTGTTCTGTGCTAACGTATGTAATGTATTTTAAAGTACTTTATTTATTGAAAAAAAAGGGAATTTATTGCTGCGTCTATCTTTAAGACTACTGTCTCATTTTAGTTCCGATTATTGGCGTCACCAATGTGAGAGTGGAAGCAGGTAATACATCTGCTCTTGTGAAATGGGAGTTTGAGAATCGGGAAATCGACAAATATCAGAGCAAAATTAGAGGAGAATTTAGAGGCTTTAAGGTAATACTTTCAAATTATATTTACTTATTTATATCCACTTATTCATCCACTTATTTATCCCTTATTTATTTAATTTTTTAAGTACTTTTTAATCCACTTTTAATCTACTGATTTATCCACTTTTTATCTACTTATTTATCTACTTTTTATCTACTTATTTATCTACTTTTTATCTACCTATTTATCCCTATATCTATCTACTTTTTTATCTACTTTTTAAAAATGTACGTTATTTCGCTTCTATTTACTTACTTTTAGAATCTAGACCAACTCCACCCAAGAATTATAAAAAATATTAGTAAATTTATTTTGAACTCAATTTCCTAAGCATAAAATTATAATAGAGCCTATATTTTGATCACGATGGTAAATCTAACTTTTCTCACATAGCTTCAATTTGGCTTTAAGTTAAAGCTGAATTTACAAATTCATTCTAATTTTATATTTATGAATTTAATGCTAGATTATATTTTCGAGCCTTTTCAATGGTCTTACTGACAGAATGTATCTAATTCAATTTTCGAATAAAGGGAACGCAATTGGTATCCTTTTAAAAGGTGGACAACTCTAGTTATCTATGAGTGGGCTTTATGCGTTTTTTTTTTCTGAATTGTTTTTACATTTAAATTAACCTGACATTGTTCTATGTTCCTGGACTCAGTAGGCTGCCACCACCTTCCTTAATGTTAACAAAACTATACTAGTATTTTTAATGTAGCTTAAATATCTTTTATCGTTTCCTGTGCTGTTTTGTCCAGATGCTATATTGGGAGCAGAACAATAAAGAATTTACAGTATCAATGAAAGTTATCAGCCCTGCCATAGTAGCGAATACATCAGGAACTGAATATATGTCTCAGGTCGACTCTTTGCTGTTTGGTGTTACTTATGAGGCACAGGTAGCAGTCATCAACAATTATTTCACTGGCATTCCCAACGATCCTGTTACTTTTAGAACTGGAAGTGAGTAGTTATAGAGACATCAGTACAGACATTTAGTGGAAACTCTTCGTATTTCAAATGCAAGTATTATGTTGTATAAAAGAAACTCAATATGTATATATATAATAAAGAACATCCGTTTTCTTTTTTAACTTTTCTTTTATATGTAAACTAGACAGATATTACCCGCTGCCCGCGGGTCTTAAAATGCATATTGCTGATATAGTCACTGATATACTGCATTAGAAACAATTAAAGAAAATAATAAGGTTATAAGTAAAGCGAATGCATGAATTCGTGAATACAAAAATATCATCAATGGAGCGAAAATATCTAATCGACCTGAATTCAACTTTTTATAAAAACATTGGCTTGCGTATAGATCTATATTTAGAAGCACGCGACATTAAGAAATAGAGTTGCGTCATGGCAAACGAATGTATGAAAAATGCTTTAGAAATACAAATAATTTGAATGTTAATTTGATTAAAATATGAAATGAATGGACTATAGTTAATATGTTTATGTGTTAAAGTATAAAACTATCTTTGCAAAGAGAAGTTCTATCATCTTAGATTTCAATTAGTGTTTTAGACCTAGGAATAGAGAGATGTGTAAACTTTCGGGTAATGTCTAATAAAAGAATGTACGTCAGGACTTCTAACGTCGCAGATATAAGGAACGAATTTATGTAAAAATGTTTTTGAAACACAAATTAGAAGCTTAATTTTATTGAATAATGAAATCAATAGACCATATTTTGTATTTTCATGTGTCAAAGTAAAAACCTATCTGCGCAAAGTGTAGTTCTTAAAATTAGATCTAGGTCTAAATCCTTTCGATCTTTTCAAGTAAACATGGTAAACATAGCCTAAATCGATGAAGTTATAATGGTTTTATACAGTTGGTCAACTTTTTTTTGAGGATCTTAAGTTTGTTTTAGGGCTACATAGATACACTACGGTCTAAGTTAGTACCCAAGGAACATTTCTGCCAAGTTGTATCAAGATTGGTCAAGATTTTGAACTCTATTCGGCACATACATACATACATACATACATACATACATACATACAAACATACATACATACATACATACATACGCCTTACTTTCTACTTTATAATATACCTTTCGAACTTTGTGATCCTTGTGAGCTTTTGTAAAACTTGTCTGTATCTATGATCGCCGGTTAACGATGATGTCATGTGGCCAGCTCAATTGCCATTACTTCCCCAACGTCTGTGAGGTACCCAATAGAGTTTGGTAGACTCAAAAGTGTCGTTAGATCCAAAAGAGAAAAATAATTTTTGTAAAAACTAAAACGATTGTGTTTCATATCAATAAACACTTTAAAAACATTCGCTTTAGTTTCATCATACAATATTTAAAATAATAATCAAATTTAAGATCATGCGAATTAGAGAATTATATAAGAAAAGGTTTGATTATGTCAATAAGTATAAAATCCATATTTTATCTTTTTTTTCTAAAACAACTAGTCTAAGATCTATCACAAAATAGTTCTTCTGCCTCTGCACTCCCATACAAGTGTTTACTAAGAATAATATGTCATTGTTATTTATTGTAGGTCTTTTATTTGAACTGTTTTGTTTTTGTTACAAAGCTTGTTATAACTTATTCTGTCTGTCTGGTCAAAACGTTTGTACACGTTTTTTCTTCCACATCTTTTTTCTGATTAAGTTAAAACTATGCACAATTATTAATTGGCATAGACAAGACATGAATCAATAGAAAAAATTGACAAATTCGTCAAATAATCACTTGTAAATAATCATTTTGTTTGTTACCAAAATGGGAAATGAATCCTTCAGTATTCACATATATGGATGAATATTTAGGGTGTCTTCCCCTTAAATAATTGAACACGTTATTTCTGTGACACCGATTCAAGTTGGAACTTTAAACGATTATTTATTGTACCTAACAAAATGTGGCTCAATTAAATAATTGACCAATTAGTCTATTAATTATTAGAAATATTATTTTCTTATATAGAATAAGGAAATAACTTCTACATTACTGAGATATTTAGTTGTAAGTGCTGAGTTCTTTCACTTAGATAAGATTTATTTTGTTAACAATAAGTCTTAGTTGGGCCACCAAACATTCTGACGGCACTGAACCTTGAAACAGAAGTAACTGAAGGTCAACAAGTGACCTTAGCATGTGAGGTAAAAAGCAAACCCAAGGCTGTGATAACATGGTTCAAGGATAACTCGCAAATTATATCTTCAAGAGAAGGCGTTCAGATCTTGACTAACGCATCACTTGTTATTCAGGTATTTCATTAAGAAAAAAACATGTAAATCTTATAATAAACTACTGGTACATTTTGTAATTTTGGTTTCTATTTGGTATACACAAAAGATAATAAAAATAAGTTTTGTTTATACCAAACTTTTAAAGCTTTACATATTTTTTTTTTGTGTTTACACCCTTTCAGGTTGTCATGACAACCGATGCCGGTGACTATACATGCCGTGCAGACAATGGGTATCACGTCGCTTACGCCTCCGGCAGACTCGTTGTGAAACGAAAATCTCATCTTAATTCCGGAAGCAACGTCATGATGAATACATTACTGATTTCCTTTTTAGCTTGCATTGGCAAACACAGCGGGCGATAAATTTATTGCTGTTTGATCTTGAGCTATGACGTAATTTTTATTTTCCTATGACTAAATGTAGATCAACTTTGTCTGTAGGAAACACTATTATGTAACAAGACTTAGCTATAATCTCTATTTCCCCTGTAGACAAAGTTTCAAACTAGTCAACAGAGCTTTTTTCTGTTTCCTTATTTGTTAAATTTGTTTTTGAAATCCAAACAAAAATGTTGTGCAATTAAAGAAACTTTAAGTTTTCGACACTTATGTTAAAATAAAAAAAAATGTGCATGTGTTTGTGTTTTTGTCGGTCTGTTTGTTTATCGGTTTTGAGTTTTAAAACAAACAAAAAACGCACTTGATGTCCTTTCGGTCAGAGTGTTACAAGATCATCTGACGTCATCGAGAAGTTCATAGAAGTCTAATTGATAAAGCGCTGGTTGAGAGTGTGTATGTGTTTCTTATGTGAATGTTGTTCGTATTTGCATCTATATTGTTATTGTTATAGTAGTTACGCTGAGGTTGTCAATTGTAGCCAAACTGAATTTCCATTTAATTGGATCACTATAAATTTTCTCATCTTATCTTATCTTATTGTTCTTAAAATAGGCGCTAAAGCTTCTGTTAAATATTCGCGAGTCTTTATGTTTGTTTGTTTTTAATAAACTGTGCATATTGTATGCACATACATGTAAACCATATTAAAGACACGACACTAATAAATTCTTCCTATAAGATGGGGGGGGGGAATTCTGATTGTAATACAAGTATATGTCAAAATAAGATAGTAAGCCTAGTAATAATACAGCAGTGCTATGGTTATGTCTGTATTATGAGAGTATCTAGTTACACTCATCATAAGTAATTGTACGACACTAGCATATTGGCACAGATAAACATAATTAACCAAACTCTTAAATAATTAAATTAAACTAGACTTCCTGTTCTTAGCGAAGTGGAATACTTGAATATTTCCACTTGCAAATCGATCATTTTAAAAGTACGTCCCTTCACCTGTTCCTTGGTCTGTTGAACCGTTGGGACACCACACATGACTTGAAAACTGCCTCTCCTCATTCCTAACATCATGGGGAGAGAGGGGGGGGGAAGGAGAGAGAGGGATAGATAGATATATAGATAGATATATAGATAGATAGATAGATAGATAGATAGATAGATAGATAGATAGATAGATAGATAGATAGATAGATAGGTAGATAGATAGATAGATAGATAGATAGATAGGTAGATAGATAGATAGATAGATAGATAGATAGGTAGATAGATAGATAGATAGATAGATAGATAGATAGATAGATAGATAGATAGATAGATAGATAGATAGATAGATAGATAGATAGATAGATAGGTAGATAGATAGATAGATAGATAGATAGATAGATAGATAGATAGATAGATAGATAGATAGGTAGATAGATAGATAGATAGATAGATAGATAGATAGATAGATAGATAGATAGATAGATAGGTAGATAGATAGATAGATAGATAGATAGATAGATAGATAGATAGATAGATAGATAGATAGATAGGTAGATAGATAGATAGATAGATAGATAGATAGATAGATAGATAGATAGATAGATAGATAGGTAGATAGATAGATAGATAGATAGGTAGATAGATAGATAGATAGATAGATAGATAGATAGATAGATAGATAGGTAGATAGATAGATAGATAGATAGATAGATAGATAGATAGATAGATAGATAGATAGATAGATAGATAGATATATAGATAGGTAGATAGGTAGATAGATAGGTAAATATATATATATAGATAGATAGGTAGATAGGTAGATATATAGATAGATAGATAGATAGATAGATAGATAGATAGATAGATAGATAGATAGATAGATAGATAGATAGATAGATAGATAGATAGATAGGTAGGTAGATAGATAGATAGATAGATAGATAGATAGATAGATAGATAGATAGATAGATAGATAGATAGATAGATAGATAGATAGATAGATAGATAGATAGATAGATAGATAGACAGACATATAAAAGGGAGAGATAGAGAGAATGTTGTAGAGAGATTGGGAGATAAAGAGAGAGAGAGAGAGAAACAGCTTTTGAGTGAGGGACCTGTGAAGAAATAAAATCTCAAAACTCTTGCATACCTGGATAGATCATACCCAGGCTTTAATCATTCAACATTTAATTATACCCAGGCGTTAATCATTCAACATTTAATCAAGACAAGCGTCAAGTTTCAAACTCAATAATATTTTTTGTTGTTTTTCTTGATGACGTCTGAAGTAATACTTAACCACAAAATTGTATAATATGTAAGGAGCGCGCAACTCATGATACATTTATAGAAACCGCGGTTTGGTAGGTTATGGGTCTGAAATACACTGTACCAGTCAGTCAAGAGTCATTTAACTACATTATCAATGGTAGTTCGTTAAGGTTTCAAGAAATGTAGTGTTATTGATAGAGAAAGAAATAAAATGAACATGTTGAGACCTAGTCTTCTGTTTGTCTTATGCTTCCATCAACTAATCCATAGCCTCATGTGTGCCGGTAAGTGAGCTTGTTTATTACAAAGATTATATGAAGTCGCTCTGTCTGTCTGTCGGTCTGGTACAAATTTTGAAAATGTTTTTTCTCCCACTTCTCATTCTGTGATCACTTTGAAACTTGACAGAACATGAATTAATTAAAAGGAAAAACAGCCAATTAGAACTGGGAGTCGAACACTTAGTGAGGTTATGACAGAGCGTCGCATGAGGTTTGTGGGATATGTCCTACGACAAAATGAACTACGCATATCAAGAGTTGCGATGACATGGAGGCCACTACGAGGAAAGCGCAAACAGGAACGTCCTCGTATTACTTGGCGCCACACCATCATGGAGGACCTCAGATCTGTGGACACCAGGTGGGAGGAGGCTTCAGACATTACCAGTGACAGATCTCTATAGAGACAGCTTGCCACCCAATGCGCCGAACGGTGCGGGAGGACCTAAGTCTAAGTCTAAGTTAATTAAATTGTTTTAGTTAATTTTGTTTGATATAAGAAGGAAATAAATCTTACAGTATTGAGATATGTAGTTGTAAATGTGAAGCTTTTCCCCTCATTTTGCATTTATTTTGCTTGTTGCACATTGCATTTATTACAGTTCTTAAGTGCTGGCCAAACGACGAAGAACGGATTTAATGTTGGACACACAGGCAATTTTCCAATCACACTAACCGTGGATTCCATCCAGTTCACGTGACCTCAACGTGGCGAAGTAGGTGAACAACAAATAGCGAACCTAGACCCCTTCTGGTTACTTTGTCAGAGTTCCGAGGTGGGGATGAAAGAGAATCCTGATGACCCAATCCAAAAAATCCGCAGGGGATTGCTTTAAGAACAACAAAAGACTAGCGCTCCATCATGGATTTGTTAATGCATTAACAATGAATATAAGTAATTAAGTTATAAATACTCTGGATTTTTAGAACACATTTCTAAAATGTATTCGTGTGTCTAACTTAAAAGTACTGAAATTAATTTTATAAAAAAATATGTACAGTTAATAAATGTTCAAAAGACTATCTGGATCAGGGATATGCTCTTCGAACTTTGACCCCTTCCGTTTTCCTCTCCTGCCATCTCGGACTAGATAGTCTTTATTTTTGTGAGAACGTCTGACTCTATATAACTGTACAAACCATTTTTACCTAAATTTGGACACATTCAGTAAGGGATCATATGAAAAGTGTTTTTATTACCATTGTTTTCTTTTTAATTTTCAGATCTTCAAAAAGAAAAATTTAATCAGAGAAATGATACAGGGAAAGATTTCATTAGAAACCACAATAAGGTGCTAAGGTCACTAGTGCCACATTTCCCTTTACCTACATTAGATAAGGAAACAAAACCTTTGTCTTTAGGTGTAATAAATGTCAACAATGTCTCGAGTCAAAACGTCATTTTTAATAGGAACGATGAACGAGTGGAAAAACTCAAAGAAGGAAAAATGTCTTCCGCAAGAGAAATGTTACCTTCAATGGTACCTCGATCTGCTCCAGACCCAGGTGATTCCATTCCACTTTATAACATAGCTGACCACTCTCAGTGCCCTAATCCCTTGGACCTTGTCCAAAGTATAGAAACGTATAGGTCCACGACATTTGACCAAAACTGTGTCTACGACTTCCATTGTTACCAATGCTTTACTGATCTGAAGAGATACAATTGTCAGTGTGATTTGATGTGCTGGTTTTATGGAGATTGTTGCTTCGATTTCTATTTCCAGTGCCTTGACTTGAGGATTGATGCTGATGATTCTGAGATTTTCGAAGCCATTCTAAAGAAGCTGGACACAGAGACTCAGGTGCATCGATTGTTTGAATCTTACCTGATGTTGAAGCATTCATCTTGTGTCTCTGCCAGCAATCCTGAACATAGAAGCTATCTGGTGAACAAATGTGGAAGAAGTTTAGAAATAAGAAAGCGTTATACTGATTTATACGATCGTTTGAAAAATGAAACTGACAGCTTTGTGTACGGGATGTCAATGGAAGATGTGGAACAAAGATGTGAAGACCCGTACTTAAAGTTGAACACGTTTGACAATATTCCAAAATCTTATACTAAAAGAGTTCCGAAATTTGGAGATCAACATGTGCATTATGTTCATTTTTCTAATAGGTTCTGCACCTTATGCAATGGCTTTCATCCCACAGATGCCATAGATTGGGACAGTTACGTCACTTGTCCAAACAATATAACACTCACACTCTATGATGCAGAAAGTTTCTCCGAATTCTTTCAACTTATTCGGAAAATGAATTGCACGATCGTATACTCGGCTTCAAGGAATGCCATAGACAGATTCTGTTATATGCCAGAGACAGAAAGTAAACATTCTGACTTCAAAGTATTTTGCGATGATTTAAAGAAAAGCTCAGCCAATGCTGAAGACGAAGACTTATGTCTAAGCTACAAACTGTGCTCCCGTTACTCTTTTAGATTTGCAGACAATGAAGTTCAAAAGAATTTCTCTAATCCTCACTGTTATAGAGCTCTGCACAGAAACATCTCCTACAGCACTGGACACCTCAGTGAAAACAATGCCTCCTGCAGATATTCTTTGAACCCGTGTGATTCTCATTTAAAATTTTCTTTTGACAATAAATTTGAAAGTTTACGCCAACTATTTTACTTTAAACCTCAAGTCACAAAGAAACAAAGAAACAATCATACTTCTTGTCACATTGGAGACACCTATGTCCCACAACTCAACACTTGCTCTGATGTAGCTTGTCCTCTGGGTAGTCTGCCCATTCTTGGAAAATGTTTAAAAGAATTCAACACCACCGGAATGATATCGGACGTCATTCGCGTTAAGAGTAACTTTAAGCCAATGAGGCTTAGCTCTGCTCTAAGACATCGAAGCGTCACAAACATAAGATTGATTATGGCTTTTACAAATGTATTAAAAGAGCCAGAGGTTAAAGATATGTTTTGTCAAAGTTACTTTCATTCCACGTCTGCGGAAGAAATCCTGGCCAATGAAACATCATTATTACTCTTTTGGAACTCTTGCATCATTAATAGTGAAAAAAGAAGGATAGAGAATCTTGTCTTTAAATATTATGAACAATATCTCGGGCTCAAGAAAGCAGATTTGGTACAGTTTAAGATTAGCTTTATTTCACAGTGCAATCTCATTGATGAGCATATTTATAACTGTACAATAAAGTCAACAAAGATCAACCAACAAACTAATTCCAACACTCACTTTTCCAAACGAAACGCGTGCCAAATTGATAACAGGCATTTTAATGAGGAAGATCTTCTAGTATCGTGTCTGGTATTCGAGTTAGAATCGAACGAATACGAATCTCTTTTTACACGGCTTACAGAAACATATTATAATATGAAGAAAGATTTTGAATATGAGAATGTTCAGCTCATTAAAATTACTGTTAAAAGTATCGAGGCAAACTTTGTCGAATCCAATTCAACCACAATTGAAATAGACGAGAATAGTTATACGTGTGATTTAAGCTATACACTACAAAGCACACCTCTACGTATACATGCTCAGCACTTTATAGGAGAAGTGATATATGTTGGCCAAGATGAAATACCAGAAGATGGACTTCAGTTTTTGGTAAACTGGTCAATGAATAAGGCCAATGACACTTTAAAGCCTGATACTGCGATACTGTCACTTTGTTTTGAGCACAACGCCTCGTCCATTTGTCCATCCAATGAGTTTATTAAGTTCGATTATCAGGACGCCATTTTCGACCTGGACCACATAATCATCTCTTTTAACACAACAAAAGCGTATGATTATCTGGACAACTTGGACATCTTGATTACAACAGAGGAGGACATTCAGAAGGATGTAAGGAAACAGTTTGGCAGCAATCTGATTCATATCATACCAAAGTCACAGTACATTTTACTGGACACAGGCTTTCTTGTATGCACCAGATTTTTATCTAACAATTATAAGAAAGAGACACTGTCTATATATACATTCATCCCCAGTACGACGTTGGAGAAATACGCGACATTCGCCTCTTCCATTCTTTCTATAGTTTGTTTACTTATTGTGATTCTTACGTATGCGATTCTTCCTGTTCTTAGGGCCAAAGTTCCTGGTAAAATTGTTCTTTCCTTGTCTCTTTCTCTTCTTTTCTCCCATCTCCTGTTTCTCTTCTCTTTACAACTTGGAGGCCTAGCTTGCAGGATCTACGCAGCGCTGCACCATGCCTCCTGGTTGGCATGTTTCACTTGGCAGGCGGCCATGTCTCTTCATTTATCTTACACACTTCACAACAGAAGCTTGGACGAAACGTGTCCCTCTACATACCTGTTGCTGTCACTCTTATGTTGGGGCTTGCCTCTCCTCTTGGCTACAGCCTGCTTCCTCTTGGACTTCTACAGCATTGCAAACATTGGATATGGGCAAAATGGGTTCTGCTGGATCGGTTCTTTCTCATCAAGCGTAATCATCTTCACTTTGCCAGCGACTGTCTGCATTGTTTTCTCTATTGCGTGCTCAATTCGTGTGGTTTACGCAATTCGTAAAAGCGTCACGTTTCGGCGCATTCACGCCAGCAGCTACTCCAGTCTAAAACGTGAGATTTTTGTATGTATCAACCTGTCGATGATGATGGGCTTTGACTGGTTGTTTTTTGTCTTGACTTTACCGACAGACAATCCATATTTGTGGATTCCTTTTCTCGTCTGCCACGGCTCACAAGGGTTGTTCATCTTTCTCTGTTTTGTGGCGAAACAATATACATTGAATCTACTAGTTGCTAAGTTTTGTCACAGATAATCGGACGAGTTTTGATGTAGAACAAAAAAAAGACATCAAATCTTTTACATTAATAAAGTGATCTTTCGTAACTTCGCGATTCATATTTTGTGTGTTTTTATAAAAAATTTATAGGAAAGATTATTCGCCGTTCTTCGCTTTTTCGTGAATTGGCTGCAAAATTAAATCGTCCAAAAATAGAATCCTATATATATTTTATGAATTTTTACATTTAAAAATCCCGAAATGAAGGAAAAATTATTCTCTTAAATTATATTATTAATATTAAGTCTAACAATGGAGAAATTCAAGATAATAAAAATTAAAAGAATTGCATTAAATAAAATGTATTACAACCATCATTAGTTACCTAAAACTATGAGCGCCTACTCAAAATCCTATTCAGCACACAATTAGTCAATTGCGTTCTGTCCCTCAGCCTGATAGGCTCATAATAGAGGTGTGTTGTTTATTTATCATATGTGCGTTATTTATTATAAAGCCTTTAAAAGTACATAAATACTTTTAAAAAAACGTTTCTACTTCGCGAATTCTCGATGGTTCTGAGACACATCACCAGCGATATTAAATGCACACATTAAATCCACGTGACAGAATTGCCAACATTTTTACAAATCTCTCAAAGTTCGTTTCTGAGATAGAGAGAGCGAAGAAGAGTTTTCAATATTGAGATTTGTACAAACGACCCACTTGAAATCAGTTGTCGTAGGCTGACTGCTTGACCTGAGGTCCTGGGTTCGAATTTCGGTGAAAACTAGAATTTTGAGTTTCGGGATTTGTTAGAGCGCTCCAGAGTCCAGCCACCATTAATGTTAGGGCGCCCCAGAGTCCAGCCACCATTAATGTTAGGGCGCCCCAGAGTCCAGCCACCATTAATGTTAGGGCGCCCCAGAGTCCAGCCACCATTAATGTTAGGGCGCCCCAGAGTCCAGCCACCATTAATGTTAGGGCGCCCCAGAGTCCAGCCACCATTAATGTGTACCTGACTTAAGGAAAGTAAAGGTGGTTGGCCTTTGTGCTGGCTACATGACACACTGCTCGTTAACCATTGGCCGCAGAAACAGATGACCTTAAAATCATCTGCCCATTCAATCTCAAGTTGTGTTATGGCGCGGTCTTTCAAAGCTGAATTGAAAGAGAACTGCAAACCTATTGGCCTTGTACTGAAAATCTCTCAGACCGTTAATTATGAAAGCAATTTACAGCACAAAAAGAAGAAAAGAATCAAAGGAGTGCATGGATCTCTAGTAGTTCATGGACTTCAAGGGTATTTGATAGTTCCTGGAGTGCATGGATCTCTGGTAGTTCATGGACTTCAAGGGTATTTGATAGTTCCTGGAGTGCATGGATCTCTGGTAGTTCATGGACTTCAAGGGTATTTGATAGTTCCTGGAGTGCATGAATCTCTGGTAGTTCATGGACTTCAAGGGTATTTGATAGTTCCTGGAGTGCATGGATCTCTGGTAGTTCATAGACTTCAAGGGTATTTGATAGTTCCTGGAGTGCATGAATCTCTGGTAGTTCATGGACTTCAAGGGTATTTGATAGTTCCTGGAGTGCATGGATCTCTGGTAGTTCATGGACTTCAAGGGTATTTGATAGTTCCTGGAGTGCATGGATCTCTGGTAGTTCATGGACTTCAAGGGTATTTGATAGTTCCTGGAGTGCATGGATCTCTGGTAGTTCATGGACTTCAAGGGTATTTGATAGTTCCTAGAGTGCATGAATCTCTGATAGTTCATGGACTTCAAGGGTATTTGATAGTTCCTGGAGTGCATGGATCTCTGGTAGTTCATGGACTTCAAGGGTATTTGATAGTTCCTGGAGTGCATGGATCTCTGGTAGTTCATGGACTTCAAGGGTATTTGATAGTTCCTGGAGTGCATGGATCTCTGGTAGTTCATGGACTTCAAGGGTATTTGATAATTCCTGGAGTGCATGGATCTCTAGTGTCTAAAAAGTGCTTGACATAACAATAAATTTATATAATACTGTTTGATACAATCATTGTAGATGAGGCACTAATAAACTAATATGATTAACTAGTTCTCGATTCCTGCACTGACTTATCTAATTGTTTCGGTTTTCATTGTTCTACTTGTATTGCACTATACAATAACAACTCATAAAACAATTATAATAGTTATATAGTAATGAATTCAGAGTGTGGCTGATTAATTATAAAATATTTATATGTATATAGCTACGTGTTGAATTTTGAATTGGTATTAAAATTGAATACCGCGCTTTGTAATTATTTTTTGCAACTGATATCTATTATATTTCATGTATATGAGATGCTTGTTGAAGATAATTTTTTTCTCTGCCAAAGATTAATAATTGATATTTCGTTTCTATTCACTCCTTAGGAAAAATGGACATTTTTTTCTATTCTGTAGCTTGGTCCGTTTCAGTGAATGTTGTATTTGATCTCTTCTGCCTGTCTGCCTAAGGTGGATTAGGGAGGGGCATTCAAAGAGGATATAGTTTAAGGTTTCATAAGGGTGGGCGCAGTGTCTGCAAAGCGGGAGGTGTGTGGAGTTTATTTTGTTCAGATGGTAATTTAATAGAGGTGCGTGTCCTGTTCCTAGTTGGAAAATTGTAGATTGTTCTTTGCGGGGGAGGAAGTTAATACTGTCCAGTTTGTTAGGCATAGTCATTTTTTTGTACATGGCTCTGCCTGTATTTCCTGATGCCTATTGATTGAGCCACTCCCCTTTGTAGTATTTGATCTAAAAAAACTAGACAGAAAACGCTATTGTAAATAAATGCAACAGGCAATGGGCGTTGCCAGGATTTTTTTGGGGGGAAGGGGTTCTGGGGGTATGACCCAATTTAAAACAATAGCTCACAATTGATACTTGAATCCTACAATTAGAAAAGAAATAGATGAGACATATTTGTACCAATTGTTTTGGATCATCGCTATTTCATGCCTTGAGCTTTCTCACTACGCTAAGATCCTATCACTTGTCTGGACCAGTTGGGACAATGGGGGGAGGGGGTAGAAAGAAAGAGATATCTGGAGGGGGCGGCGATTTTACCTTTTACAAAAAAAGGGGAAGGAACGACTTGAATATGAACTCGTGGCTGATGCCTCCTCGGGCCACCGTGCTAACAATTCTTCTAGTGCGGTACTTATGACTAGATAAGATTGTATAGTCATATAATGTCTGTTTTAATTTATAGCGGCGACCCATTAAGGGGACTGATTCAACTTATTCCGCCTTATCAGCCAAGTAAAATTTCTTTCCTTTCTTAGAGATACCAACCAAAATAATTAATTAGCAATAATTAATTAACTAATTGTTGTTTTTTAGTACTGATTTTTCCATTGATTCCAACTTGGTCAGAGGTTGGGTATCGGAGAAAAAACTTGTACAAACTTTTGACTAGAAAGACAGACAGAGTGAGTTGATATAAGCTATGTAAAAATAGCAAAACAACGGTCACAAAATTCATTCCCCCCCCCAACCTCTTTTCTGCTGGAAAATGGGGAATTTCAGGGGGGAGGGGGAGGTTTGGGGGGGGGTTGAACCCCGAAATTGGCTACGCCCATGCAACGGCTAAACGTTATGCATTATTTTATAAATTACAGACGTTCCTTCAAAAGAGAAAATAATTACGTCCTACGCGCGTATCTATTTGTTCATCTAATCGTGCATGTTGATAAGAGATAGACTTAAGCTCTGTTAGATCATTGCTTTCCTGGCTAATTCATGCATCACTTTCCATGCTCTAAGTAATTAATGAAGTGTGTATCTATATAACTCTAAGTACGGAGTGACGAGACCAAGCAATGATGGATAGACTTCAGATACAACTTTATGTCAATGTCTGTTATGACTTATCTGTTAGGCATTATATTAAAGGGAAAATTCTCAACATGAGATTATGAACTGCAGGTATCCTCTGAGACCTTATGTCGGGACAACTTACTGAAATGAAATGCCTAAAATATCTTCAATGTCTTGTCATACAGCTGTATGGTCTTCTGCTGACTGGAAGTTCGAGAACCAAAGTCACAACGACATCCCTTCAAATCTCATGATACTAGTCCTTAGGCTGTTTGAATGTTAAAGTTAATTACTGACTAAGGATTGGTGTTCCAAAGCTAATTTGGGAGCGTCCTACCTTAGGTCACTTTTTTACCTGTCGTCGAAGGTTCTAAACAAAGAGTACTTACACATCTTATCATCTTATTTTATATTATAAATGTACAGACGTTCCTTCAATTGTGTTTCACTTAAGAGACTAAGCCTACCAATATATACATTTAATATGTAATACATTAAATAAAGAAGGAAACATTAGTGAAGCTCAGTTTTCCAAAGTGGAATAGCAACACTACATAGAGGATAAAATTGTTGTAGGAAGGTAAGCTTACATGTCTTTGTTCATTTTTTGTTATGTCTCATGTACATAGCATTTGTTTTTGTTTTTGCATGTTGATATGTCACCTCGTGCATTCGAAAAAAAAATTCATCATGAATTTTTAATGGAAACAAATTTGATGAATGAAATTACACCAATAAATTTTTGCTATTACCTCCCTCTCTGGCCAACTTTTCCTCCCATTTAGACCAAAGTGTAACTCCCTCTTAGACCAAGTTGTACCTCCCTCTTAGACCAACTTTTAACTCCCTATTAGATCAAGTTGTACCTCCCTCTTAAACCAATTGGTACCTCCCTCTTGTGACAAGCTTTACATTACTATTCTTAGAGCTGGTTTTAAGTTTTAACTCACTCTTCATTACAACTTGTATTTCCCTCTTCTAAGATCAGTTTTTTTCTTAACGCAGTAAATAACACCAGCTATCTGTTAGGCTTAACATAGTCAGAAAACTGCTAAAGACTTTTAGAATACAAACGCTAATGACATCTTTGACATCCCTTGAATAAGCATGTTAGAATTTGTTTCAGAAATAGCTTTATAATTCGTAAGAGGAAGGGTTTTAGTTATACATCGGTTTGTCATTATCAGATCGACTAATGACAAAGTCATTTTGAAATCTTTTATCAAACAGGCATCATAATAATCTTTTCGTTAACAGGAATCAATAGAATAAATGTTTTACTATTTTTTGTTAATTTTCAAAAACATTTTTGCACTCCATTTCGAAAAACATTTGGACAAGCTGTCAACTCAATGAAAAGCCAAAAAAAACAGTAGACTTTTGACACTCGTTACTAAGAATTTTTATATATAACTGACCCATAGCTTTAAACAAATCTAAACTAAAGGCTTCATTTGCAGACCCTTGCAGACCAGAACACATAATATTTTTTTTTTAAACTTTCTTTAATATCATTCACCCACAATTACTTTTCGATGTGGTAAGTAACCTCACCTGTTTCCTCCGAGTTCAGCTCCCCTCACCCCCTTTTCTACATTTTTTTATAAGCTGAATTGCAATTTATTTTTTATAAACCTTACGATTTGGTCTGTTTATTTTTTAAGTTAGTCGGTCTTCAATAAAATGTGACTTCGCCATTCAGAGCCATTAATCCGTAGCATTGACTTGACATAGTGCATAGACCAAAATTGGAAAGGTGACAGGTATTGGCCTATTACTAATATGTAGTGTCCTCTGTGTGTGCTGTATCTGGGTCATAGTGTAACTCCCTTTGGGTTAATTTTAGTTGTCGAGACATTGGGTGCAGTGAAACTAGGGATGATAGAACAAATCTAGGTAAGTATTTTTGTTTAACTTAAGAACATAACTTTAACAAACGTAACTCTAATGTTATAGCGAGACTGTGAGTCTTATTACTATAACAAATAAATTTAAAGTAGATACATGTGATTTACGTACCACTTTCTATTACTATAAGCTTGCAGTGACCACAAAGTCTGTACTGACCTTTCATAATGTAGCATGGGCGTAGCCGGGGGCGGTTGGGCTCAACCCCCCCCCCCCCCCGAAATAAATTTAGTGACTGATTTTCTGCTTTGATTTTGTTTATTTTAGGTGAGATATTAATACTAAGCCATCACTTCCCCCAGCACAGTCCAGAGGGTTTTCAGTTTAAAACTAACTGGGGGGAGGATTGCATTTACATCCCTCTTTTCTATAAAACAAAACAAAAAAAAAATGCAAACGAAAATCCCCAAATTCCAAGAACACAGCTAAGGAAGATTTTGATTTTAAAACTCCCTCCAAAATTTTCAATAAACCCCCTCTTCAATATAAAAAAAAGCAAATTACAAACTCAAAATTCTATGAGCGTAGCCAAACGGGTTTTGAGTTTTATCCCCCCCCCCCTTTTCAGCGGGGTTTGAAACTAAAAAATGTGATTTACGTACCACTTTCTATTACTAACCCAGTGGGTTTGAAGCTACAAAATATATAAATTGCGCACTCTAAAATCTAAAAGCGTAGCCAAAAGGGTTTTAAGCTCAAACCCCTACCCGCTGCGGGTTTGATACGAAATTATACCTCTTCAATATAAAAAAAGCAAATTACGCACTCAAAATGCTATGAGCGTAGCCAAAGGGGGTTTTGAGTTTAAACCCCCCTTCAGAGGGGTTTGATGCTAAAAAATACCTCTTCAATATAAAAACAATAGCAAATTACACACTAAAATTCTTTGAGCGTAGCCAAGCCTATTGGGGGTTTTGAGTTAAAACCCCCCTCCATCAGATGGTATTTTTAAAGTTTAAAACCCCTCCATATGGTTTTGAGTTTAAAATCCCCCTACAGAGAGTTATGAGGTTGAAAACCTGTCTCTTCAATATTATTCAAAAGCAAACTACAGTCACCAAATTCTATGACCGTAGCTAAATGGGGTTTTGAATTAAAAAAAAAAAAAAAAAAAAAACTCCAGAGATTTGTTTAGTTTAAAACCCCCCAACGGATGATTTTGACGATAAAACTGCCCTTTTCGATATAAAAACTAAAGCAAACTTCAGTCACCTAATTGCAAGAGCGTAGTCAAGAGAGGTTACACATTTCTACCAGTGACTGTGCTCCATTAAAAAAGTGCAGTGAATAGTCATTTGCAGAAATTGGAAAAAACTAAATGTAGCTCAACAAAATGGCTAAGACAGATTTTAGGAGTCAGTTAAAGAGATTGTGCATAATAAGAGTTGCGATGACATCTTAGTACAACTTGGCGACACACTTTCATGGAGGTCCTTAGAACAGGTTAGAAACTTCAGACATTGCCAGTGACAGAACGGCGAGGGTCTAAGTCAGTAAGTAGCACATTAGGTTTTTGAAATAAAACTTTTTAATTGAAGGATAATGCACTGTAGATACCTCAGAATATGTATTTTGTTGGCTTTCAATACCGGAAATAGTGCTTGGCGGCGGGGCTCCGCCCCGCACTGGAGCAGCTCCCAGCGCTCTCCCAGTCCCCCTTGCTGGCTAGGGCGAGGAGTGCGCAATTTTTCACCAACTCCAGTAAGAACATATTCTAGTCACAATAGACGTCTTTCTAGAGGATGAAGGGTCTCTGAATGAAATATAGATTAATTATGCAAACACACACACACATACATACATACATACATGCATACATACAAATCTTATTTTGTACGGGAGGGGGGGGGCTGGAGGGAGAAAAAAATCCCGCACCCCCCTCCGAAAGAAAATCCTGGCTACGCCCATGTAATGTAATATATTCTTGTGCCCCAGGTTATGATGAAGAAATGTAGGACACATTCTTAAACTAATAGTTTGAATTGATGGACTGCTGAGACAAAATCAGTGCAAAAACGCTTTTCGATGTGAAGTAGCCTATGCAACTGTTATCAGTGGACTTTAATTGTCCGTAGCATGCATGAATTGTTTAGCACGTTCGTTTACAAAAGATTAATACGTCCTAGCGCAGACGTCCTGAGGTATAGCATATAGCAAGGTTCGAACGATGACGTTCCGTTGCGCATGAACATGTATGAACTTAAACAGAAGATTAACATTTCCGAGGCACTAAAAAAAATCCATTAAAAGTAATGGAGTGGTTACTTCGTGGTTCTTTTTAACGGAAGTTTCTCGGTATCTAACAAACAAAATACACAAAAAAATATAACTTTTACAAAGCTTATATCAACTCATCCTGTCTGGTGAAAAGTTTGTACACGTTATTTCTCCCACACCCAATCTCGGATCAAGCTGAAATTTTGCACAATTATTTCTTTCACCTGACAACACAAGAATCAATAAAAAAAAATAACAAATTAGTTAATTAACTATTGGTAATTGATTATTTTGTTAGGTATTTCGAATAAGGGAAAGAAATTGTAATTGACTTAAGTGTTGTGGTAAGCTGAATTTGTCCCCTTTATAGTTCGTCGTCTGCGAACACAAACCTGAAAATAGCAATTAGTTAATTAACTATTGGTAATTGATTATTTTGTTAGGTATTTCGAATAATGGAAAGAAATTGTAATTGACTTAAGTGGTGTTGTAAGCTAAATTTGTCCCCTTTATAGTTCGTCGTCTGAGAATACAAACCTGAAAATAGCAAGAGACTATAGAAGTCATAGATAACTATACGCTCTCCACTAGCAGAGTGGTTACAATGTTGGCTTGAGAAACCTGAGAAGGCTTGAGCCATGAGTTCGAATTCAGGTCGTCCTTTTTTTTTTATTTTTATAAATGCTTTTTATTGTTAGTCTAGATCTATTACAAATCTAATGACATGACTGATCCAAACTAATTGATACAAGTACGCTTAATATAAGCTTTGTTTTTTGTATTAGGAATTTTGTTTTTTTCTTGTTTGAAAAAAATTTTTTATATTAAGTGTAGTTGTATTAAATATTTTGGATCAGTCAGGTAATTAAATGTGTATAGAGCTAGACTGACAATAATAAATCTGTGAGATTAAAAATTATTTTTACCAATTGTTTTTGTTTAGCGCATTTCATGCTCTCAATGATCCTAATCACTTCTTTTGGACCAGTTGGAAACGGTTTGGAGGGAAAGAAAGATAGGGGTATCTGGGTGATCGCTTTTTAATTGTATTTAGGCCAATAAAAAAATTGGAACTCGGGCTAAGGTCCCCCTACGCCAATACAATGTATCAGGGAGCTGCTTATGAACATAGGTTTTATAGTTCTTTACAAACTTTTCTTTCTATGAATAATAAGGGAGACTAATTCAACGTATATAATCTTATCATTTAAGTACAATCCCTTTCCCTTGTTCGAGATACCAAAACAAAATAGCAAATTAGCACTAGTTAATTAACTTATTGTTCTTTTTTAAATGGATTTTATTGTGTTGGCAGGTAAAAGAATTAATTGTGCGAAATTTTAGCTTGATTCGAGATTGGGTGTGGTGGAAATAATTGTTGCTTTTAATTAATCCATTTAAATAAACCAATTAATGAACTAAGTTTTGGTTATTTATTATTTTGTTTGGTATCTTGAACAAGAGAACGAGAGTATACCTATGGTATAAGTTAAATTAGTCCACTTGAGGACTCTAGCCCTGAGTGAACATTTTTTTTTATTCATTTCAAAAAACGATCATGTAAACATTCACCAAGATACCCCCTTCTTCCCTCCCCCTTTCACAACTTGGCCCAGACAAGTGATAGGATTATAGCGTACTGAGAAAGCTAAAAACTAAATAAAAAAAGTTTAATCGTACAGATTTATTATGTCTAGGGCAGATCCAAACTGATTGATACAACTACAAAGTTTTTATTGAATGTTTTTCTTAATATATTTTTGTTGTTGCTTATTGCTTACAAATATTGGCATGCTTTTTGTTATTCAGTCCTATCAGTGAGCTATTGTCATTGGACCATCAAGCACTCTTTGTTTTCCATAAGAATACTACTGCAGCAAATCAACTTGGAATCAAACTAAAGCCTACTCCTTAGATTAAAGTAAAATGGTGAGACAAATAATGTAATGAAAGAATTATTTTTATTTTAATGTTCTGATGAGAGACAAGGGGTATAATACTACTACTATCAAAGAAGGCGAAAATAACATTTCCTAGTGTGCTTGTAACAGAAATAAGACTCCTCGAAATGTAGCTACTTGAATGTGTTGATTTGTTTTTATGGTAGTGAAACTTTCGTTACATTTTGTAAGATAATCATTTTTTAAACTATTGTCTTAATATATTTTTTTTTTCGATATATACATTAATCCACATAATTCTTTTTCATTCTATGATAAGACAAAACAACGAAATGGAGTAGCCAATGGCGGGAAATCTGATGATACTTTGAGCATGGTACATGAAGCAAGCAAGCGTGGAGACGACAGGAGTATCTACAAAACCAACCTCGTCGCAGTCATAAATATCCTCAAGAGAATGGTCAATAACATCTTAGGTCCACTTGCTATTCTATTAATTTTTCCTAACTTTATGATTCTTATTTGGTACACCATTTTTCATTGCAATGGCAGTTATCTTAAACTGTTGTACCTTGTTGCCGATAAGTCCAATTGGTCTAGTTTGATTCATGTGTGGAGCCTTGCTGGATACCCGTCTCCTGTAATTGTTTGGTCTCTAATCTTGTATTGTGCCTATGCATTAGCTATGATGAAATTACTACCTGGGAAAAAAGTTTTTGGACCCATAACACCTAAAGGAAATATTCCTGAATATAAGGACAACGGCTTTCTTTTCTTTTTCCTAACAATGGGAATATTTTGGACATTGACTTTGATATTGCGACCCTTTGGAATATCTCCGTCAATTTACTACGACAAATTAGATGAGATTTTTGTTGCGTTAAATAGATTCAGTATAATTTTCTGTGTCTTTCTTTATCTCAAAGGAAAACTGGCCCCATCGTCTACTGACTCTGGATCATCAGGGAACATAATATTTGATTACTACTGGGGCATGGAGCTGTATCCTCGAATATTTGGTTTTGACGTGAAAGTTTTCACCAACTGTAGATTTGGCTTGATGATTTGGGCTTTGATGGTTTGTATCCACGCTGTGAAAAGTTATGAGCTTCATGGCTTTGTTGACTCAATGTTTGTTTCGGCATTGCTGCAGATTGTTTACCTGGCCAAGTTCTACTGGTGGGAAGCTGGATATTTGTGCACTATGGACATCATGGTGGACAGAGCTGGGTTTTATATATGTTGGGGTTGTTTAGTAGCAGTCCCAGTACTTTACACCTCAGTCACGTGCTATCTCGTCACACACCCAGTTCATCTGGGCCTTGCTGTTAGCGCTTCTCTGATATTTATTGGGCTTCTGAGCATCTACATAAACTACGAGGCCGACGCACAGAAACAAAAAGTCCGCAAGACCAATGGCGACTGTTTGATTTGGGGAAAGACACCAGACATCATTCGCGCTAAATACCAGCTGGAGAATGGTGGGATCAAAGACAGCATCCTCTTGGCTTCAGGCTGGTGGGGAATGTCAAGACACTTTCACTACATTCCTGAAATAATGTTGGCATTAATGTGGACGCTTCCGGCCCTGTTTGAGAACCTGATGCCCTATTCCTACGTCATTTACCTCACTTTAGTTCTAATGCATCGAAGTTCTCGTAGCGAAGACAAATGCCGCAGTAAATATGGACATTTCTGGAGCCAGTATTGTAACAAAGTACCTTACAGAATAATTCCTTATTTTATATAATAATACACAATTATAAATAGATTTAATGATGTGTTCTTTATACACAAATACCTAACAAGTTGTATAAAATATTAAGTAAAATTAGAAGACTAAACACAATTTTTTCCAAATAAGTTTCTTGTTTCATTCATTTTTCACACGTAATTTTTTAAAATCTGTTTTGTTCATTTATGTCTGTTTAATTCTAATTTGAACTACTTTGGTTTTTTAAGAGCCGGCTAATACGTTTGTCATCTTGACTTATAACATCCCATAGACTATATATATACAGGACTGCCAACACTAAGGGTAACTAAGCATAAGTTTCGTTCAACACCAAAGTGTGAGATGAGGTACTTCCGGTATAAACTTATTTTATGACATTCACGATGTTTGAATGATGATGCCAGCTTGGATAATATATTTCTCTTTTCATCACATTTGACAATTTCTTTTCACATTGTATACTATTAATATATATATATATATATATATATATATATATATATATATATATATATATATATATATATATATATATATATTAGTAGAGAATAAAGCCATTAAAAATAAATTACAAACAATAGTGTATTTATGAGTAATTGAAAAATATGCATAAAACTTTCAGCTCTGCAAGTTATTAATTTTTTAAACTAATTAAATCCTTAATAACATCCAATTATTCTTAATGCCATAAAAAAATTATTGTTCCAAATTTTTTCTTCACTTAATAGAATTCTATAATCATTGTTCCTACTTCAATAAAAATTAATTGTACACGTAGTAAACATGTAAACTTTGACCCAGACTTAGTGACCTATGGCGATAGACTATATCTACATATACGACTATACACACTACTATAATTTTTTTGGGAAAAAAATGGCTTAATGGGTTTTTAATTATATATATAAACTAGTTAGAACACTATGTAAATGCTCTTTTTTTAAGTTGGTAAATCAGATTTTGTTGTTATAAAAATCTGGCTATGTCTATCGCACTGTTACCTAAAGTATGACTAAGAAATATTTTGAACGTAGTGTTTATCTTTAGTGACGGTTTCTTTATATTGTTATGACTTTGCTGTGACAGGTGGGGAAATGTGATGTGTGTTCGGCGCGTTTAATGTCTAGGGGATGATTATTTTTAAAGCTATCACACACCAACCTATCAGCATATGAATCGGGAGCAGACACGCAACGAGACAAAGCAATAGATACAAAAGTTAAAATGAAGAATATTTATTTACATAAATATACATATAAGAATAAAAAGGGGGAGGGTTTGCTTCTATCTCTAAATAATACTAGCTTTAATCATCACTCTTGCATTTAATAAGAGAGTATGTCACTTTGTCCTCTAACTTAGCTGGTTGTCCTGTTGATGTTGCAGCTGGCTGTGTCCTGGCTTGAGGTTCTGCAGCTGGAGGTGGCGCTCTAGCGGATAGAGGGACGCCGGTGATATAGTTCTTGTGGAGTCTCAATCCCCAAAATCTAATATCTGTAGTGGGCACAGTAGGGCGGGTGGCCGGCTACCGTGGGCACAAGGATACTGCGGGCAGAGCTGATCTGCCGTGGGCAGCGTAGTTGACAGGATATGTCCAGTGAGTTGCAGAGGGTTGGCTTAGCTATGACGTCTCACACAGATCTGAATATATAGGGACGTCGCACCTAATAGCTTGACAGGTGGGCTGTCGAATAGGCGGGCAATGCCGATAGCGCCAAGTGGTAGAGTTGAGTAGATCTCAGTAGGCAAGTGCAGTGCTGAATAGCACTAAGCACAGATGCAGGTAAATAGATCGTTGATCCAATAAATAAATAGGCAGGTCAGTGGTCGTTGATCCGATAAATTGATAGGCAGGTAAATAGGCAAATCTCAGTAGGAAAGTGCAGTGCTGAATAGCACTCAACACATAAATAGTAGGTGATTCTTGATATCAAACAAATAGGCAATAGGCAGACACCTGAGGGAGGCACCAGGTATTCCTCTAGGAGTAAGAATAAATGATGTAGTCCAGACTCGATAGCTCGGCTCGAATGAGAAAGAGAGAGTCTGACTCGATTTAATTTACCTTATATACAAAGGCCTGGAAAATGTGGGCGGACACAGGAAATGTCCTAGGCTAAGATTTATCTTACACGTGGGCGAATTAGACTTGAAATGGGAGTCGCGCATGGGTACGTCGAGAGGCACTTGGACTCGAGTAATCTCATAGATCAAAGAGAGACGTAGGAGAAAAGGGGGGGGGAGTGACTTGCATTCCACACAAGGTGGTGTCCACTGCGGCTGTCAGACATCCTGCCGATAAGATCAAAGAGAACGTGTCTATCTTTGCCCCGGTCAAGGGCAGATAAATGAAAGGACTGGCCTGGTTTTCTCCAATGTGGTCAACTAAGTCTAGCCTGGAGCGGAAAAGGTGTGGCGGGTGAATGATTTAGGGGTAGGATGGGGAAATAATTAAAATAAAATAAATAAATAATGAAAAATACTAATTAATGCTGTGATAAATTTGAGTGACTCTGACAGCGAGTTTTTGACTTGTCACATTTGCCATGCGCACCGCCATTCAGGATAGTGCAGAAAGAGGGTGCGCACTGTCTGTGACTAAACAAGTCGGATGTTGACATTAGGAGACAAACGATTTCCGCCCAAGTAGAGAGCCAATATGGGGATGTTGTACTCAAGGCAGATGCCCCTTTGTGTTTGTCATGTCTCCATGTAAATAAACGTCTTTGTCTCGTTGAGTTGCCTCACTTAAGTTATTACAATATAGTAAACTAATTCACCGGAAGTCATTCTTCTAACACTACACGGCAACCAAGGACGCCTCGGTGTACGGGAGTTATTTAATTGAATAATATAGGCGTGGTGCGCTCAGTTGGCAGTCCTGTATATATATATTCTATGTAACATCCTGATAAGAATCACTGTGATTAGGAGCAAGTGGCTTCCTCAATCTGTCAGATTCAGCAAGTCTATGATAGGCATAAAGAACATGAGACATTGTTTCCTCTTCTTCCCTTCAGTACGATGTTCCAAAGTTTAGCCTTGAACTCTTCGAATCAACATGTAAAATGCCTTTCCCGCACAAGGCTTAAATGGTGTGCTCTCGTACTCCGCGGACTTTTTGTTTTGGCTCATCTTTTTCTGTGTTGTGGTTGTTTTGGCGCAGCCATTTTAGGGCCGACATTATGATACAGCTTTTTCAGGAAAGGAGGGGAATACTGTGTGTCACCATACTCCACGGGTTTTTTGTTTTTGTGCAGCCGTTTAGGCGCAGCCATATTGGCGAAACATTTTCAGGAATGGACTCTGCCACTGTGAAGGTTGGTCAGGTGAATCGTGTCCGCCACCATTACTGCGTTTTCTTAAAGACTTTATCTAAGTAATCGAATTACTTTCTCATTTCTAGCTTTAGGGTTCTTATCCTGACACGAGGAAAGATACTAAGTAGAGATATTGAAAGTACAAATCTTCCATGTCTTCTATATCTTTATTGGCTCAGTAAAGTCATTCTGTGAGACAAGACTTCAGTAAAGTCAATCTTCCATGTCTTCCATATCTTCATTGGCTCAGTAAAGTCATTCTGTGAGACAAGACCTCGGTAAAGTCAATCAGCAACTCAATGCCTCTGAAAAGTCTATTTGTAAATGAAAACTTTAGTAAAGTCAGTAAGTGACTCAAGGCTCTGTAAAGTCAGTGACTCGGGGTTTAGTAAAGTCAGTCTGTGTCTCATGGTCTCAGTAACGTCAATCAGAAACATGAGGCTTTATTCAAGTCAGTAAATGACTCAAGGCCACAGTATAATCAGTGTTTTAAGGTTTCCGTAAAGTAAGTCAGTGACTGAAGGTCTCAGTAAAGTATGTGAATCAATCTCTCAGTAAAGTCATTCAGTGACTCAGGCCATAGTATGGTCCTTAAGTGATTTGACCTTTTAACCTAACACATAAAACACTAAACCAAATACACAACCTAATACAATAAAAGAAAGACACAACGATAAAAGAACATCTCTCATTCCATATGCTAGGACAAATTCATACAAACTCTCCCTCATCCCTACTGCTATTAAAGCGCTATGCTAAAGATCTTCATCTTAAATCAGTAGTAACATCTCATGCCGAAAACGAAGCCCTAAGCAATCGTGGCACCCTTTATTGCTTTTCGGGTCCACAGATTTGTCTCTTTATCATACAAGGCCCTTTCATGTGAACATCTTTAAGTCTGATTGCAATATCATGACTGATTGGTTGGACAATACAATGAAACATTTTATAGACCGAGTAGATATATAATATTGTTGGTAGTATAAAATGTAAGATTACTTCAGGGCAGATGTAGGCTAAGATTACTTCAGGACAGAAGATTTTGGCTAAGATTACTTCAGGACAGAAGATTATGGCTAAGATTACTTCAGGAAGAAAGATTTTGGCTAAGATTACTTCAGGACAGAAGATTATGGCTGAGATTACTTCAGGACAGAAGATTTTGGCTAAGAATACTTCAGGACAAAAGATTTTGGATAAGATTACTTCAGGACAGAAGATTATGGCTAAGAATACTTCAGGACAGAAGATTTTGGCTAAGATTACTTCAGGACAGAAGATTATGGCTAAGATTACTTCAGGACAGAAGATTATGGCTAAGATTACTACAGGACAGAAGATTATGACTAAGATTACTACAGGGCAGATGTAGGCTAAGATTACTTTAGGGCAGATGTAGGCTAAGATTACTTTAGGGCAGATGTAGGCTAACATTACTTTAGGGCAGATGTAGGCTAACATTACTTTAGGACAGAAAATTTTAGCTAGGATTACTTCAGGACAGAAGATTATGGCTAAGATTATTTCAGGGCAGATGTAGGCTAAGATTGCTTCGGGCAGATGTAGGCTAAGATTACTTTAGGGCAGATGTAGGCTAACATTACTTTAGGACAGAAAATTTTAGCTAGGATTACTTCAGGACAGAAGATTATGGCTAAGATTACTACAGGGCAGATGTAGGCTAAGATTACTTTAGGGCAGATGTAGGCTAAGATTACTTTAGGGCAGATGTGGGCTAAGCTTACTTCAGGACAGAAGATTATGGCTAAGATTACTTCAGGGCAAATGTAGGCTAAGATTATTTCAGGGCAGATGTAGGCTAAGATTACTTCCCGGCAGATGTAGGCCTATATTACTTTAGGGCAGATGTAGGCTAAGATTACTTTAGGGCAGATGTAGGCTAAGATTAACTCAGGACAGAAGATTTTGGCTAAGATTACTTCAGGGCTGATGTAGGCTAAGATTAGTGCTACTTCATGACAGAAGATTTTGGCTAAGATTACTTCAGGGCAGATGTAGGAAGATGTAAACTAAGGTTACTTCAGGACAGAAGACGTAGGCTAAGGTTACTTCAGGACAGAAGGTGTGGGCTAATTCTATGTGTAAATTATTTAATTAAACTATTGTAACTTATATTACAGGGTTCCCACAACATCCTAATTTTCAAGAAGCTCCTGAAAATCTCCTGAAATTGCAAAATAAACGAAAAAGTCCTGGAAATCTTCTAAAACTTATTAAAGTCTCCTGAAACATAGACAAAATTGTCATTCAATATTGAAAAAGGCCAATTCTATGTGCGATAAAAAAAACAACGTTATTATACCATACCCGTAACTGTGGCATCTGGTGAAAGAAGCTTCTCGGGCCTCAAACTAATCAATACCTACTTGAGGTCAACAAATTAGGAAGATAGATTGAACGCTATTGAGTGTGATCTATGTAGGAAACAGAATTTTTATGATATACTGTATGACTTATCTACACGTAAGACTTGTAAAGTAAATTTGATCAAGATTTGGTACTTAGTAAAGAATGAATAAAATGCGAACACGAATTTATTTTCTAATACAACGGTTTAATTTTCACTTATTATCGTTATTCCTACACAGACTGGGCCCCGCCCAAATCCGTTGTGCTAAAAACCACGTCTTCAATATAAAAAAGGCCAATTACACACTCAAATTTCGATGAGCGTAGTCAAGAGCGACTTTTAGTTTAAACCCCCCTCCTTCAGAGTAAATTTAATTGAAAACCCCCTCCATATGTTTTTAGTTTTAAACCCCTCCAGATGGTTTTGAAGCTAAAAACCAACTCTTCAATTTTTAAAAAAAAAGCAAATTACACATTAAAAATTTTATGAGCGTAGACTCGAAGATGACTAAAGTCCAATCCTCGCTTTAAAAAGCCGGCCGCATACGTGGCATGGGTAGATTTGGTTTGTTGCAGATAGGCCTGCTTCTTCTCTCAGCTTTTTGTTGGTTCAGTGTCACAAACCGCTGTGAGCCCACAACCGTTTGTGTGTGTGTAGCAGAACAACCGCAGTCCACTACCATGGCCTTGGTTATTGTGTAAAGTTTTAAGTTGATTTCTGTTATTTATATTTTAGATCTAATGTCATTATTTATGTTTTAATATATTTTAATTAGATTTGTTTTATTATTGGAATGTTTATTTTGTTGTCACGGGACCAGAGTACCTAGGCTACAACGAGGGCGGGGTTATCTGGGAAATCTGGGGAAAGGGGCAGTGGTCATCACTGGTCAGATACTGATGATGCATGCAGACATAACCACTGAGGTTATGCGTCACTGATGATGCAAGGGGACGTAACCACTGTGTTGCGGTGTAGTCCACGTGAGAGGGTTCTTTTTGCTCTGAAAAAGAGACAGTTAGTTGGCGTGGGTCTTGTAGAGCGGACGGTCGTATTTCCCGCTTCTGCTTGTCTTCTCGATATTGTATGAGAAACTGATAGTGAAATCTAACGTTGATAGCGATTAGAGACCTTAGTTTAGTAGTTGATGTATCTGTATATAATGTTTCATTTGGAAGATTATATGTTGTGTGCAAATAAAGTTACAGTTTAAAGTTATAGTTTCTAACTATATTCCGGTGTTTAGTTTCATATGTTAATTATATAGACTAACACCAAAATCGCGACAGGGCTAAAGCCACCAAAGTTCCAGCGTCAACAGTCGGGCCTCCAGAATCACCCTAGACTACGACCAGTTCAAGCAGGCGCCAGCACACTGCTAGCGTCTTGTGACAACTAAAGTGGACGGCTCGTCCTTGATTGATCAACTGCTGTATGTTTGGAACTGTTATGATTTTTTTTTTCGGATACTTTAGCCACAATCGTCGCTGGGGGCAGAGCCATTATACTAGAATAGAATCCAGTGGAACCAGTCAAATGTAACTGACTTGATAGCCTACTATTCAACTACAGTCTAGCCTACATCGCCAGAGTTTAAGTCTAAGTCTACACCCGTAAGGTCTAGGACTCTACTATAGACCTCAAGCCGAGAAACCACTACAGTCTAGTCTACATCTCCAAAGTCTGAGTCTAAGTCTAAGTCTACACCCGTAAGGTCTAGGACTTTACTAGAGACCTCAAGCCGAGAAACCACTACAGTCTAGTCTACATCTCCAGAGTCTGAGTCTAAGTCTAAGTCTACACCCGTAAGGTCTAGGACTTTACTAGAGACCTCGAGCCGAGAAACCACTACAGTCTAGTCTACATCTCCAGAGCCTGAGTCTAAGTCTAAGTCTACACCCGTAAGGTCTAGGACTTTTCTAGAGACCTCGAGCCGAGAAACCACTACAGTCTAGTCTACATCTTCAGAGCCTGAGTCTAAGTCTAAGTCTACACCCGTAAGGTCTAGGACTTTACTTTGACTTTACTGTACTAGACTCGAGTCCAGATTGTGCTGCTGATACTGCTGATGTGTTGTTGTGAATCGTATGGATATGATTTACTTACAGTGGTGGTGACATTGACTTTAAGTTAATTTTATGCCACTGTATTTCATTTTTTTAAATACAAAATCAAATTAATCAAACATTTCAAAAACAAGTTTCGTCGACGGATCAGCGCAAGAGACTGGATCTTCAGCTGCTGTGTTTGTTTAACTAAAATTCCATGCTGTAAGGTAGGCTGACTTTTTGCACTATATAATTTTTTTTTTTTATTCAGTGGTTACCTTATTGTCGCTATACTGTCCTTGCTAGTGAGAGTTTAATGTTAACCTATAGTTTACAGTGTTTATTTTAAGGCTGCTATTTTTAATTTAGACCTTGATTTGTCAATTCATTATCGTTAGACTCTATTCAGATATCTTTTCCTATTTGGCTATTCATGTACTTGTTAATTCTTATAAATTAGTTCATTTTCTGCTGTAAGTAAATTACCGTTAGAATACTCTCATAGTTTCTAATTCTCTGTAGCTTCTACCTCCATATTAAATAAAAACTTGTATACTTTCAATTCTGTAATGGCTAAGGTAAGAGACCTCCAAGAGTTCATTTCGCTAGGTAGGAGTATCGCTGTCCCTGAGTCGGACATTCTCTCGTTTGCTCAGAATGAGAGAAAGTTAGAGCTAGAGTTACTTGAGGCCGATAGGGCCGAACGCCAGGCAGAGAGAGAAGCACAGAAGGCAGATAGGGAAAAGGAGTTAGAGTTAGCACGGATTGCATCCGAAAGGGCCGACAAAGATTTAGAAATAGCTAGGTTAGAGTCTGAGAGAGAGCTAGCTAGGATAGAGTCTCAGAAGGAAATAGGGTTAGCTAGGTTAAATAGACAAGCGGACACTAGTGATAACTCGTCAACAAGCTCTTCTTTAGATACACCCCGTAATCCTGTTAAACCCCCACAGCTCCCAAAATTTGACAAACGGGTGGATAAGTTAGATAGTTACATCACCCGCTTCGAACGCCATGCACAAACTGTTGGGTGGTCCCAGGATGACTGGGCCACTTATCTGCTGTCCCTATTGACAGGAAAAGCCCTCAATACTGCAATGAGGTACGAGGTGCAGGTCACGAAACATTACCCATCTCTGAGGGAAGCCTTGTTAAAATCCTTCGAATTCACTAGTGATGGGTATAAAGGGAAATTTAGGACAGCTCGTATAGAAAGGGGAGAAACTTATCAACTTTTTGGGACGAGAATCAAAGGGTACCTAAATAAATGGGTGCAAATGTCTGGGGCCGAACAGACATTCGAGGGACTCCTTCAGCTACTGCTGATTGATCAGCTATTGGATGGGGCATCAGAAGGGCTTACAATATTTCTAAAGGAAAGAAACCCCACGTCCTGGGACCAAACCTTAGAGTTGGCCGAAAACTATAGACTGGCACATGCGACCAGGAGTTTAGAAACATCGAAATCTAAACCCAAGGGGAAAGGATCCAGTCTAGGATACATGGGGAGTCGTTCCACACCCCATACCAATTACGCAACGGTTAAGAGGGTAACCTTTAGTCCAAGGGGAGGCTTAGATGGTAGACAGGCAGGCAGGTACGATAACAGGCGCGGCGAAGGGGATGCAAAAATTGTTTGTTATAGGTGTGGGAAGATAGGGCACAAATCCACGTCATGCAACCTACGGATGGTGGGTCCGGTAGGTGCTGTACAGGAAGGGAGGGCGACCGCTCCCAAACTCAAAGCAGGCCATAAGGGAAGGGGGAGGAAACCTGTGGTCTGGCGAGAAAAAGAGGGAAGACGCCCCATTGCTGATGGGTTCCTGAACGGAACTCCTATTAAAGTGTTACGTGACACTGGGAGCTCAGTGGTAGTTGTGCGATCTACCCTGGCACCTAAGCGTACTGGTCGATTTAGGTGGATTAAAACCATCGACAGTACTATGTTGAAAGTGGCGACTGCCATGGTGCAGATAGATTCGCCTTATTTTACTGGGGAAGTGGAGGCCCATTTGTTGGATCATCCACTATATGATTGTGTAGTTGGAAACATACCTGGCGCTGCAGATCCTTTCCAACCTAATCCTAATTGGAGGGATGCAGCTAAGGTAACTTTTGAGGAGAGTGAGGCCAGAAGCGCCAAGATCTCGTCCTCTGCAGAGGTGAATGGGGTGATTCCCCCATGCTCACCTAATTTATGTGACGCACAATCTGAAGAGAGTGCGGCCAAGAGCGCCAACATCTCTTCTTCTGCTGAGGTGGCTGGGATGATGTGCCCAAGCTCACCTAATGTAGTTGATACATTGGAAAGGAGTGAGGCCAAGGGGGCCAATATCTCACACTTTACAGAGGGAGCTGGGGTGGATTCCCCAAGCTCGCCCGTTGAAATTGGTCCAAAACTACTCCATGGGAACTTGCTTAAATTCTATACTGATAGTGAGAAAGTAGGAGAAAGCCAGGGCGACTCAAGCCCTGGACCCCAACATTCAGGGGAACATAATGTCTCTGTTGGGGCCGTTATAGACATGGAAGAAGAAGGTCCGGACACCGTTGTTCCCTACTGATGGTGGTAAGGAGACATACAAGGATGTCCTTTTATCTCCTGAATTAGATAGAACCCATCAGAAGGAACTCGACCTATTATTGCAGCGTTTTGATAAGGTGCTTACTGAAAGGCCGGGCAGGACGGATCTCATTGAACACGAGATTCGATTGATTGACGACAACCCAGTTCCTCAACCCATGTATCCGACCCCGTTCGCTATGAGGGAAACTATTGAGAAGGAGGTGAATGAGCTGCTGGAGATGGGCTTGATTGAACCCTCGCAGTCTTCTTACTCTTCTCCAGTAGTTATGGTTCGGAAGTCCGATGGCGGGAACCGCTTTTGTGTGGACTTTCGCAAGTTAAATCAGGTCACTAAGTTTGATGCGGAACCACTCCCTAACTTAGATGCACTGTTAGCTCAGGTTGCTTATGATCCGACTTATTTTCTTTCGAAAATCGATCTTAGCAAAGGTTATTGGCAGGTGCCTCTGGCAAAGGAAGCACGTGAAAAGACAGCTTTTCAAACACCATCTGGTCGCTACCAGTGGCGTGTCATGCCCTTTGGCCTTGTTACGGCTCCAGCTATATTCTCACGATGTATGCGGCGCCTACTCCATGGTTTAGAAGGAGTCATCAATTATCTGGATGATATCTTGATTTTTTCCTCAAACTGGGAGGCTCACCTAGAAACACTAGGTAAAGTTTTGTCTAGGTTAGAGCGTGCAAATCTGACTGCGCGCCCAACCAAATGTATGTTGGGTTTCCGATCACTAGATTTCATGGGATACGAGCTGGGCAACAGTTAATTAAAACCCGAAACTGGGAAGGTTTCAAAAATTTTAGACATAGAGGTCAGGTCCCTAGAACGAAGACTCAAGTCAGAGCAATCATGGGGCTCATAAACTATTATCGACGGTTTGTCCCAAACTTCGCAGCCATTAGAGCACCTTTACCTGACTTGACTAAGAAAGGAAAACCGAATCAAGTGGTATGGACCGATACATGTCAACGGGCACTCAAATCTGTTCAGGCCATACTATCCAGCGATCCCATTCTTAGACTGCCTGATCTTAACAGGCAGTTCATTGTAAGAACTGACGCATCCGATCAGGGGCTAGGGGCAGTCCTGTTACAAGAATTTCAAATGGGAAATTCCCAATAGCATATCTTAGTCGAAAGTTATTGGACAGGGAAAAGAAATACGCGGCTATAGAAAAAGAAGGCTTGGCCATCGTGTGGGCTATTAAAAAGCTTGAACGATACCTCTATGGCTCACATTTTATCTTAGAAACTGACCACCTACCTCTGACGAATATCCACAAAGGTAAATTGAATAATGGACGTCTGATGCGATGGGCTCTTACCTTACAGCCACACCGTTTCACTGTAAAAAGTATTAGGGGCAAAGACAATGTAGGGGCGGATCTTCTTAGCAGGTGTCCTATAGAATAGGCGGGCAGGATTGATAATGCCACTGTATGAACCTAATGTGCACAAGTCAGTCAACCTACATTTACATTATTGTATTCACTTAACTTCAGTTTCTATTATTTTATCATCATTTGTTTTATTTCAGCTTAAGTAGCTCTGATTCACATGTCATTTTTATATTTTTGTATGCAGCCTGTCGTGCTTATTGTCATATCTTTTCAGACTTGTATTAGATTAAGTATCTTCATTTTGATTTTCGTATATCTACATATCTAGTTTAGTTCTATACACTATACTCATGTATGTTAAAACTGCTTGTATATATATATATATATATGAGTGTGTATGTGTATGTAATTAATCTTCATTACATTCTGACTTTCATTCTTTCGGGCGTTTTTAGCCTAGAATAATTAGTGGAAGGACGGTACACACCGCCAACGACAGCTAGGGAGTCTGGGGGGGGGAGCACTGTGAGTTCCCCAAGCTGAGTCCGAGGCTAAGAAACGGATCCGAGCTTTATTTCCGTTAATTCAAGCTTTAAAAAGTGTATATTCTGAGGTATCTACAGTGCAATTAGCTTGCTACTCTTCCGCTAAAAAATTCAAAAGACCAAATCTGCTATTTACTGCACTTAGTGGAGTCCAGCGACTGGTAGAAAATGGTAACTATAGTTTTGCTTTAGTTTTTGTATTGGAGGGGGGAGGGAAACCACAAAACCCCTTTTGGCTACGCTTAGGAAATTTGGTGACTGTAGTTTGCTTAAGTTGACTGCACTGGGGCATTAAATGAGTTTCCATTTCAGACAAGGAGGTCTGAGCCAAGTGATTGTTTGAATCCCCTCCTCCCAGCTACGCCCATTAGTCATATTATAGGTGTAAGCCTAATTCTCTTCAAAATATATACAGTTTGATAACGCATCGAAGACTGGATGTATGCTTGCGTAGGATTACTTAATGTATTCTATTTATACATGTGTGTGTCTGAAAACTATAAACACACAATAGCAGCCTAAATGAGTTTGAAACGTTTTGGTATTACTTATAGATCTCAGACGTTTCTTTAAAAAAAAATAAGATAGCTACGTCCTACGCATTTCATGTATCAATCTAGTCATGCATGTTTATCTGTGACTTAAAATATGCTAAGTCATTGGTTTTCCTGGCTGACTCAGGCAACCCAATCCATTAAATTATAAGAGAATACAGAAAGGTTAGAGAGGCACTTATTAGTCCATTCTCAAAAACGTAAATTATATATGAATATATCATGACCCATTATTTAAAATATAAATATGAATCTCCTTTCATTAAATATCGGATGTGACAGCGCTATAAGCCTATAAATTATTATAATAATTATAAGAATTTCCATCATTAATGACTTCATACTTAGCATAAGTTTGCCATCATTTTTATAATAGTAAAATAAATGATTTAGCTCTAGATTTTTTTTTATTAAATAATATTTTTTATACGCCTTACACTTAAGTGTAGTATTTTTAGATCTATGTTATTAAAAATAAACAAAAAAGAAAACTTACTTTTTCTGTACAAATCGCAGAAAGTAGAACACTAAATGACCAGATTTGAAGTGGTCTCTTAAAACAAATTTCAGTCAGTGCAGTCTAGACAACCCTGTAGTTTGAGAATCTTGTACGTTTTTTTGAATGATTTTTCCCAGTGGCGTCACTAGGCAGGTGCGGGGGGGGGGGTGCGGTCCACACCGGGTGACACCCACTATGGCAGGGGTCGGCAACCTTTTCAGTCGGAAGAGCCAAAAATTACAATTTAAAAAATTTCGAAGTTTTTAAAGAGCCACATTTTTTTTCTGCCAACAATAAAAAGTACTCGCATAAATGAAGTTTTTTTATTTTAAAAAACTAATCTATTTATTCATTAAAAAATCTTTATTTATTTATATATAAATAGCGTTTTCACAGCAAATTAAATAATATATATATTATTATATATGCGTAAATAATATATATATATATATATATATATATTATTATATATGCGTAAATAATATATATATATATATATATATATATATATATATATATATATATATATATATATATATATATATATATATGTATGTATGTATGTATGTATGTATGTATGTATGTATGTATGTATGTATGTATGTATGTATGTATGTATGTATGTATGTATGTATGTATGTATGTATGTGTGTGTGTGTGTGTGTGTGTGTGTGTATGTATGTATGTATGTATGTATGTATAAATGTATGTATGTATGTATGTATGTATGTATGTATGTATGTATGTATAAATGTATGTATGTATGTATGTATGTATGTATGTGTGTGTGTGTGTGTGTGTGTGTGTGTGTGTGTGGCATGGGTAATAGCCAGGATTTTTTTTCAAAAAAATATATTTATATATATGTTTGTATGGATGAATGTGTGTGTACATATTTAATCTCTATTACATTCTGACGCTTCATTCTTTTGGAAGACGTTTATTGTGCCCTAGAATAGGTTCTTCCTGGTGTTAGTGAAAAAATTGTAGACTCCCCGCCCTTGACAGCAAGGGGTCTGGGGGAGCACTATTTCGGCGCATTTGCTGGCAAGCTATTTCCACAAAAATCTGTCACTGGCAATGTCTGAAGCCTCTTCCCACATGCTCTGAGGACCTCCATGAAAGTGTGGCGCCAAGTTGTACTAGGATGTCATCGCAACTCTTATTATGCGTAATTCATTTTGTCTGAGAACATATCACGCAAACCTCATGCGACGCTCTGTCACAACCTTACTAAGGGGTCGACTCCCATTTCGGCAAAGGATTTCCTTGATTTAGACCCGATCTCTATAACTGACTCGTCAAAATCATCTGTCGGGGGGGGGGGGGGGGGGGGGGTTAAACTAAAATATATCTGTAGTTGTTTTTTTTTTTAATTTAAAACCACATTTAGCTACGGTCAATTAATTTGGTGACTGTAGTTTGCTTTAGAAATAATATTGAAGAGAGAGGTTTTAAACCTTAAAACGCTCTGTAAGGGGATTTTAAACTCAAAACTATCCTGAAGGGTTTTAAACTTTTAAAAAAGCCATCTGGAGGAGAGGGGTTGAAACTCAAAACCCCCCATTGGCTTGGCTACGCTCAAAAGAATTTTAGTGTGTAATTTGCTTTTTTTTTTTATATTGAAGAGGTATTTTTTACCTTCAAACCCCTCTGAAGGGAAATTTAAACTCAAAACACCCAATAGGCTTGGCTACGCTCATAACATTTTAATAGCGAATTTTTTATTTATTATTTTGAAGATTTATTTTTTAGCTTCAAACCCCGCTGGCGGGGGGTTTAAACTAAAAACCCCAATGGCTATGCTCATAGCATTTTGAGTGCGTAACCTGTTTTTTTTTTTAAATATTGAAGATGTATTTTTAGCTTGAAAGTACTTGAAACCCAGCTGAAGAGTGGTTTAAACTCAAAACCCCTTTGGCTAAGATCATACAATTTTGAGTGTGTAATTTGCTTTTTTATATTGAAGAGGGGTTTATCGTAAATTTTGGAGAGGGGTTTAAAATCAAAATCTTCCTTAGATGTGCTCTTGGAATTTTGGGATTGTCTTTTGCATTTTTTTTTGTTTTATAGAAGAGGGGGATTTAAATGCAAAACACCTTGGTAGTGGGTTTCAAACTCAAACCCCCCTAAGCTGGTAGGGGGTTTTAAACTCAAGACCCCCTGTAGAGGGTTTGGTAGGGGTTTTCAAACTCAAAACCCCCTGGTAGGGGGTTTTAAACTCGAAACTCCTGGTAGGGATTTTAAACTTAAAGCCCCCTGGTATGGGGTTTCAAACTTAAAACCCCTTGGTAGAGGTTTCAAACTCAAAGCCCCTCAAAGCCCCCTGGTATGGGGTTTTCAACTCAAAATTCCCTGGTTGGGGGTTTTAAACTCAAAACTCCCTTGGCTGTGCTAGGGCAAGTGATGGTTTAGTATTAAAATTTCACCTAAAATAAACAAAATTAAAGCAAAAGATCAGTCACTAAACTCCGACTCATGATATGAGTCCATGATATGTGGAATTATTAAATAATTACTTATTATGTTATTAAGTAAATTAAAACCGTCATTAGAGAGCTTTCACAGACTGACGACAGTGACGAGACGTGTCACGAGGATTGGGTGCGGTAAAAAGCAAGTACGAAAGGCTGAAAGATAGAATCGGTGTCTAATGCTCGTTAATCGATTTAGAAAGTTTTTTTTTTTTAATTTCTGAAAATTAATCATTTTTGCGTATGGAACTAAAGAGCCGCAGCTTCACACCCAAAGAGCCGCATGTGGCTCGCGATCGCAGGTTGCCGACCCCGGCACTAGGGGGTGACACATAAGTGGAAAAGAATTGTACTCTGGAAAAAAAAAGACAACTTTGACGAAAATAAGTGATTAGCTAGATACCCAAACATATTTTGATCTATAGATTTTAATTTACATTATTTTTGGTAGGCCTACAAATGTCCATAATGCTAAGTGTTGAAATTTTTTAAGGACAAATGTTGGTTGTATTTGCATTACAATTTTTTCATATTTTATTATTATTCAAGTACAAACGGCATTATTGCCAAAATTATCAAAAAAAACAAAACAAAAAACTAGAACCTTTCCCTATTAACTACTTGATTGATTCAATTTTTTTTTAAACAAGACTTTTCAGTGCGTCTTCAACACACTGGCGGATCCAGGGGGGGGCGGTAGGGGCGATCGCCCCCCCCCCCACTCGGCCGACCCCCCCCCCGGGGGGGGGAGGCGGACGAACTTTAGTATAGGATTCACACAATTTGTATACGAATTTATTACTTATGTTAAAAATATATACAAATTATTTATATTTCAACCTATTTTTAGATTATTTCGCCCCCCCTCTAGTATGTTGGCCGATTTGGTGGGGTCGGGAGGGGGTGATGGTATCAATCCCGGCCCCCCCCCTACACTTTCGAGTGGGGGGGGGGCGGTCCGATTTATTTGTAGAAATCACAGCTTGCTAACAAAATCAATTAAATATCTATATTATTAAAAATTGTTATTGATATTTTAACCGATCTTTATGTCGTTCCCTGTTTGCCGATTGGTGGGGGGGGGGAGCGAATACCTCTACTGCCCTTCCCACCTAAACCTTTGAGTGGGGGGGGGGCGGTCCGTTTTTATGGAGAAATCATAGTTTGTGAACAAAATTAGTTGAATTAACATATACATTTTATATTATGTCGCTCCCTTTCTGGTATCTTAGCCGATTCGGTGGGGTGAGGGGGGGGGGCGATTGCATGTACTGCCCTCCCCACTCTAGCCCTCTGAGTGCTGGGGTGGGCGGTCCTATTTTTGTGTAGAATCATAGTTTGTGAACAAAATTAGTTGAATATCTATATAATATAAACTACGTATTGATATGTGACCCATTGTATATTATGTCGTACAATATTCTAATCTCAAATTGTATCATTAGTAAATTTAAATGAAAAAGGGTTGTACCAGTTTGGAGGGGCGATACATGCAATCACATTACCCCCATCGGAAAAATCAATACTTTTTCTTTTTGTATTATAGTTAAGAAATTACAAAATTTAAAAAAATCTGTCACTAATATAATTTATATACACTATAAATTAAATTCTTATATCGAGTCGCCCCACCCCTATTCTTTAATGCCAAATGCAATCTTTAGCAGAAATTATTAAAGAAGCGAAGATTAATCGTTTTCACTCTACCGCCCCTCCCATTTCCAGACAGAGTTTATTTATATAATTTCACATGAATTTATCATAATTATTTTAAGAAAGACTTTCCATTGGAAAAGTTATAATTCCAACGAAATTTTTCAGTATAAAAGTCATGATTGAGATGAGTTCTAAACTCAAATAATATTTTCATAGTCGCCTTTTCCCAACCTTTACTCAATCTGATATTTTTCTAGTTAAATAAATTTGGGACTATAACTCACAATTTATACCTTCATTTTCTTAAATACTATTTATCGAATAATTTTTTTTTTCGGCGGCGATCCTCAAAGCAAAAAGCTAAATATGTGGGGTATCCTATCTTTTCAAGAAACAAATCAGTTTTATTTGCAATGTATTATGGGCCTATAAATTTATATTAGAATATTTTTCAAGTACAACATTATTCGAAAGGTCCTTTTTTAATAGTATGAATAATAAGCTTTAGGTCAGGAGAATACGTTTCTGCAGTGAAGAATGCAAGAAAACGTTTTTGGCGTAGGGGCTTCGCCCCGAAGTCCTTTGATGAAAATGAAATGTAGGTGTCAGGAGAATGCGTTTCTACAGTGAAGAATGCAAGAAAACCTTTTTTGCGTCGGGGCTTCGCCCCGAAATCCATTGATGAATAATGAGCTGTAGATGTAAGGAGAAAGCGTTTCTGCAGTGAAGAAGGCTAAAAAAAACGCTTTTGGCGTCATGGCTTCGACCCGAACTCCATTCATGAATAATGAGTTGTAGATGTCAGGAGAATGCGTTTCTGCAGTGAAGAATGAAAGAAAACGCTTTTGGCGTCGGGGCCTCGCCCCGAACTCCATTGATGAATAATGAGCTGTAGATGTCAGGAGAATGCGTTTCTGCAGTGAAGAATGCAAAAAAAAAAACGCTTTTGGCGTCGGGGCTTCGCCCCGAAGTCCATTGATGAATAATGAGCTGTAGATGTCAGGAGAATGCGATTCTGCAGTGAAGAATGCAAGAAAACCTTTTTTTGCATCGGGGTTTCGCCCCGAAATCCATTGATGAAAATGAGCTGTAGATGTCAGGAGAATACGTTTCTGCAGTGAAGAATGCAAGAAAACCTTTTTTGCGTCGGGGCTTCGCCCCGAAGTCCATTGATGAATAATGAGCTGTAGATGTCAGGAGAATGCGATTCTGCAGTGAAGAATGCAAGAAAACCTTTTTTTGCATCGGGGCTTCGCCCCGAAGTCCATTGATGAATAATGAGCTGTAGATGTCAGGAGAATGCGTTTCTGCAGTGAAGAATGCAAGAAAACGTTTTTGGCGTAGGGGCTTCGCCCCGAAGTCCTTTGATGAAAATGAAATGTAGGTGTCAGGAGAATGCGTTTCTACAGTGAAGAATGCAAGAAAACCTTTTTTGCGTCGGGGCTTCGCCCCGAAATCCATTGATGAATAATGAGCTGTAGATGTAAGGAGAAAGCGTTTCTGCAGTGAAGAAGGCTAAAAAAAACGCTTTTGGCGTCATGGCTTCGACCCGAACTCCATTCATGAATAATGAGTTGTAGATGTCAGGAGAATGCGTTTCTGCAGTGAAGAATGAAAGAAAACGCTTTTGGCGTCGGGGCCTCGCCCCGAACTCCATTGATGAATAATGAGCTGTAGATGTCAGGAGAATGCGTTTCTGCAGTGAAGAATGCAAAAAAAAAAACGCTTTTGGCGTCGGGGCTTCGCCCCGAACTCCATTGATGAATAATGAGCTGTAGATGTCAGGAGAATGCGTTTCTGCAGTGAAGAATGCAAAAAAAAAAACGCTTTTGGCGTCGGGGCTTCGCCCCGAAATCCATTGATGAAAATGAGCTGTAGATGTCAGGAGAATGCGTTTCTGCAGTGAAGAATGCAAGAAAACCTTTTTTGCGTCGGGGCTTCGCCCCGAAGTCCATTGATGAATAATGAGCTGTAGATGTCAGGAGAATGCGATTCTGCAGTGAAGAATGCAAGAAAACCTTTTTTTGCATCGGGGCTTCGCCCCGAAATCCATTGATGAAAATGAGCTGTAGATGTCAGGAGAATGCGTTTCTGCAGTGAAGAATGCAAGAAAACCTTTTTTGCGTCGGGGCTTCGCCCCGAAGTCCATTGATGAATAATGAGCTGTAGATGTCAGGAGAATGCGTTTCTGCAGTGAAGAATGCAAGAAAACGTTTTTGGCGTAGGGGCTTCGCCCCGAAGTCCTTTGATGAAAATGAAATGTAGGTGTCAGGAGAATGCGTTTCTACAGTGAAGAATGCAAGAAAACCTTTTTTGCGTCGGGGCTTCGCCCCGAAATCCATTGATGAATAATGAGCTGTAGATGTAAGGAGAAAGCGTTTCTGCAGTGAAGAAGGCTAAAAAAAACGCTTTTGGCGTCATGGCTTCGACCCGAACTCCATTCATGAATAATGAGTTGTAGATGTCAGGAGAATGCGTTTCTGCAGTGAAGAATGAAAGAAAACGCTTTTGGCGTCGGGGCCTCGCCCCGAACTCCATTGATGAATAATGAGCTGTAGATGTCAGGAGAATGCGTTTCTGCAGTGAAGAATGCAAAAAAAAAAACGCTTTTGGCGTCGGGGCTTCGCCCCGAACTCCATTGATGAATAATGAGCTGTAGATGTCAGGAGAATGCGTTTCTGCAGTGAAGAATGCAAAAAAAAAAACGCTTTTGGCGTCGGGGCTTCGCCCCGAAGTCCATTGATGAATAATGAGCTGTAGATGTCAGGAGAATGCGATTCTGCAGTGAAGAATGCAAGAAAACCTTTTTTTGCATCGGGGCTTCGCCCCGAAATCCATTGATGAAAATGAGCTGTAGATGTCAGGAGAATGCGTTTCTGCAGTGAAGAATGCAAGAAAACCTTTTTTGCGTCGGGGCTTCGCCCCGAAGTCCATTGATGAATAATGAGCTGTAGATGTCAGGAGAATGCGATTCTGCAGTGAAGAATGCAAGAAAACCTTTTTTTGCATCGGGGCTTCGCCCCGAAATCCATTGATGAAAATGAGCTGTAGATGTCAGGAGAATGCGTTTCTGCAGTGAAGAATGCAAGAAAACCTTTTTTGCGTCGGGGCTTCGCCCCGAACTCCATTGATGAATAATGAGCTGTAGATGTCAGGAGAATGCGTTTCTGCAGTGAAGAATGCAAAAAAAAAAACGCTTTTGGCGTCGGGGCTTCGCCCCGAAGTCCATTGATGAATAATGAGCTGTAGATGTCAGGAGAATGCGATTCTGCAGTGAAGAATGCAAGAAAACCTTTTTTTGCATCGGGGCTTCGCCCCGAAATCCATTGATGAAAATGAGCTGTAGATGTCAGGAGAATGCGTTTCTGCAGTGAAGAATGCAAGAAAACCTTTTTTGCGTCGGGGCTTCGCCACGAAGTCCATTGATGAATAATGAGCTGTAGATGTCAGGAGAATGCGATTCTGCAGTGAAGAATGCAAGAAAACCTTTTTTTGCATCGGGGCTTCGCCCCGAAATCCATTGATGAAAATGAGCTGTAGATGTCAGGAGAATGCGTTTCTGCAGTGAAGAATGCAAGAAAACCTTTTTTGCGTCGGGGCTTCGCCCCGAAGTCCATTGATGAATAATGAGCTGTAGATGTCAGGAGAATGCGTTTCTGCAGTGAAGAATGCAAGAAAACGCTTTTGGCGTCGGGGCTTCGCCCCGAATTCCATTGATGAATAATGAGGTGTACTTGTCAGGAGAATACGTTTCCACAGTGAAAAAAGCAAGAAAACACTTTTGTCGTCGGGGCCTTATAGCTCTGCCCCAGTTGTTTTGTTTTTCGCCGAAGGTTGAGAAATGATATATATATATATATATATATATATATATATATATGTATATATATATATATATATATGTGCGCGCGCGCGCTGTACGCACGTTTATGTATAGGGTTAGGGTTTACTGGGCGTTAGGGTTAGGGTTTGGAAAAAAATCGCCCCCCCCCCCAATCCAAAGTTCTGGATCCGCTAGTGCTTCAACAGCGCGATTTGAAAGTCTTGTAACTTCTTATGGCAGAACTGATAAATTTCTCTCAACTGACGTACAATTGTACTATCGACGTATGATACGTGAACAGAACAGGCCTGCTACAAGCTCATCTTGCTAAACACGAATACGATCAAGCCCATTAAAAACTTGCATGTTATACTGCAGTGTTTCTCAAACTGGGGGGAGAAGCCTTTCAAATTATTTTTCAAGGGTAAAATTAAAAAGTTGTATTTTTCTGTTTTAGTCATTAATCAACGTCCTAATATGAATCCAGTCTTTCTTAGGCCATAAAAACTGTTGAATGTCGTTATTTGAACGACTTTTGTGTGACAAAAATAAAAACTCCGCAACGTACGTTCTTAATGAACTAGAAACCACTGCAGACATTAACTACGCTATGTGTAGCTCGAATATCCTTAGCATAACTATGTTGACCAAATGTTGACTCCTTCTTCATTAGACTTATATTGGCTTGCGACTTTTACTTTTTTAAAAACTGATTGAAAAAAAAATAATTATTCAGCATCGGAACGTCCTTGCCTGTTATATTTTAATTTTTTTTTCCCATGGGCTCTGCATAGTAGCCTACATGATAAAAGCGCTGTGTAGACGCCAGGAAAATAATTATGAAGGAAGGCGCCTTACGAAGTTTACGGCACTGCCCTTAGATCTTTTCGCTTAAAAGGGGGGGGGGGGAGAACTGATTCCTCTCTTATGCTATTTCCAGCAAGAAATTTATTGAGTGTACAAAAATCATCTACAAATCAATTTTTACGAAACCAAAGGTTCAACGGACTAGCTTTTGAATATTTACTTCGTACATTTCGATTCTTAACATAATGCAAATTTTTACAGAAAATTAAACCGGAAAATTTTATCATAATTATATGTCTTTAAGTATCTTTTCTTTTTCACTACATTCTTAAAAGCATTCCCGTTGTTAGAGCCTTCATCCGTTTCTCCTTTTAGGTAGGCCTACCTAAAATATGGTTGGATACCTGGTCGTGCAGTTTGCGCGCTGGACTGTCGTTCGGACTTATCGGTGGTCCCGGGTTCAAACCCTGCCCGCTCCCATCCCCCATCGTCCTGCGGGAGGTTTGGACTAGGAAATAAATTATCTTCAACTCTGAAGGAACATCCGAAACATGTCAAACATTTTTACTGATTAAGGGGGTGCGACAACACAAAATGTCTAGGGAAAAACAAGAGGAAAAAGTTTTAGAAGCACTGTTCATTGGTCTCGAATGTTTCTCATACTTCCAATTCGGCCCGACCACCTCTTCTTAATTTATTTACTTTAAGATGCAATTTTCTTACTAGGAGAAATGATGCAACCTAAGACCAAAAAAAAAAAAAAAAAAGTTTCTGAAGGTCGGAAACAATTATAAAAATTTGACTAAGGGGACAGCGAACATTTTAAGGTCTTTGTTCTAAAATATTTTAGATGGTAATAAAAGTTTGAATAAGTTTAGCACAATGTTAAACAGTTTCCTTAATGTGTAAAATTCTAAGAAAGAAAAACAGGTTCCGGTAATGCAAAGTCTATTTCCTATTTAATAAACTTACATTTTAATATATATAGTAGTCATGGATAAAATGTCATAATCAATAGCAATTAAAAAAGAATAGATACTCATTTGACTTATGTGTAACATTATTTGGAAATGTTTGGAGACTGTTGTTGGGTGTGGGGGGAGGGGTGACACCCTGAGCCTACCGCACCGGGTGACACCCACCCTAGTGACGCCACTGTCTATATGTATGTATGTATGTATATGTGTGTGTGTGTTGGGGAAAAAGATCAGTTAATACCCCACCCCCGAGAAAAAAGTTCTGGCTACGCCCATTTACCACAAGTTTCACGATTTTACGGAATTTCATTAAATTATAATAAGATTTATCCTCTTCTTATCTTATTTATTACAGACGTTACTTAAAAAAAAATAAAGAAAAATTACGTCCTACGCATTTCACGTGTCAATCTAGTCTTATATGTTAATCAATGACTTAAACTCTGTTAAGTCGTTGGTTTTCCTGGCTGATTCAGGCAACCCATTCCATTATCTAATGGCACTAGAGAAGAAGGAGCACTTGTACGAATTTGGGTAAATACCATACCCGAATTTGTTCATAAGAATTTCTGAATATTTCATTAGTTTTTTTTTTCTTATTTGTAAATTATTGTATAGTGTTTTATGTTTTATAGCTACTTTACTTTTTATTCTTCTGTCCTGAAGTGTCTCTAAAAAGTTTAGTGATTTTACTAATTTTACCTAATTTTATTTATTTAAATTATTGGAGGTTCGTTCCTCTTAACAATAAGAATTTTAATTTGCTACTGTAGGTAGGTAGATATCATTTTTAAAGCAATGTTGCGAATTGTCGTCATGATTAGCGTTACATTTCTTATATCCCTATATTTTTTTTTACTACCTCCGGAGTTTGAATTTTAAAACAAAATCTATTAATTAATTTTTCTACGACAGTTTGCTTTGTTCTAGAGTAGAGCTAAACTTTTATATAAACCCACGTGACAGGTGTCGCAAAAGTCGCAGGTAAGGTTATCGTTTCCTGGTGACCTAATTTTAAAAACGCCGTACTATGGCGGACAGGTAAGCTTGTAACTTGTTAGCTGTTTTAAAAAAAGACAAACAAAATATAATACTTGACAGAAATACTAATAAAATGTGTGTATTTCATTTCACCTGTAATGTTGCAATTAAAGTTATTCCAATATAGACCTAGATTAGAGACTAGAAAGTCTAGTAAATAATTATTCTACTTTATTTATGTTTATTTTGTAGACTAGTCTCTTCCGGGAAGATGGCTTACCTTTTTGTATAGATTATATAGATCTAGATCTATTTATTATTTTATGTTATACTCTATACTGTGGTAGAAATTCTCTACACATATTATGTAATATATAGAGTCTAGATCTTATCTTATATAATACAGGGTCCTCATTTAAGTAAGTGGAGGCCCCATGCAGGGCCGGTCTTAGTCTTAGGCCACTGCAGCCTATGCAGTGGGCCCCGCACTTTCATAGGCCCCGCGCGATGCGAATTCTAGGTGTAAATTATTAAATTAAACCATTTTAACTTATTATTAAAGGGTTCCTGGAATTATCCTGAAATTACAAAATATAAGAAAAAGTCATGAAAATCTCCTGAAATTATTAAAATCTTCTGAAAACTGATGCAAATCTGAGTTAATCTCCTTAATGCAGACAAAATTGTCATTTCGGGGTCTCATTCAATATGGAAAACGCCAATCCTACTCGCGATTAAAAAAAAACGAAACAGCTTTGTCAGCTTTCATTTAATACAAATGTAATAATAAGCCAAATTTTAACCAAAACAAGAAGTTCAATCAATCACTTAATTTACTTTAATAGTCACTGGCATACAAATATAGATCTAAATCTATCTTGACCTCTTCGAAAAAAATAACATGATATTTTGCTAGTCAATAGTAAATCTAAAAGGCATATCTGAATGTTTATCGGCGTTTTGTTGGAAAACTACTTTTTACTGTAAAGTTAATTTAACAGTGATTTTGTACTTAGTAAACTATAAATAAAATGCAAAGACGAATTTATTTTCTAATACAAAATCTTAATTGTCACTTTCACTTATTATTCTTAATACAACGCAAATTAGGCCCGCGCAATCCATTTCGAAAAGGGCCCCGCAACCTGTAGGACCGGCCCTGGCCCCATGGCAGGATTTTGTGGGGGCCCCTACACTTTTTTTCAAAAGAAAGCTTTAATAAAAAAAATCATTTATTAATAATAATAATACTTAGATCTAGATATAAAGTTTAAAGCATACCATATTACATATATTTTAGAAGTACTTGTAAATTTAATCTCATTTGCCTTCTTTAAATTAAAAATATAATATAATATATGCATATATTTTACTGTTTAGTTTCAAAATGTACATTTTTGAGCTCATGGTGAGAAAGGCCCTAGCCCTGGGTTGATGCACTGCCGTATATTGTAAATCCAAAGCTGCTACAAGCAAACACTTCTTTACCACAACATTTTTGCCAAATGAAAGATTTAAGCAGTGTTTCTCAAACTTTTACCAGTGGTGCCACCTTAAATTAGAAACATTTTGTTAACACCCCCAAACTCCCAGCTGGGCACTGGGAGGGAACACTGTAGACTTCAGGGTCTTTGTGTTTATTTGGTCTTGTTTAAAGTCTGGTAAATTTATGTATTAACTACATGAATCTCTTTGAGAATTGAAATAATAAAAAAAATTGTAGCTCATACTGTTTGAAATAATGAGGTAGATTAGAATTAAAGTTATATCTATATATATAAGTATTATTAATAAAATTAGGAAGATCATAATATTCATCTCCTCTTTTTAGTTGTATTCCTACATAATATGATTGTATTTCTAGTTAAGAAACAATATATATATATATCTCTATCTCTATTTTTTTTTCACACAGTTTTAATTTTTTTTTTAATTTCAGTTAGGGAAGTTAGAGATTATAGCATTTAAAGAGATGTGGAGTATACTTTGGCTGATAATAGCCTTGTTGGCAAGGACACATGCAGGTATAGTTGTGGTTTTTTTTTCTTTAAACCTACAGGCAGTAAGGAAACATACATTTGTGATATTGTCACTATGCAAAAAAGAAAGAATGACTTAAAGAAAACTTCATACAATTGACTTTGAAAATAGTTAACAACATTCTGTTTATGTCTTTTAACAAAATAGTTAGAAATTCTTTGATGATTGTTATTGTTGCTTAATATTTGGCATGAAAAGGGAAATAATTGAATCTTTTATTTAAATTAATTATGAAAAAATAAACATAATTTAAGGCTTTTTCTTCTCTTGTTTACAAAATTGTTTGAAGTAAAAACTAACTTTAGTATGCTCAATTTTGAAATGGTTACATTGATTGTTCAACAAATTTACATTGTAGTTTATGTTTTTGCATTTTTTACTTATAAACTTATCTCTGACATAAATAATCATACTAAACAATTTTGTATAAATGAAGGAGGGTGGCTGAATGGTTAAGGTTCTGTACCAGTGGTCCTGGATTCAAAACCTTGTGAAGACTTGGATTTTTAATTTTGGGATATTTTAGGTGCCTCTGAGTTTATCCAGCTCTAATCGGTACCTGTCATTAGATGGGTAAAAGGGGAACTTAACTTTTATATATATAGATATATATGTATGTTTGTGTCTTTAATGACTGCTGTATGTATCAAAGGGTTTTATCTCGTTTACCATGTAGACATGTTTAAAATCTAGAATGGTGTAGCATTTCAAAACAGTAATGTTTTGCTTAATGATGTCTGCAATGAAAGGTGACACTAGGGATTAAGTTTTTAAGAACAGAAAATGGTAAGTTAAATATATGCAACAAAGTGTCAGGGACAACCCATGGCACCCTCCAATGGACAACCCTGCCTAGTAGCAATGCCAAGCCTGAAGCGAACAGACCAGTAGACTATCTAGAGTCCTATTATTCAGAGTTCAAAGATTACATACTTCTGTTTATTGTTGTAGTATGCTATTTAATTATAGGCCAATAGATCTACTTAAATGAAGAAAAGATTAATACTTTGTTCTCAGTGTCACGTCCTCCTGGTATCTACATTGAGCCTCCGTACGACATTTACTACAAAGCTGGTGAAACAGTTGAGCTTCCATGTAAGGCAGATGGTGAACCTAAACCTTCGTAAGTGTTTTTAAATATGTCTATAAGCTAGCATTACCCACCGGCTTGGCTCGTTGATATAAAGTTAAATGTTCCCACATCCTTCCTTTGGTCAGCTAATTCTAGTATCTATTACAATGAATTCACTCCTTGCTCCCCCCCCCCCCTATTTTTTTACAACTCTTTACTGTAAAAAAAAGGACCTAGTCTTATTTCTACAATATCTCAATTCCCCTGCTTTTCAGCTCTTATTCAAAATATTTGATCGACTCTAAGATATTTTTGTCCTGGGACCTTTTTTCTTACTACATCCTGCTAATGCTTATGAAATTTTAGTTCCCTATTGTATACAGGCTATAGATGGACCCCAAAAGTAAAATGCTATTTATGCAATGAGGCTTGTTTAGAGGTATGATTTTGATAGTGGGTATTATTTATAAATAAAAGATATGTTCAGCACTTTTACACATCCCTACACCTTCATTTTTATGCATTTTCAATAAAACTGCCCTCATTTCAACAACATCCTTTCAGCCTGTGTGTGTGTGTATATATATATGCATACTAGCTGGATACGTGATCAGCAGGTCTTGGTTAATACTGATCTACTGGATGGAATTTAGATCTGTGTCAAACATGGAGAATGCTCCCTTCACATTTTTTTAATTTTGCCATGAAAATAGAATAGAGTGTGAAAATCGCTTTACCCAATACAGCTGACTATTTCATATCAAATATTGAAAATGGCTTTACCTGATTTGTTAAAAAGTTTTGTTCTTTGAATTAATTTTTTTTTTTTTATTTCAGATATGATTGGAACAGAAATGAGATTGTTTTTAATCCCAGTGGTAATGATGACAGAATTGTACAACTGCCGGATGCTGGTACTTTGGTTATCAATATGCCAGAAGACAAAGATGAAGGCATTTTTCAGTGTTTTGCTAAAAATGATTTTGGAAAGTCTGCCAGTAAAAAGGTTAATTTGAGGCAGGCCAAATTGGCAAGTTTTGCTTTTGTAAAACCTACTTACCATACACCATTTTTGGGAAGACCTTACACACTTCCCTGTGTACCACCAGAAAGTGTTCCTCCTCCCAGTGTCTTCTGGATAACTAAAACAGCCCAAGGAGGTTTTAATGTTGTCAATTATGACTCCAGAGTCTCCATGGACAGAGAATGTGAGTTGATTTAGTTATCAAATATGCTTTTGTTTATAATTAAAATAAATACTATTCAAAATTATGAAAATATTAGTTGAACTATTAGTTTTCATATTGCTATAAATCAAATATCTCAATCCATTTCATTTCACCTGTTGTCTGTTACACTAGAGTTCATGTTCAGAACTTTCAGGCTATCCATCTGTTCAAAAAGTTTATAAGTACTTTTACAGCATTAATTAATTAATATAGAGGGAATTTTTTAAATCTCATCTATAATAATGGTATCACCAGAAGTATCAAAACAATTTTTTTAAGCATATATAGGCATACATTAGTTATCAAGAGCTGCAAAAAACACTCCTATAAAAATTAGTACATTGATGCTTACTTTTTTTAAAACTAAAATGTTGGTCTATTTTTTATTTTCCACCTTTTTTTTTTTTTTTAGATCGACTTAGAATAACCAATGTGAAGAGAGAAGATTGGAACAGTGGAAATCCTTATGCGTGTATGGCAATGAACAATATAATGAGAAGCAACTCTCAGGGTCCCCTTCATTATATAACACCAACTGGAGGTATATAGAAATTAAATTTCATTTAAAAATGAAGTATGAATGTGAAAGACATGCATTTATGTTATACTTTTAGAAATACCCAAAACAAAGAAAGCTAGAATAAAGTAGGGTTAGGTAACTCAAGTAGGGTTAGGTAACTACTTTTACTCTTCTTATTAACATCCCTACTAGATTTGAATAAACTTGTGTACATAATAATCTTCTTTATTTTAAAAAAAGATAATACAAACCACCTTTTAGCCATAGAAGATGACACTGCAATTACAATAGTTCTAAATTAAGTAATAACCCTCTCCTGGTTAGGGGTAGAGCTGAGATATATACAAATCTTTTTCATTCAAGTATTGTGCAGATAGTCAATTTCAGGTATGTTATCACAAATCTAGTTTTTGAGATAATGATGTGTTGTTGTTTTTTTATGTAATATCAAGTACTAAAAAATAAGTGGGGATGCAATATTAACTATTTTTCATTGTGATTTTCTATGGACACGATCAAATTCTTTCTTAAAGTCTATGAAACTGATTGTATCCATTGTTGGTACTTGAGACTTTATTCTATGATATTGAATATCTGTTCTGCACATGTTCTGCCTCTTCAGAAACCTGATTGCTCTTCTCTGAGCCTCTTGTTGAAGCCGTCTCAACTAATAACTAACATATGCGTTGGAAAAAGAGATTGTATTCAAACTATATTTAAATTATAAAAAATCCATAAAATTATCTAACCTTAATTATTAGCTTATAAAATATAAACCTTGAAAGACATTCAATTGTACTCATTGCTAATAACCCTACCAACCCTTAGCCACTAAACTGTTCCCTATGCCTAAGCTTCTGAGGCTTTTTTCTTACTATCTTTCAAGCTCTAGATGTAATGAAGTTCAAGATTTTTTTTATCCACCTAGTTATTATTGTCTCTTTCAATTGAGGTAAAAAGATTATTCTTGATGAAATTCTGACTCCTGGCTGTCTCATAAAAATAAAAGCGATCAACTTTAGACTTATTTCAAGCCTAGAACTACAGCTAATGTAACTGGTTCATGTTAATTCCTCATTCCATAAGCTAGGACAAATTAGTACAAAAGCTCCTTCTTTCCTAGTGCTATAAGAGCATGGAATGGGTTGTCTGAGTGTCACATCATTATTTGATAGTTGGTGACATTTATTGGTTGTGGATCACGTGATATGCTGGTTTATGGAGAATATGATCTCGCACTGGGAAATCAGGGGGGTCACACTTGCATTATTGTTTTTGACCACATGGTCAGAGGCAGTCTACGCCATGTAATTGAAGAAAGACCAACATGTCTTATGTATTGAAGCATTGGGGTATTGCTAGCTGTGTGTTTAATGAAATTCTATTGGATTATGTTATACAATTATGTGGATTATTTCAAGTATTCTCATTGATGGCTGAAGTTGTCAATTTATTGTGAACTATATTTATTATGATGATTAAATATTTTGTCTGCTATGACAGCATTTGTTTCTAAGTCTCACGTTCATTAATGGTGCCTGATATCACATTCAATCTTGATTGTGGATGTCATATGTCAAGATCTATGAAGATGCTATTATGAATGTCACGTTGTAGATTATCTTGATCTGTATCACACCATCAATGATCGTGATTGCCAAGGATCTTGAAATAATCTTTCAATAAGATGAGCGTATAGAAGTAGCTACATCTATGATGATAATACGATCATTCAGAATGTTGCCAGTTGATAAGAGGATCATCTAGATCTAGGAGTTACTATTTGATGGTACGATCTATATTCAATAAAGAAACTTCTCTTCGTCTAAAACAATTACTTTAATTCAGAACTTGAAAAAGCTATTCACAATAATTACAATGGTTAAATGTACTTGAATAGAATAACTGATCTATACAATAATATAACTGAGTTCTAATACAAAATTGATGTTATCACTAACACGTTCCAGAACAAAGACTTGCCAAAAATCCCCGGGTATAGCGTTGTCACGTGTCTAACATCCCCTCGTTGCAATGCCAACCAATAAATGCAGCTCAATGTACAATAATTAATATTTCAAAACCAATCAAATTTATTCTGACACATAGCACTGCCGCGTGATGGAATAACCCGATCTAACAAGTTCTGGCTGGTAACCTTGGGCGGCTAAATATAGATACTGTGTACATGAAACTAAGTATACATGTGTTGTGGTCATCTTACTCAGCAGATCTAGTAGACATACGCATCAACAAATTGAGTGGGAAGTAGAGCATTTAATTAATACTGCAGACTGTCAGGGTTCTTATTGTATATACTATATACTGCTGCTGCTATGCTCTCTTGTCTTGTTGTGTTTCTTAACTTGGCTCACTAGGGGTTTCTTGAATATCAAATAATACTTGCTTGGTACTTTCTTGGTTACTCAGAATTCATCAATACTTGCTTAACTCAAATATGAACACTTAATATACATCAACTCTAACTCCTTATATTCACGAATATCGATAATACTTTAATACTTAATAAAGCACACAATTATATCACTCTTATGAAATACACAAAACACCAGTCCATCAACTTCTAAATATATAAATGCATAAATACCAGTCCAGGAAGTAAACGTCCAACCTTCCTGGACCGGGAGCAAGACCTTACTGACTAACACATTCTCTGGCACATTCAACAAGACAATCACTCAGTTGACAACATGTGCAACACTTCGCATTCATAACAAGGGGATATAACAATCATACCAAAATATCAAACTAACATTCATTCTCGTCATACCTCTCCCTGACACAGACGTACCAATAGTACCAGAAGAGGTATTATTGTAACACACCAGGAACATTGCACATATAAAGCCTTACACAATGGTGGCCACTATGGAGATCGAACCCACGACATTCGTGTTATCAGCAGGAAAACCAGTGACTTGGCAGAATTCAAGTCATTGGTTAATATGCATGACGCGTAGGATGTAATCATCTTCTCTTTTTGAAGTAACGTTTGTATTATATAAGATATAAACTAAACTAAACTTTCTTATCACATCATCTAATTAACTTTGCCATCACCTACTGGTATGGTAATACTTCACTGGCACAAAGACTTAGACTAAATAGACTAATTAAAAAAGCATCGCATATCACTCGAATACAGCTACCATCTCTTGAAGAGCTTTTTCATGAAAGATGCCTTTCCAAAATACTCTCGATTCTTAAGGACAACCTGCATCCATTAAACCACTGTTACATTAGATCTGAACAAAGTGGTCGTCTCCTTTCCATCAGAAAGATTTAAAACTCCTTTATCCCACTTTCGGTCAGAGTGTTACAAGATCAGCTGTCGTAATCGAGAAGTTCAGAGAAGTCATTTATAAAGCGATGGTTGTGAAAGGGTATGTGTTTCGTGTGTGAATGTTGTTCGAATTTTTCATCTATACTGTTATTGTACAGTAGTTACGCTAATGTTGTCAATTGTAGTTAAACTGAATTTCCATTTGATTGGATCAATAAAATTATCTTATCTTATATATGAGTTATTGTTCCAGTTTTCCAGGACTAAGAATGCAGCATTACTATGATTATTTGGTTATTTTGAGATTCTGATGTTTGTTTTTTTTTTTTTTTTTATGTAGTATCAAGTACCAAAACATGGGTACAGCAGCATATGGCCAATTAGGAAATGACAAAAAAAATGAGTACTATGTGTGATGAAGCTAAGCATGCAACACAAGAACCCTTAAGACCTTCCTATTTTATTTTAGTTCTATTTAGTCAATGTTCAGCAACATGTATATATATATCTTTCACTATTTATTTTGACTACCAGTAACTGAAGACTTCATGAAAGTAGAATACCTTTGGGCTGACCAGGATGATAGATTTGGACTACTGGGGTCGAACTTTTCAGTCAAGTGTATATTTTCTGGAAAGTAAGATAATCTGTTTTTGACTTACACTATTTTATAGGCTTATTCTTTTTCTAGCTATTTAATATTTATATTTACATGTTTATGCTGAGACATTTGTGTCAAATTTTTGATTATTTTACTAGTAAGCTATCTAGGATGTGAAATGACATTAGAAATAACATGATATTTAGTACATTTTATTCTAATTGAAAATATTAACATTAAATATTATAATCATTTCCTAAATCTTATTTTTTCAAATCATAAATAGCTTGATTAATACATTATAAAAAAGTTTTTAAAATGTCCTAAATTACTTCCACATAAACACATTATAAAAAAGTTTTTAAAATGTCCTAAATTACTTCCACATAAACGGATGCACTAATACAGTTCTAGTCAAGGTATACAAATTTTTTTTTCATGTTTCACCTATTTATTTATTTTTTTTTTCTTTGTCAGCCCCACTCCTGATGTGCATTGGGAGAGAACAGACAATAAAACAATGTCTGACAGAGTCAATACTAAAAGCTTTGCCCAAGAGTTACAGATAACCAATTTACAATTTGAGGACGCTGGAACCTATGAATGCTGGGCGACAAACTCTGTCAGCCAAGATCGAAAATATAGGACATTTAATATCAGAGTGAATGGTAAGCATTTGTAAAAGACTCTGGGAAAAGCTGTATTTTAAGAAAATTGCTAATTCTCTTTCCTTTGCAAGATATAGATTATGGGTTTTTTGTTTTGTTTTTTTATTTTAATAGCCAGGCCGTACTTTTTAGAAGAGCCAAAAGATATTGAAGTTGGTGTGGGTGCTGATGTAATGTTTACATGCTTAGCTGGTGGTGTTCCTGAACCTTCTATTGAATGGTTTGTCAATGGAGAATCACTTAAAGGTATTGCATTTTATCCTTTCATTACTGAAAAATATAGATGTAGGTCTTTGTTATAAATATATGTCTATGTTTACTTTGGTGATCATAACGAAGCTAAAAAAGGAAATATCTATACTGACTAACTAAACCTCAATATTTCAAGGTTTCACTATTTTCTAACATCTAATCATGTCATATTAAGTTTTAATGTTGACCATTTCATCAGATGTAAGAGATCCTAGGATCACCGGGCCAAGATTCAAACATCCAGTAGAGACCAAAATTTTTCTGGAAAAAGTGGAACAAACAGATCACATGGTGTTTCAATGCAATGCCTCCAACATCCATGGCTATGTCTTTGCTGATGTTTATCTCAATGTCCTGTGTAAGTTTTTTTTTTTTACAAATCTTATATCAACTCACTTTGTCTGTTAACACATGTACTGGAAGCTCAAAAAATCTGCCCATGTGGAGTATCACCAGAAAATGCCGACCACGTCCTCCAAAACTGCTCTCTACCAAGAGGCCTGTATAAGACATTGGCCCCAAATCACCCCAATAGAAAGAAAACTATATGGAGAGCTCCCTGATTTGGAAACCACTGCGCAGTTCATCTCATGTATTGGTCTAGTCATATGAACACTCCAACATAAAAATGAGAACGATGAAGAAGAAGAAGAAGACTTTGTCTGTTTGTCTGGTAAAAGTTTGTACATGCTATTTCTCCTACACCCATACTTGGATCAAGGTGAAAGTTTGCACAATTATTCATTAGCTTAGATAAAACGTGAATCAATAAGACAATTAAGCAATTAGTCAATTTAAATACTGGTAATAAGTTATTCTGTTTGTTAAGAAGGGAGATTAATCCTTTAGTATTCACATATACAGCTAAATGTATAGGGTTTTGTCCCTTTAAATAATTAAACACATTATTTTTCTCACACCCATTCTCGGATCAAGTTGAAACTTAAAACAATTATTATTGTACCTAACGAAAAAATAAATCAATTTTAAAAAATAACAATTTGTCAATTGATTATATGTAATTATTATTTTGCTTGATATTGAATTAGGGAACAGTAACTTGTACGGTACTGAGATCGTTGTGTGGAATTATTCTCTTAGATTAGCTTTTTTTTTTAAAAAGGATTTTTTATTATTTATTTTTTTCTTAACTCAAGTCTTTGATGTTGGAAAATGTTTTGTGAGTTGATTTTGGTGAGAAATCAACAATACAAGAACTTTTTTTTTTTATGTTGGTGTAGGCTATATATTACTATTCACTGCTACTAAAATAAAAATTATGGTCTTACTTCTGTACTATATTTGAATATAGAAACTAGCAAATATTAAAAAGTTTCCCTAACCCTATCTAGGAAGCACCATATCATTAAATGCAACGTAGATGATGAGGTTAGACTTCCGTGTTGCAGTTGCCAATGCTGCTAAGGAAGACTTTAAGGACAAGTGTGGCAATGGAGAGAACTCAGCATATCCACAAAACTGAAAGTCTACAGTTCTGTAGTGCTTCTGTCACTCTGATATGCATCAGAATCCTGGACCTTATATTTCCACCACATCAAAAACACTAAACTCCTTTCACCTACGCTGTCTAAGGAGTATTCATAAGGTGCATTGGTCTGACAATATACCAGATACAGAAATCCTAAAGCTGTCCAACATCAAAAGTATCAATGCCACAGTAAAACAAAATCCCAATTGCAAGGGGTGTGCCATGTAGTCTGCATGCCAGACAATCACCTTCCCAAACAACTTCTGTATGGGGAGTTGTGTGCAGGAAAGCGCATTCAGGGAGGTCAATACAAGGGCTAAAAAGGCTACCCTAAGAGCTCCTTCTACAAGCGCTAAAAAGGCTACTCTAAGAGCTCCTTCAAGGAGTGTGATATTGACATTCACGACTGGGAAGCACTAGCTCTGGATCCCTCTTCATGGTGTGAAGCTGTGAGTCTCTGAGTCATGAGATAAGAAGCAAGAAGAGTGGCCAGCGTGAAAAAGCGCTGAACCAACAAAAAGCTGAGAGAAGAAGCGGGCCTATCTGCTACTGACCAAACCTACCCATGCCATGTATGCGGCCAGCTCTTTAAAGTGAGGATTGGACTTTACAGTCATCTTCGAGTTCATAGGATATGAGAAATGTGCTCATCTTCGACCAAGAAGGAGGAGATATATATATCAGGGTTCGTAGCGCTCCTAAAAACTCCTAAAATCTCCTAAAAAATGAAAAGTCTCCTAAAATCCTAAAATTCTCCTAAAAATTGCCGAAAGTCTCCTAAAATTTTGTCCACTCTCCTAAAATGTTTACCCAATATTTAAAAAAAAAAATCTTGCTTATTTCTTGCTAAAAATGTGAGGGGAAAAACAACAGCGTAACTAGGCATTCTGATCGCATGACCTTACGGGCTGGCTGTGTTAATGAGCTGACCAGTGACGCGTCTACACCGCCTTTCACCCACTTGTGAAGCGCGACCTCGTGATTGAAGAAGGCCTTGGATCAAGCAAGCATTTCACCTGGCAGTATTTTTCTGAAGTCATTTATTGTTACCACTAAAGACGCGCTAGATCTAGTCTGTAGTGACTATTGCCTATAATTAGAGCAATTACAAGACTAATTTGTAGGCTTACACTCCTCCGGGCCCTCCCTCACCTAAAATCTTCTTGTTGTAAGTGTAAGACTAAGAGTGACTTCGCGTGGAAAGTCCGTAAATCTTCTAGATCTAGCTAGTATCTAGTAACTTAGTAACTATAATAGTATCTAGATTTAGATCTAATTTAGATCTAGTGAAGATAATTCGCACCTAACCTGAAAACTCCGTGAATTTTGTCAATTTAATGATCTCGATACATCTAATGTCTAGATTACTCTAGAAATACGCTAGATTCTAGATTTACGCTAAATCACTTTGAGTCTAGTGAAGATAATTAGCACAAAGAAGTGAAAAGCCCGCAAATTTAGACTCTAGATCTACGGTATATTCAGTGAAGATAATTCGCACACAGCCGCGAAAAGTCCGCGAATTTTAGTGACTTATGTCTAGACTCTAGATTTACTCTAAATCACTAGAATCTAGTGAAGATAATTCTCACACAGCCGTGAATAGTCCGCAAAATTTAGTGACTTAGAGTTAAAGTCCGCGAATTTTAGCGAATTAGCTTTATAGTCTAGATCTTCTGTAAATTTAGTGAAGATAATATTCACACGGCAGTGAAAAGTCCGCGAATTTTCGTGACTTTGATCTAGACTCTAGATTTACGCTAAATCACTAGAATATATATAGTGAAGATATTTCTCTCACATCCCTGAAAAGTCCGCGAATTTTAGTGACTTACATCAAGAGTCTAGATCTACTGTAGATTTAATGAAAATATTTCTCATACAGCTGTGAAAAGTCCGTAAAAATTATTTCACTCGTAAAAAGCCAGGGAAACTATATGGTTGAAAATGATTCTGCTAGGAAAAAAAAACGCGAATAGGTCTAATTCCCCCCCCCCCCCCCCCCCCAAATCCAAAAGTCATTATTTAGTAATCAAATGTCAACTAAACATTCAAATAGGCCAATATTGCCCTTTATATTACTGGCTCTGTTTATGAAAATGATTTAAGTTAACTAATAGAAAAATAAAACATTACCTCAAATGCACACCATGACTCTAGTATCTATAAGATACACATAGGAACTAAAAATGTACATTTCCATCACAGAGAATATACATCATGAATAAGGCATCTCTAAGAATGTTTCTTATTTTTAAAAAAATGGAAAAGTAACCATTTGTAATGTTTTTAAATAAATCTTTGAAAAAAAATGGTTGAGGCTTTGGGATGACAGTCAAGTTGTTACTAGATTAAAAGATAACTTTCATTACATTTTCTGTGGACATACCACAGCTGATAACATTGTTTCTGTGGCATATTGGCAAGATATTTATTATTTTAAAAATCAAATAACAATAATTGATTTGATAAATGCTTAGTTTTGTGTATGTTTTACTATGTATCACACAAACGGATAGGAAACACACACACACACATCATACATTTCATCCTTAAAAAACCTCCTAAAATCTCCTAAAATTTTGTCATGGAAAAGTGCTACTAACCCTGATATATATATATATATATAAGTCCTAAAAATATATTTTATTCACACACATATTTGTTAATTAAAAACAATTATTGGAGTGTAAGGAAGCTACACAGATATGTTAATTGATTCCGATGTGTAATGTTGCTGCAACATTCTAAACAAAATATGTATAGAATTTGTGTGTATGTTTTTTAACTGTATTATGGTAATATTGCTTGTTTTAAGTGTTATCAAATGTAAATTAAATTGCAGCCTGTTTGATTTCTAGCGTGTTAAATATCTGATATTGAGAGTGCAAAAAATGGCACGATTTCTTATACAAAATGTTGGTTTTTTTTTTATTGGTGAATGCATTATAAATGAAGATAGGTTTTCTTTTGTTACTGTATGGGAGTCTGTTTTTAATTTAACTCATTGACTGCGGTGTTTTGTTTTAAAAAAAATGCTACTTTTTTTTAAAAAATAAGAAAATGTTCCAAACATGGCTAAAACAAAAATTTATTGTTTAAGTACCAATGATGCTATAGTAACATATTTGGTATCAAAGTAAAGGTAAATGAATGGAGAATGTGAAAATGTAAACATCTTTCTATTTAAATATAAGATACAAATTATAATCTTAATAATATGACACTCAGAAAAAAAAATGGATGCCAACTTTAGAACTTTTGAGACCTAAATTTAGATTTTGTTCTTTGTATTACTGTTGAAACAGCATATTTAGACTATTTACAGCATTTTCAAAAAGAAATGTGATAAAACAGTCAATAAAAGATGATGAATCATTGATTATATTATTATTTTTACCTGGTTTTTTAGTCAGAAAAAAAGTGAAAATTATTGCGCTTTTCATTACTACAAATAACAATAGATACCAGTACTAAATCTATCAACCAAATGCACTCAAATATTATGTACTTTTGAATCAATGGGATATAGATCTAGATTTGTCTTCTTTTTATTTGCATAGAACATCTTTTATTCTAATACTAGACCAGTGCAAGACATAGGCTAGCGAGAGATCAAAGCCTAAATCTCTAACTAGATGAAGGACAATAAAAATCCTAATTCATTTTACCTAAGATTTAGACATCGAATAGATCATTATTACTGTTCCTTCGTGATAAATTATGGATTTAGAATAGTTTTATATTTTACTTTTATTTAGTAGTAAACCTTTTGGAGTGCAACTTGAACCAGTATAGTGATGGTGATGATTTTTACCAAAAAATAATACTAAAAACAATTGCTAGAAAATATACCAAGAAAAGGCCCAGCATGGTGGATGAATCTTATCTTATATAATACAGACGTTACTTCAAAAAAGAAGATGATTACGTCCTATGCGTCATGCATTTAGTCATGCATATTAACCAATGACTTAAATTCTGCCAAGTCACTGGTTTTCCTGGCTAGCTCAGGCAACCCATTCCATGCTCTAATAGCACTAGGGAAGAAGGAGTATTTGTACAAATTTGTCCTAGCATATGGGACGAGGAATGTGCCTTTATCTTTGTGTCTTTCAGAGTATTTCATTAAATTTTGTTTTTGTATTTGAAGATTATGGTTCAGTGTTTTATGTATTATTGCTACTTTACTTTTGAGCCTTCTGCCCTGAAGGATTTCTAAATTTAGTGATTTTACTAAAGGTGTTACTCTAGTCAAATGTGAATATTCGTTTGTTATGAATCGCACTGCTCTATTTTGTGTCTGTTCTAGTTTCTTAATGTTTTCTTGAGTTGAGGGGTCCCAAACAGAGGATGCATATTCTATTATTGGCCTAACCAAGGTTAAATAACATTTTAGTTTTATGTTCTTATTTGATTTATAGAAATTTCTTTTAATAAATCCTAATGCTTTGTTTGATTTTTTTGTAGTTTCATCAATATGTGGATTCCATGACAGTTTTTCATTTATTATAACACCTAGGTATTTTGTGTTTTTAGTCTGTGTTACTGGTTTGCCATGAATAAGATAAGTGGAATTAATTTGTTTTAGTTTTTTTGTTACTCTTAACAACTGACATTTTTCTGGGTGGAAAGACATGCTCCAATTTGATTCCCATTTCTGTAAATCATCTAATTCTCTTTTTAAAATATCTGTGTCTTGTGTTGTTTTTATTGTTCTATATATTATGCAATCGTCTGCAAATAATCTGACTTTTGTTCCTGAAGTAATGCAATTTGGTAAATCATTTATGTAAATTCAAAATAGTTGTGGACCCAAGACTGTTCCTTGAGGTACACCAGAGTTTACTGTTATCGGTGTTGATTTAGAGCCATTTATTATTACAGTTTGTTCTCTCCCTATCAGAAAGTCTTTAATCCACTGCTGCAGTGGACCATTAACCCCTTCGTACACGGTGTGTACATATGTACACATGACTTTAAAACGATTTTTTTTCACATGAAAAGTTGTGGACAAGTTTTTTAAACACCGGAAATAAATTTATCGACCTCTTCTTTGTTTATTATACACCGTATTTTACACAGAAAGGAAGCGAATATTTTTTAATTTCAACTTGAATCCAGTTGGTCAAATAGCCCGATTTGGTAAGTAAATTCCTAGGTCTAATTTTCTTATTAAAACTATTCTCTTCGATATAAATCATATTAAATATTGTAGTTAAGATGTACGTAATTAATATGTTAAAATTTGAAATATAAAAAGATTAATATATTGTCCTAAATAATTTTGTGAATAGTGATGTGTACAAATGTTCACAGCGTGTCTCACTTGAGTAAAAAAAAACATGATCGATAATTGGTGTTACGACTTTGTCCTTCTAGATTCTAGATCTATAGAATTAAGATCTAAATCTACTAGATTTTTACAAATAGTAACAATTCTACTGGTGATTATTTAAATATTTCGAAGCATAGATTATAGATTTATTAGATTTATTTCTAAATATAGTCTAGATCTAAAAATAGATCTAATACTACTAATACTTTTAATAGATCTTTACATTTTAAATGTTAGATTTAGATCTCATTTCATTTTCTTGTATGTTTCTGTTTAGTTCTTCAAAGTATTTGTTTTAGATTAGAATTTGGATTTAAAGACTAGATCTAAAATCAACTATATTTAATTAATGTATAATTTAATAAGCTAAAAAAAGGTTAAGTCTAAAAGTAATCTCTAGACTTAAAATTAAATTTCTTTGCGTGTCCATTGCAACGTTGAGAGAATATATTTGATCAATTATGTAGGCCCTAAATGATCATTTATACACATAATTTAAAATGTAAGATTATTAAATATAAATTATAAGTTTTATACATTACATCTGTTCATTTTTGTTTTATTGTTTTTATTTCAGAAAACACCCTATTAGTACTATTAGATCTTTCTGTTGAGGATGTGTTACAACGGAACACTGCCTAACTCACTGCCTGGTTGTATGATGATCATCTGTTCGAAACCTGTCCGGTTCCATCCCTGCTGTCCTTCAAGAGATTTAGGCTAGGACGAAATATTACTACTTAATAATCTTCATGACCACACACAGTAACATCTAACAACTGTGAGGTCTTTATTACAACAGATCGCTGCCTCGTCGTTTGGTTTTGAAATGCCATCATGATGGTCACCTTTTTTTAATCCTGCACAGTTCCATTGCCCTGCTGTGTCCTGCAGGGTTTTGTACTAAGATGTAATATTACTACTTAGAATTCCATGTCTCCCCCCAGAGGCAATCTACTGTTGAGGACTTATATTACAACGGATCACTGCCTTCGTTCTGTATGGGCTTCGAAGTGTCGTCTTAAATGTCACCTGTTCAAGCCCTGCCAACATCTGTCACCTGCTGGCCTGCAGGAGGTTTGTGCTAGGATGTATTAATATTTAATTATGTCTTCACCCAGAAGCATTCTACTGTTGAAGACTTGTTACAATGAATCACTGCCTAATCGTTTGGTTTGGGTTTCGGACTGTCGTCTTAGAGGTCACCCATTCAAACCTTGCCTACTTCCGTCCCCTGCATATCCTGAATGAGGTTTGTGCTAGGATATAATTATCATGTCTACACCCACAGACATTTTACTGTTGAGGACTTATTGCAACGAGTCACTTCATGGTCATTTGGTATGAGCTTCGAACTGTCTTCATAGTGGTCATTTGTTTGAACCCTACACTTTTCCATGCCCTGGTCACTGAAACCTCAAACTTCATTCATTGAAGCTTATTATAAATATTAACAATTCTTAAGCTATCTAGATTATATACAATGTGAGAATATATTTATGTACTGTTGTGCTGTTAGAAAGAGAGATCCTATTCAAACATGGTCTTTTTCTTATTTCGCAGCCTCAGATGCCACAAACAAGTGTTTGTCAACCCTGATATAACTGTTTGTGAAAACGTGTGTGTGAATGTGGGCTTGCTTTAGGCTTCTTTTGAAGCATGTATCTGAAAAGTTGTTGCAGAATTAATTAAGTCAAAGGTGTACAAATGGTAGGATGGGATACAATGGGCGAAGCTGAATACTCAAAATGCTAATTTTTATGTAGTACTAGTAAGAAAAAAGTGATTTTTAGAATGCCATTTGCTTAATAAAATAAATAGATTTGATAAAAGTAAATAAATAATTTGATTTATATTGGTTGTTTAATTATTTTTGTTAAATTTTTCTCTATATAGCTATGTTAAATTATGTCCCCTTTTACTGCATTGATACACGGTGTGTACAAACGTACACATGATGTAATTCGCTTAATTGTTGACCGATGGACAAAATTTTTGCTTGACTTACTCCTGAGGTCCATTGCATCATAACCCACCCACAAAATAATTTTTTGGAACAAAATTGTGACTTCGTGTACGAAGGGGTTAATGCCGAAATATTGGATTTAGATCTGCCATTTCTGTTGTTTTCATTTATCTAAGGGTTAGATCTATAGGAATCTACAAAGGTGTAAAAATAAAAGCATAGATATAGTCAACCTTGATCTACATTCAAGACCTAGCCCTAGTCTAAGGCTAAGGCCTAAGCCTAAGCGTATAAGGCAATACTAGATCTAGATCTAAATCTAAATGCTAATAATGTCCAAGTCTGCTTCATCCTATGCTAAATCTTGATCAAGATCTTCATTATTACAATTCATAGAATTATAAATAAAACAATAATAAAGCTTCTTCAGTAGTAAACATTGTGGGTGTGTCTTGGACAAGCAGAGCCATGATGTTGTAGATTTTTACAGATAAACAATACTAAAAAAAAAAAAGAAAATGGGGAAAAAATGCCCACAGTGGATGATTATTTGATGTAGATCTACCATTTCCTTTCTTTTTATTTACCAGAAGCTTAGATCTAAAGATATATCTAGATCTAGAGTCCAATTCTAGAGATAAAAGCTTAGATCTAGTCAATCTCGATCTACAGACTTACTACACCTAGCCTACTGACAATAATAGATTTAAATCTAAATACTAATAATATAGATATAAATACGCTAAATTTAGACCTACCTGAATCTAATCTATATATCTAGATCAAATTCTTCATTATTACTATTTATTTGTGATAAATTTTAGAATAATTATAAAGTCTCTTTGGTAGTCAACATTGTGGGTGTGTCTTGGACTAGCGTAGTCATGGCGACGTTTTTTACATTGTAAAAAAAGTAATAAATAAATGTCTAAATAAACCCAAAAGCTTCTAATTTCTATGTAAACAAAGGATGAAGAACTCTTTTATAAAGTAAAAATAGTCCACTGTTGTTGGTTAAAAATTTTAATATAAAAATGCAACGAAACAAAGGTAGGGTAAGAACGTCTATGGGATAGACGTTCCATGCGTTTAGGGCAGACAGACCGTCTATGGGATAGACGCTCCGCACTCATTGAGTTAATTTAAATTGTATGTATTTGTAAAAAGATGTACAAGCATAGTGTAGAAGCATCTCATTTGAAATAACCACAAAATATTTTATTAAGGTTTGTTAAAATGTGCATTTCACCCTGCTTAAATTGAAGTTCTTTTGAAACAGTTAAATAAGAAAATTATAAGTACATGTTTTTTTTTTATTATTATTTAGCTGAAGCTCCTACTATTATTACACCCCCTGAGCCAGAAACAGAAACAGCAGAAGGCCAAGAAGTAATATTGGTATGTGAAACAACAGGCAAACCTGACCCAATCATCACCTGGTTTAAAGATGATGTCCTAATAACAGGTGGTAGATACAGGATATTATCTACAGGATCTCTTGTCATTAGGGTGATTATATTATTTGTACATGTTACCTTGGACTAAAAATCAGAAATAGATGGGGTTTTTTTTGCAATTTTTGACGAATTTAAGTAATTCGTACAACCTTTATGCATTAATTCTAGATGCTTTAAATACATCTCAAATTTCAATTTTACTCACTTTATATATATATATATTTTTGGTACTTAACAACCAATGCAGCTGTTAAGAGTTTCTTGGTGTAATGTTTTCAAATAAAGTTTTTTAAGGTTAGATTTTATTGTATTTACTTTATATGATTCATTTTTAGGCTGTTGTCTTAGCTGATGCTGGTCACTATAAGTGTCAAGCAGAGAACAGGTACAATGTGACTGATGCCAGTGGAACACTTGTGGTGCGTCGCAAGACCAGGATAGAACAATACCCATTTGACCTGGAAGTCTATGCCCAAAGCGAAGCGAAATTCACATGTTCTGGCACCACTGATCCAGAAGAAGTGGAAAATCTGAAAATTCTTTGGCAAAAAGATGGCAAGCCCATCACAGCTTACGATCAGAGAATGACTATGAATAGGCAAGACAACTCACTGACCATAACTGGCACAATAGTCAGGGATTCTGGGACTTACACTTGTATAGCCACCAATGGTTTAGATAACCATACTGCTTCTGCAACTTTGTTGGTCAAAGGTAAGGTCAACTTTCTAAGTTTATATATAACTATATTGGTCTAAAAGTAACTACCAGAAAAAAAAGGAGAATAACTCGGCATTGTCATTTCTTAAAATTAAAACATGTATTAAAAGGTAATGAAAATAAAATGAAATAAAGTGACTTTTTTCTATAATTGGCTAATATTTGTATTCATATATTTATATTTATCTAAATAAATATATATCACAATATAAACAACAGCAGTTAGAATCAGAAACATTGTTATCCTGCTTACATTTGTAACAAATATAGGATTGATTACAGATATCTATTTGGATATCTAAATAGTATTAACCTTCTTAAGACAACGCAGCCGATCTATCGGCTTAAGGCTATTAGTCGAAAAGGATGAGCCAGCCGATCTATCAGCAGCAATGTTTCCAACCATAGGATTGGCTAGCCAGTGTTTGTATCAGCCAATCAGATAAGTTCTTACTATTTTTACACATTAATAGACTGTAATGGCGGCTTCCTTTGCTGTTTTAATGCGATAATTTTTATTTTTTGAAGTTAGCTAGTGAGAGGTGAAAATTTTAACATGACAGCCATTGAATTGATGAAAGCAAACTCACTAACTCTGATTTTATTTAAAATATGCTAGAATTAATAGAAATAAGGGCAGTATTGAGAAAAGCTTTAGATCTAAGTTTACACTAATACTAGATTTAGATGTAGTATGTGTTGACTATGTCTATTCTTGGTAACATGGTTTAGAGGTAAAGGTGGGTAGCTGGATAGAGAAAACCCATTTGAGAACCAAGGGATTAACACCCAATAGGCAGTTTTATGCTCTTTTTTTACTATTAATTTAGTTCAAACATTTGTCGGGGAGACTAATAAATATGATGCCAACTTTCTGATCAACAAACAGCTCAAAAAACGATCCCTATGTCATAAATAGGTGGCTGTCACTGTGACAATCATGAAGGTGCTTGTTTCCATAGTACCGGGAGGTGGGGGGAGAGTAGTAAAATAATGTGATAGACGTGTCTGAAGGGTCTCAATGTGCCTTGTTTCCCTAAACACATGTATTAGGGCTTATTCAAGCCTAAAACTTCTTTTAAAACTCTTACCTTTATAATTCTGTTCTGTTTTGAAAAAACTTTTTTTTGGAATTTTATGCACATAAATTATGCAAATTAGCTTGGTTTATTTTAATAAATGTTTATATTTCAGATAAATTCTATAAGGTTAAATTAGTTAATTCATTTTTCTCTTCAATAATATATGTAGTTTGGTGTATGTAAAGTAATTAGTTTATGTATTAGGAATATTTTTGTAAGAGAAGTGTTTAGGCTGGAAATAGTGCTCCGTCTTTTTGGCACAATACCTGCTAAAATGCTCCGTTTTAAGAGGGTTAATCATGCTATGACATAAAATACTTTTTATTTTATTTTGTTTTTTTAGTGTAGCAAAAGTTTTAACGTTAACAAAGTTTTGTTTTTTTTCTTCTTAGATAAGTGTATCTTTGTTTCTCTTCTATTTCTCTACAGATCTTTTTAGCCCTACTAATGCTAGATAATAAATGCATAATGAGACTTACTGGTAACTCTTTTAAAAAATGGCTTTTTTTTTTTTTACTAATCAAAGCTTGCGCTTTTTTAAGAATTAAACTGTGAAGTTTCTTCCATTGCATTCTTTGTAACTGTTGGAACAGAATTTTCAAAACACATCAGTCCAATGCTTTTTAACTCTCATCTATCCTGGTGACTTGCTCAATGCTTTTGTCCTTTGTTATCTTGACAAACAATGATTAACTCAATGCATATATGCTTTGCTATCCTGACAAACAATATTATTGCAATTCATTTTTCCTTTGCTATCCTTACAAACATTGATTAGCTCAATACATTCATCCTTTGCTATCCTTACAAACATTGATTAGCTCAATACATTCATCCTTTGCATCCAAATTCCTGAAAAAACTAATTCCCTTGCTAGTGCAGTCATTCATCCACAGATGAACTGTCTTTATAATTTTGTAAATATATATATTTTTTTAAATTTTGATTGCAGACAAGCCAGAGCCACCAACCAATGTACGTTGGCAATTTTGCAATAAAAACGCTACCATCTTGTGGATGCCTGGCAGCTACAACTATGCCCCAATCCAGTACTATGTTCTACAGTACAATACTTCATTCAATCCTGATCAGTGGACATTTGGACTTAAAGTATGTGGAACTAGGCTTCAGTAAACACTTAAAGCTATGGCAGAAATAATTTTTAAATGTTTATACTAGAAATGAAAAAGATTTGGATTTGTTTTTTTATTACTCATTAATCTACATCATTATTTTTAATTAGTCTTCTACAGAAGTAGAGACTTTACCTTTCAAATATTTATATGTAATCATTCTCTTCATTATTTAGAACATTGTCTACAATATTACTGGCTTTATTTTGGGACTTGCTATATTGAACTATCTTGTTATTTATTTCTAGGTGAATGCCTCTTTAAGTCAAGTGAACATGACCTTATCTCCACATGTAAACTACACCTTCAGACTTATTGCTTACAACAAGATAGGGGCCAGTGACCCTAGTGCCCCCACTCCTTCAGTCTGCTCTACCAAACCAGACAGGCCTTACAGCCACCCTCAGAACCTCCGCACTCTGGGTCACCAGTATGGAAAGCTTTACATTGAATGGACTGTACGTAAACTAGTTAAGCTGTGTCTGTTGTTCATTTTTATGACTTTTAAATTATCATCAAGTTTCCTTTACATACATATGTATATACTTTAAAACAATAGTCTGAAATGCATATATATCTTTTTAATAGTTACTCAAATGTGTTCATTGCTTACATAATAGTCTTGAGTGGTGCATTATTTTAATTATAAATGATGTAACATATCATATACTATAGATGCACACAAATTGCCATGAGAAAGGTTTACATTACATGGACATTTTTCTATTTTAATTTTAACAATCAGAAACTGGACAGAATCAATTTTGAATTAACTTCTTTTAACTAAGTACAACCAAACAAAAAAACAACAAAGAAGATCATTAAAATTAATAAAAATAATTAATAATTTATGCAATTTTAAGTTTTAATTATCTGGATTCCACAGTAATTCTTAATACATTTCCAAGGCTTTAGTCTCATTTTTAATGAACTAAGTGTATTATTAGTGAACCTGAATATTAAACCTGGCTTTTTTTTCTCTTCTTTTTTTGTTCCAGCCGGTTCCACAAATCATGCAAAATGGTCCTGGGTTTTACTATGTTTTACAAATACTCCGTCTGGGGGCGCAGGCAGAAACGCAGATAGAAAGTAAACCTATAGATGACTGGAGGACTAGTCATTATGAAATGAATTCTGCAATGATTTATGAACCCTATAGGATCACAATTAAAGCCATTAACAGTGTGGGAGAAGCTTCTGCAGATCCACCAACAATAATTGGTTATTCATATGAAGCCCGTAAGTGATTCTTTTAGTATTATAGTTTTTCTTTACAGCCACTAGTATTGAAGCATTTTTGTTTTGTTTTGTTTAATTTTAATTTCCTATGTTTTAAAAGAAGGTGTTGAAAAGACCCACAGCAGGCATTTTTTTGTATCAAAGCAGCAACTAAAAATCTTTCACTTTGTCAGTTTTGTGCTTAATGAAATATTATTTCTAGTGCCAAAGCAAATGTTGACAAACTCTTACATACTATATAATTTTGGTATCATTATGCTTAAGAATGTAGTTTTTATTGCTATTGTGGTTGCAAAGCTAGTGTGTTAACAAAATGATAATGCATGATCTTATTGCATCTAATACCTATGTGTTTGAAATCTTTATTTCAGTGTATTTCTTACAGCCGCAATTAAAAAAATACTTTTATTGTTTTCTTTTCCTTAGAACCCACTGTAACCCCAACAAATTTCTTGGTAGAAGAAGAAGGAGATACATACGCCATTTTCAGTTGGGAGTTTGACAAATCTGAAGTCAATAAAACTCAGTCAAGAATTAGAGGAGAATTCAAAGGGTTTAAGGTAAGTTTTTTTTTTATTAAAATCATTTTACTTCAAAAAAAGTTTAACTGTTTATTTAAGCCAACCTCTGTTGTTGTTGTTGTTTTGTTGTTGTTTTTTTTTTTCAGCTAGAAAATCTTGAGCTAGAAATAGATATTATTTTTTTTTTTAGTTGCTGTAAGAAGTCATTGTCAAGATTAATTAATAAAAAAAAAAGGAATATGGCTAGCTCATACAATGAATTCTTTCACTCTTAATTTAATAATTCAAAATAGCACAGTCTCCACTCCTGTTTTTTAAACAACTGTCCTTCATTTCTAAATGATCCTCTTCATTTCAAATAACACAGACTTTCAATTGTTGCAATTAACTTCTGTACTACTACTACTACTATAGGTCATTTCCTGTTTATCTAAGTTACTCTAAGTACATTTTGTAAGTGTCACCCAGTGATCAAGTATGAGTGGATATTGGAGGAAAATATCAAATAGTAATACAGAATAAGAATAGTGTCTAAATAAAGAAATAAATAGAAATGATTTTTTTTATTTGTTAGCTGTTATTGAAACTTCTATGAATTAATTATGAGGTCTTACTTGTACTATTTCTTTATCAAATTATGTCATTATTAATATTTCTTTCCATGCTTCTTTAAGATCATTAGCTCAATAGCGTTGTTCAGGGCCGGCCTTAGGCCACTGCAGCCTATGCGGTCGCAGTGGGCCCCGCGCTTTCATAGGCCCCGCGCTTATTCTAAGTGTACATCATTAAATTAAAACATTATAATGTATATAAAATAACAGGGTTTTCGCAACCTCCTTATTTTCCAGGGCCTCCAGGAAATCTCTTGAAAAGGCAAAATATACGATAAAGTCCTGAACATCTTTTGAATTTATTCAAATCTCCTGAAGAATAGACAAAATTGACATTTTGGGGTACCAATAAATAAAAAGTGGCATTGCGAGCTTTCATTTAATAAAAATTTATTGCAAAGACAAAAGTAGACCTATTTTCTAATTTAAAAAAAAAAATTGACATTATGCTTATCCCTACCCAGACTAGGCCCAGTGCTATCAGTTTTGCATAGGGCCCCGCAAATGCTAGGGCCGGCCCTGGCATTGTTGTATATTATTATTATTGTATTATGCGAATATATATATATATATATAGGCCTATGTATGTTTATTCATGTTCCTAATAAAGAACATCACTTCCGGGCCATTCACTGGAAAATGTTGTCAACACTAAACATGTCGTCACTGAACCTTCTATAACTATATGTAATAGAACCTTAACCCTAATAAGTCACCACAAGCATATTCCTTTTTTTATTTTTAATTAATTTTTCACTATATAGATCTATGTGTTGGAGATTTGGCATTTGATAGGTAAATTATGTCTGCTGCTGTAAAAGCATTCTAGGAAAGTAACAAACTTTATGCATATTAATTACAAATCTTAAGATGATCTGCTCATTAACATACTTCCTGTATTCCCCACAAGCAAACAACATTAACAGTTTTCCTCCTGACATTTTTAACACTTGAAAATAGCCTTAGAAGTAGTATACATAGTACTATTATGGATCAGCCATTTTTTAAAATGTACTTTCCAGATAATATTTTGGGAGCAGACTCAGAAAGCACTTACAGTCAGAGAGCAAGACATTGGTCCAGATGTAGTGAAGAATGCAACAGGGAATACATTCACTGCTAGAGTAGAGAACATGGTACCCAATACTAAGATGGAGGCCCAGATAGCTGTCTTGAACAACTACTTTATAGGTGTACCTACAGAGACCGTAAGGTTCACTACTCAACCCGGATGTGAGTATTAGTGAACCTTTACTTAATGTAGAAATGGAATCATAGTCTTGAATTTATCAATTGCTTTTTTTGCTTTCACTCAAAAATTATTCTATTGTCTGATAAAAAAACAGTTCCTGGTCCTGTGGAACTCTTGCGTATCATGAACATTGGAGATACACATGTCAACTTAATGTGGACAAATCCATTTGAAAACAGGGGTGACATAGAAGGCTTTGATATCAGCTATCGTTTAGGTTTGTATAACTTACATATTTTTTTTTTTAAATTATCATTTATTTTTATCTTATTTTCTCTTCTAAAACTTGAAGATATATATAGTAGAGAAAATAAGATTACAAATATTCTGGTATAGAATTAATAACTGCCTAAAATCTCCAAAAGGTATGTAAGAACAAAAAAAAAAGACTTAGTAGCTTCAAAATCAAAATTGAGATGACATGTCCCAACCACATATCACATGACCAGGCATAATCGCAATATGCTTTCATGTAATAGTAAAAATGATTACAACTTGTTTTGAGGGGTGAGGGGGGAGGGATTGTACTATATAAACTGAAGTATAGTAAATACAAAAATGTTTATTATAAAAAAAAATTTTCAGAACCTCTCCAGAGCCTAATTGTGCCAAAATGTCATAGACTTTGTTGAAAGTCATGCTGGCCACCTCCATTAACCATCAGTCATAGAAAATGATAGGCTTAACATCATCTGCCCCCATAAATTGCAAGGTCTAGAAGAGGTGCAAGGAGTACTTAACATAATTAAATAAAGAAAGAAAATATATTGACTCACTAACTTTCTTGGGTGCCTGTGTATATTTTTTTTTTTTTTTTTATTGCCACCTCAGTCAAAGGCTTGTATCTGAGTGAAATGCAAGACAGAGAGCCACAGATAGATGATCCCCATACAACCACTGCTTATTTAAGTGGCTTGATGCCCAGCTCCAAATACAGAGTCTACATCTATGCCAGGACCGCTAAAGGAAGAGGAGAAGGATACTTCATAGAGTTGGTTACAGCTGATCCTGGAAGTAAGTAGAATTTCTTTCACCATTCATTTCCTATATAATTAAAATCAAGTCCATTAGTGTTAATTTCAATATTGTTTACATTGTCATGCACACTAAGTTCACCTTGTAAATAATAAGAATTTAAAAAAAAAATTTTTTTTTCTTAAGCCCCGCGCATGCCCCGCTTCTCCATTGCAAATGTTGGAGCTAGGAATATCAATGTCACCTGGTGGATCAATGAGTTTGCTTTATCTGGCACAGTTGTCTTTGTGGAATGGAGGAAACTGGGTAAGTGAGAACATTCAGAATGAAACAATATTGGACTATCTTTGTAAGCCTTTATTTGTTTATTGAACAGAACATTCAGAATGAAACAATATTGGACTATCTTTGAAAGCTTTATTTGTTTATTGAACAGAGCATTCAGAATGAAACAATATTGGACTATCTTTGTAAGCCTTTATTTGTTTATTGAACAGAGCATTCAGAATGAAACAATATTGGACTATCTTTGTAAACCTTTATTTGTTTATTGAACAGAGCATTCAAAATGAAACAATATTGGACTATCTTTGTAAGCCTTTATTTGTTTATTGAACAGAGCATTCAGAATGAAACAATATTGGACTATCTTTGTAAACCTTTATTTGTTTATTGAACAGAGCATTCAAAATGAAACAATATTGGACTATCTTTGTAAGCCTTTATTTGTTTATTGAACAGAGCATTCAGAATGAAACAATATTGGACTATCTTTGCAAACCTTTATTTGTTTATTGAAGAGCATTCAGAATGAAACAATATTGGACTATCTTTGTAAGCCTTTATTTGTTTATTGAACAGATTTTTTTGTAATGGTTAAAGGTATTTTTACACATCATTACATATTCTTTGCTTTTCTTCCAGATGGTCCAGAATGGTTGCGTTCAACAGATGAAGTGATCAACTCATGGAAGAACATCAGCAACCTTGAACCTGGTACCACATATGAGGTTAGGATCAAGGCCACAAATGGAGAATACAGTGTGGCATCTGGCATTGAAGAAGTTAGAACAAGCGGCATAGGTATGTTTTAATCTACTATAATGGTATATTATTTTGCATTCCAGAACTGGATGAAAGCAAATTAGTTATTGTTAATTTCATTGTCTACTTAAACCTAAATTTAACATGCACTTAATCAATTTAGAAAAACTTGTTGGATTTTGTCCAGTTGAAATAAGCAATATATGTATTTAAATAATATTGTAAAACCTTTTTTTTTTTTTAAATTTATATATAATTCGAGACATTTGAAACTAATAAAATTTCACTAATATATTTTAAATCATGAGTAACTTGTATATTTTTTAAAATTGTGATGAAATCTATAGATAACATTTGTTCTTGAATAATCATATTGAAATAATTTTATGTCTGCAGCTGTGGCATTCTCTTTAGCTGGCAATATAGGATGGTTTATTGGCATGATCTTGGCCATCCTCCTGGTGATAGGTTTGATTGTCCTTTTCATCCTGTGCTACAAACGTGGCTTCCGATTCTCCCCTCGAGACAAGCAGAGCTACTACGATGGTGCTGACACGTCTCGTGAGCATTACTCCGGTACATATGATAGTAAGCTGTCATCTCCACATAAAGCTATCTTACATTCTAATCCATTCTTGGCTTAACTCTACCACAAATTGCAAGCTGCTCTATTCTATGACATGGCTTTCATTAAGTTATGTCTGGATATGAGTCAGTCATTTAGTAAAGAACATTTTGGGTCTTGATATTTTAAAGTATCTGGAAAAATATTTTTATTGGGTACTATCAATCTGTTGAAATTAATGAAAACATTTTTTTTATACCGGTAAAGTATCTGGAAAAATATTTTTATTGGGTACTATCAATCTGTTGAAATTAATGAAAAAAATTTTTTATACCAGTAAATTTCCAAATAATTTTTTTTTTCAATTAAGAAAAAGTGTTTTTGTTGACAGAAATACAATGTTTAAAATAGTAACTTTTGATCAACTATGTAAAAAGATTTTTATGTACCTTATAATTTTAAAGAGAAAATGAAGAATCCTAAATTTGTTTTTTCTCAATCATAGAGCACCTTGCAACTTGGCAAAGACCTTTTTCTTCATAATTAAAATTTTTGTCTGTAATTAACATGTTAATAATAGATAAAAGACATAAAGGATTTCTTAAAATTTATTTTGAACATAAATGGTTTTTGCATAGGCATTTTTAAAAACACAAATAAAAAAATATATATCAACTCATTACATGGAAATCAGACTAAAAGGCATAGATGAATGCATTTCAACCTAATTTGACCTGATTTTATATAATGTAAAAGGGATTCATATATCAAAGGTTTTCTATATATATTTCTTATTCTTGTTAATCTGGCATTGGAACACAAGATGTCCTCTTGTTTTATTTCAGTCTCCCTTGTGTAAATTAAGTTCACAGCTGATTTGTTCATAGAACATCTTTTGTCCTAGCATTCTCTTTCATTAGGTTTTATGTCACTATGCCCTTCTGGCCAAAACATCTTTTTTTTTTCATTCTGAGTCCGCAATCTAGTGATTTTCTTTTTTATTTCTTGATATCTTTATATTTAAAATTCTTTACATCACGTTCTGGTTAATGTATTTCATCACATTATTACATTCTGTTAATCTGAGCTGTCAGATATATATTTGTTCTCCTTATCTTTTTAATGTATGCTATCAGGTTATCTAATAGTTTCTTTTAATCTGTGCTATCAGGTTATCTAATAGTTTCTGTTAATGTGTGCTATCAGGCTATTTTATAGTTTCTGTTAATCTGTGCTATCAGGCTATTTTATAGTTTCTGTTAATCTGAGCTATCAGGTTATCTTATAGTTTCTGTTAATCTGTACCATCAGGTTATCTTATTGTTTCTATCAGCTCTGTTTATCAGGTTATTTTATAGTTTCTGTAAATCTGTGCTATCAGGTTATCTCAGAAGCAAGAAAAATAGACTAGCAAGGAAACTTACTTAAATCTAATATTAATTAAGCTGACTTAGGCTCATTCTATTCCTATGTAATCAGCTCTTCTAGACAATGGCTGGACTTCACAAATATCTTTATCTACTTAGCTAATGTAGGAGAAACTTGATCTGTTACTTGTTGGTTAAGATATCATGTTGCTTGAGATAACATGTGCAGGTTGCAACTGGGTTTCATGTCAAACTTTTGCATTCATCCTTAATCTTTGAAAGCAAAAACATTTCCTAATTGTTATAATCACTTAGGTAATAAAAAAAAAAAAAATCTATTAATGCATATTATTTCAAAGTTAGAATTTTTTAGTTTTGTTTATTAAAAAAAAATTATAAATTTTCTTTAGATGTGATGATGAACTTTAAAAAGAATTAGAATATTATTTACATTTATAATCCATAATTCTTTTTTTTTGTATAGCATGTTAATACATATTCATAACATGTACTGAATGGGCTAGTTCATCTTTATAAATACTTGTAGTCTTATAACCTAGATATTTTTAGCCTAGCATGAAGTGGCACCAGATAGCTTTAAACTGTTGCACGTACGTTATTTAGTGACTTCAGTAGACATTCATATCATCTCATATCATTTGGAAGGGTCAAATGTTATCAAAAGACGGTTTCAAACAAAATTGTCCCTTAAATCTTTCTCCCAAAGACCTTTGTATTTTATTATTGATCTATGTTGTTTATCCCAGTGGTTTACTAATCTATACATATATTGTCTATTAATGTCCTACAGGGATGGTGCTTAAGAAAGGTATTAACAAATAAATGTCAACCAACTATTTATAAATTGCATGTGAAATTCTTGTTACTATTACAGCTCTTTTGTATAATTACATTTGCTTTTTTGTTTATAATGAAACAAACATTTTGTTAAAAGTAATAATATTTAATAATAATAACAAGATATTAAAATTAAAATGTTATAAGTAATTGTGATTTACCTATCTGCCTTGCCTAATAATATTAGCAGACTTTTTTTTTCTTTTCAAATAGAAACCAATAAACTATAAAAGCTTTGAGCTTATTTTTTTTTAAAAAGCCTTCAAAATAAAGTTACAGATTTAATAAATTGTTCTTCTTATGATATTGTATTATATTAATTAGTTCATTGAGTATAGCCTCCTACCAAATTTCTCCAAATTGATTATAGTTGAAATGATAAATACATGATTAGTTAAAAGACACAATGCTTCTCTAAATTTGCTCAGTTCAGTTGACTAATGTAATTGTAACCTAACAAGATTAACAGAGGAATTGTCTTGCTTTATTTGGGAGTGACAGCATTGCCAGTGATAGTTTTTTTATATCTCTTAGATTTGTTTGTCTTATTCTCAAGCCATTTCAGACTTAGCCTGCTACTTGCTTAAGACATGTATATATATATATTGTTTATAATTTCCTTTCTTTCTCTCCCCTCTGTTCATAATTATTGACACCCTTGCCAAATTTATTGATTCAATACAAAAAAAATTAACTAGGTTTTGGTTGACAGCTAGGTCAGCATATTTATATGACTTAACATACCTCAATAATTTAAAATCCTTATTAAATCCTTAATAAATCTAAATCTTTTTAGTAATAAACAACATACATTTGGTGCCATATTTTAACTCAAGTAAATGGGTAGAAAGAAAAGCTTATTTTCTGTAGAACCTGCATGTCCTAAAAAATATAATAATTTCCTATGCCTTTGGGTTTATTTATGAACCCACAGCTTGTGTTGTTTGACTCTGTTTGCTTTTTTACAGATACGACCTACGTTGCCAGAGGTTCTGAACAGTTTGGTCCAGAGCCTAAAGGATACAACAATGACTACTATGATGACAGAGAGTAAGTCTGAGAAGGATGAATTATGCAAGAATGACTGAATTTTTTTTTGGTGTAAACTAATTGCAAATAGTGTTTCATATTATTTATTCTTTTTTTTTAATGCATTCATTATCCTGTTTAGTTTCCAACTTCCATGTCTATGCTAGTACTTGTAATTTACTTCTATATTATACATTTGTATATGATTGCAATTTGGATCAATGAATAGCTTAAAAGCTCTGTCACTGAGTCATTGATTAGCCATTTTGACATGTTCAAATGTTTGTAAATGATAATGTAGTATCTGAAGTTAAGCCTGTTCACTTGAGTAGTCCTTGTGCTTTTCTTTTGGCAACTAATACACCCAAAAGTGTAGATTACTTTTCTATTATTTCAGAAATGCAAAGTATTGCACACTTCCTCAAAGTAGCTTCTTAGATCTCAGGCTATTAAAGCCAATATTGCATTATTCGGTCCAAACCATGCCATTGTCATGGAACTAAATTCAAATAATTATTTCTTGAAAATTGAAAAACTTAGGCTTGGAAATATGTTTTTGGTCTCCAATGAATGAATCACTTTCTTCTCACCCAATTCTATTTTCAAATGATGCCCAATATGTAAATAGGTCAAGCTAATAGTTAGTCACTTGTGCTTAGATAACATTAGCAAGGTGTTAAGATTTTTTTTTCCTGATAAAATACTGGATTGAAAGTAAATAACATCTTACCCTTGTTTTTGTTGTTTTATAATTTGCTATTAATCCCTGAGTCTGATCCCATGAACACTTACTATCCATGTGTTTACATTTATTTTAATTGTGTGCATTTATTGGAATACCCAACTGGCCTATCCCTACATTTATTAATATCAAGAAATTCATTTTTTAATATGTTGGTTAAGTTTCTGAGGAGAAGATTGTTTTTTGTTTTTTGGTTTTTGTTTCTTTTTTTGGTTTTATTCTCTTGTATACAAAACAAATGACAGTGCTCAGAAAACCACATGTTATAATGTCTGTCTAAATTGTTCAAATGTTGACTTGTTTTCTGTTTCATGAGTGACAAATTTTATTTCTTATTATTGCAGCTACCACAACTATGAAGAAGGTGATGATGGTGGATTTGAAAAGAAGCCTCCAAGCTACACTAGCGAAGAGAAAGATTATGAAGCTGATAAATACCACCCTAACAACAGAGAGTACGAGGATTATGATAGAGAACCCAGAGACGGCTACGATGAGGATCAGTATGACCCTGACTTTGAACCAGGGGAGCCCAACAAGTTTGATAAGAGGGGAGCACCCCGTGAGCGCTATGACCACAGCAACCATTCCCAAGATGACTATCCAGATGACCGCAACTACTATGATGATGAGCATGGCTATGATCATGAAGATGATCGCTATGATGATAGACGTGGCTACGATGATAGACGTGGTTATGACGACAGGCGTGACGTTCGACCTGGCCGCAGGGATCGACGTGGTTATGATGACAGTCGTGACAGCTATGATGACAGATACACACCTAGTGTCACCTCCAGTAAGTCTGGTAGTGTTGCTAAGCCCTCTTCATCAACATTTGTTTAACAGTCTGCCACTCAGCTATATTTCTTAAAGCAAGTAAAAATGAATTGCAGCCTTTTTGCTCAGCTATCTTTTCATGCATTGTCGAATATTTTTATTTCTTATTTACAAACTCAATACTAAATTTATTTACATTAAAAAATTTTTTTTTATTTATTAAAGAACAAGGTGCAGACATTTTATTCTACAATTATGCTAGATCTGATATGTATATATCCTAAGTTTGTTTCTTTTAATGCTAATACTCGGCTGTGTGCAAACTTTGAGGTTAATTTCATCAAATGTTGAATTTACCAAATGTTGAACATCTCCAGCCTACTCAGTTCAAAAGAATGTACAGTAAATATTTTTATACTTGTTTTGTTTTTTTTTTTAATGACAAGAAATAACTCTCCACTGCAAATATAAATCTTTTGATGAAATTTTTACAGCCTTTTTTCTCTCCCCTTAAATCACTCACTATTCTGCTGTATTGTTCTCCACTTCAAAAATATAAATTTTTATGTTCCATTTATTTAAATATTCTTTTCCTATTTGTATATAAAGATGTGTGTATTTTATATGACATTTCCTGAATTTGTAAGAGCTAGTAGCAGGAGTCCGTATTGTTTGAATTTGGCTGTCTTGTTGAAAAACTTTCCTACAAAGTAATACAGTTATAGTTTATGTGAACATCTTTGTTGTACTGATTTCTGAGACTCCTAGACTGATGTGATTGTCTCTAAGAGTCCCTAAAGATGTTAGAACATTTGTTTTCACGTGTAAATACACAAGAATCATGTTTGTTACTGTGTTTTTAAACATTCCATTTAATTTCAAATGTATGGTATGAACTGTCATTTGTATGACTGTATGAAAGGGGAACTCCACAATGTGACTTGTTCGTGTCCAATTTTCATTTTATAGAATTTCTGTTTTCATATAAAGTGTTGTTTTTTTTTTTAAATCATCAAATATCAGCTTATTTGTACAAAGAATTTTGTCTGTATCATAAGGCAATGATAATATGTAGGTATATTATTTTGACTCAAGTCTAAAAACTTGGTCAGGAAATAAATTCAGCTGCTAGCACTTAAGATTAACATAATAATTGTTTGTATTCACTTTAAATGTTCTTGGGCTATTTCTACATGAGTTCTGGGTTAAATATGCTCACAGTGCCTCTCATGCAAACATTCCATGTACATTTTAGATGTTTGAAAATAAAACACAGATCCACTGTGCCATGTACAAACTGATTTCTAATAAATAGAATAAATAAACTTCCAGAATTTAACATTGTTACTTGTTTATCTTTAGATATTGGATGAAATACATTTACTCTGTGTTCTAGAACCATGGATTCATTCTAGAGACTTTGGCAGAATTTAAGTCATTGGTTAATATGCATGACTAAATGCATGACGCGTAGGACGTAATCATCTTCTTTTTTGAAGTAACGTCTGTATTATATAAGATAAGATAAGAGACTTCGTAGAATGGCATGCTCTTGACTCTTCACACAAGCTCTTTTTTTTTTTCAGTTACATTCAGTCACCTATGAGTAAAGATGTATTTCGATGTTTACTTTATAATGAAATCAATATACCATGGAAACAAGCCCAGTTAAGTTCGAATTAGTATGTCTGTAAATATAAACTCCTATAAATTTGCACACAGTGTCAGTCATTGTGCTTGTCAAGATATTGGTGAAACTACATAGAAGTATTGTTTGTTTTTATCATTGATAACTTGGCAGGTTGTGCTGAATAATAAGGCGAATGTTTTCGAGTCCATCGATTCAGAAAGAATGCAACATTTTGCGTGATACTGCAGTCTCATTTACGACCTAGATACATATTTTGTTGCACTAACACAAAGACGTTCTCCGCCGGAAGTGTATCAAGTTCTCTTTTCGCGCCTGTTCAGGACCATAGACCTATATATATATATATTATATCTCGACAGGAGATGTAAATTTTTTTAACACTACAAAAAAAAAAAAAAAAAAAAAAGTGAAAATCTTCAAAAATGCTGGAACTAGGGGTTGTTTTGTTAAGTACTTATAGAATTAAAGTTTGGAGAGTTTTGCCAATGCTGTGGTAGCTTTTCCTATCCTTTTTGTCAGCTCGATGTCTAAGTCTAGGTTACTGACAATTGTTGAACCCAAGTAGGTAAATTCCTGCACCACTGAAAGGGTGTGGTTCCCAATTTGTATTATAGGTATTTCTGCGACGTCTTGTGCCAGGATTTCGGTCTTGGAGAGACTTATAGTAAGGCTAAACTCTTGACAAGCAGCTGGTAAGGCGTTCACTAGCTTCTGTAGACCTCCTTGTGAGTGAGATACGAGTGCCGCGTCATCGGCAAACAGCAGCTCCCTTATCAAGATACGACCACAGCGACCAAAATCCTAGTCTACAACGCCTGTGTTGTGAGCACTCTCCTTTATGGCAGTGAGAGCTGGTCAACATACATGTACCAAGAGCACAGATTGAATAGTTTTCACTTGCGCTGCCTGAGACGCATAATGGGCATCTCTTGGAGGGACCAAGTCTCCAATCAGGAAGTTTTAAGATTGGCCAATATGAACAGCATGTATGCTCTCCTGACACAAAGAAGATTACGCTGGCTCGGACATGTCACCCGCATGCCAGATGGCAGAATCCCGAAAGATATCTTATATGCTGAGCTTGTGGAAGGAGTCAGACCCAAGGGCCGCCCAAGACTAACATATAGAGATGTCTGCAAGCGAGACATGAGAGCCTCGGGCATCAGCGAAAGTATGTGGGAAAACATAGCCAAAGACCGGAGTGCATGGAGACAGACTGTGCGTGCTGGGACAACCCTTGCAGAGAACAAAAGAATTGAAGCGGCTTTAATCAAGAGGGATAAAAAGAAAGCTGCCCTGTCTGCTAGCCCTAAATCAGAGGCATACACATGTACGAATTGTGGCAAAGTCTGCCGTTCTAGAATTGGCTTGATTAGCCACACCAGATTCTGCCCCGTCTCAAGATTAAGCCAAAACCAGTGACTCATTTGGGCGCATCCATTGCCTTTCGAGACAAAAGGAGCCATATATATATATATATATATAGAATTAAAGTGTTTTTTTCCAACCCTTATAAGCGTGTATAGTGTGCGTCTCTAGATAAAGGCTGGTTGTAAAGCAGTTCCCAAAGTGGTCTACGAGCACTTCCAAGAGGTCTACGGAAGTGAAACAAAAATTGGGGGTCTATGACCTATAAGTGGAGGTCTACGATAATGGATCTCATTTTAATATGTCCATTAATGAAATTAACTCATAATAGCTATGTTATATTTTTGGTTGTTGTTGAGTCAATTTATGTATTACAAATTAAATTTTATTTTGGTTCATTTTAATTTGAATTTCATCAATGAATGGCCTAGAAATCAGTGAGAAAAACAGATCTGAACTTGAGTTTTTTCCAAAAAAATGCAGGGGTCTACCGACAACTGGAAAACATGGCAAGGGATCTACGAGACAAAAAAGTTTGGGAACCACTGATGCAAAGCCTAGACATATAACTGACGAGATAAACAAAAAGTCATGTGTAAAATGTGACTAAATTGCGAGAAGTGGTGTCCCTTTCCACGGGAAGAGAAAAGCTTAAATATAAATTCACGGGTCAAAAGTCTTGTGTGTCTATGTTATGATGGGCAGGGTATAAAAAAAAAAGAATTTGGAAAAAAAAAAGGGGGGGGGGTTTCCGACCTAAAAGCAAAGTAATTAATTTATTTTTCATTAAACTACTTTTGTTAAAAGATAACATAGGAATAATTTATTGGTCTCCTTGGAGAAATTTAGCCGCTTGCGTTCAATGCGTACTAGATCTTTTGATTCGTGTTTCTGTTTAAAACTTTCAAAAGAAAAGACCGATTGTCCTATTGCGTCTGGGCAGCGCTATGCATTTTATGGGACTCTTTGATTTCTTTGTTTTAACGGTGAGTCTAGACGTGTTCTGATTGCTTAATTAAATGGAAATTGGCAGATGTACGTTGGCTTTCATCGTGCCCGTGTGCTAAAGTTCGTTCGAATTACATTAACTCTCAACAAAATGAAGAAACGTTTTCTACTGTCCTGTAAATAGAATGGTGTAGTACTTAGTAAGTCTTGTATTCAAACAAGCTTTATTAATCATTTTCCTACTCGAAGAATGCCAAGGAAGTGTTTTACTGTAGAACAGTGTTTCCCAAAGTGGGTTACGCCTAGCCCCAGGGGTGCGGGAAGACATTGGAGGGGCTACGCATTGCACCTCATTAACTATGCTGATTTGTGTAAATACCCATTTTCCTCATAGATGCAAGGCGAGGGGTACTCATTGTTACAAAAATGATAAAAGGGTACACTTTAGTCAAACGTTTGGGAAACACTGTTGGGAAACACTCTTCAATATGAAACAACACATTTCTGATCCAGCCAGCTCAGTTCCCCCCAAAATTCTCATACACCTTTTTTAAAACAATGTAGCTTTTCAATACTGTAGTCTGTACACCGGGTGCACCAGAAAAGCAAACTATTTATAGTTTTTCCAACATGTATACAAATAGCTTGATTGACTTAAATAAAGCATAGAGAACAAGGAATATTATCTGAGAAAAAGACTGAGGTTAATCAAGTCTTTAGTTCAGATATCTCATCTCATTTTCCTTTCATTGTCCCCAAAAAGACTTTTCTAGAACAGTGGTTCTCTAACTGTGGTACACGGATATGGATATTTAAGACTTGGTATTGAGTCTTTTTGCACGTGGACAAGCTTAGATCTCCAACAATTCGAATATAGGAGAAGCTCATTGAACTATCCAAAAACAATAAACTTAAGCTCATTGAACTATCCAAAAACAAGGCACTTAAGCTCATTGAACTATCCAAAAACAAGGAACTTAAGCTCATTGAACTATCCAAAAACAAGGCACTTAAGCTCATTGAACTATCCAAAAACAAGGCACTTAAACTCATTGAACTATCCAAAAACAAGGAACTTAAGCTCATTGAACTATCCAAAAACAAGGAACTTAAGCTCATTGAACTATCCAAAAACAAGGCACTTAAGCTCATTGAACTATCCAAAAACAAGGCACTTAAGCTCATTGAACTATCCAAAACAAGGAACTTAAGCTCATTGAACTATCCAAAACAAGGAACTTATGCTCATTGAACTATCCAAAAACAAGGCACTTAAGCTCATTGAACTATCCAAAACAAGGAACTTAAGCTCATTGAACTATCCAAAAACAAGGCACTTAAGCTCATTGAACTATCCAAAACAAGGAACTTAAGCTCATTGAACTATCCAAAAACAAGGCACTTAATCTCATTGAACTATCCAAAAACAAGGAACTTAAGCTCATTGAACTATCCAAAAACAAGGAACTTAAAACCAATGCTTGAGCAAGGAGAACACAGATTTTGATTACAAAAAATTTTTTTTTCAAATTGATATCTTGCATTATGGGTCATTGTACAGAACTTGGCGACTGCTTCCTCAACTTTTGGTTGAATAGAGCGTGGATTCAGTGCTGTAATTAACCTCGACAAATAAAAGAAACCGACTAGAAATTTGTGCTTCAGAAGATTTGCTGTTGCTATTTAGGCATTGAGCCGATCAATATCTTTTCTTATCATATATAATACAGACGTTACTTAAAAAAAAAATGATTACGTCCTACGCGTCATGCATTTAGTCGTGCATATTAACCAATGACTTAAATTCTTCCAAGTCACTGGTTTTCCTGGCTAGTTCAGGCAACCCATTCCATGCACTAATGGCACTAGGGAAGAAGGAGCATTTGTGCAAATTTGTCCTAGCATATGGGATGAGGAATGTGCCTTTATTTTTGTGTCTTTCTGAGTATTTTATTAAATTTTGTTATTGTATTTGAAGATTATGGTTCTGTGTATAATTGTTACTTTACTTTTGAGTCTTCTCTCCTGAAGGCTTTCTAAATTTAGTGATTTTACTAAAGGTGTTACTCTAGTCAAATGTGAATATTCGTTTGTTATGAATCTCACTGCTCTATTTTGTGTCTGTTCCAGTTTCTTAATGTTTTCTTGAGTTGAGGGGTCCCAAACAGAGGATGATATTCTATTATTAGCCTAATGAAGGTTAAAAAACATTTTAGTTTTATGTTCTTATTTGATTTATAGAAATTTCTTTTAATAAACCCTAATGCTTTGATTTATTTTTTTTAGTTTCATTAATATGGGGACTCCATGACAGTTTTTCATTTATAATAACACCTAAGTATTTTGCGTTTTAGTCTGTGTTACTGGTTTGCCATGAAATGCACCCATAAAATGTCATCACTTTTTTCCAAAGTCCAAGACACTTTCTAATGATTTGTATTTGAAACAAAAGTTATGATTTCAATAAACACGAAGTCAACATTTTTTTACATTTGTAATTTATATACCTGGTACTAGGCAATTATGTAGCTTATTTCACTTTTTCGCCTACGGGTCCCTGGGCGAAATTTGACAATGCAAATGGTAGCTCTGGTCAATAAAGTTTGAGAACCTCTGTTCTAGAAGAAACAGTAATATTTCTCTCGGCAACCCAAATATTTGTTTCAATAAATATCTTTCCAACGGCTTCCTGAAGTTTCGGTCTGACCCAAAACAAAGCAAAATGACCATTGATTTAAAACAGGCGTCAAAGCAGACACAACTTAACCTCTGCCTCGGCCAGGTCCCACACATTTGGTTAGCAGCGGTCAGCGCGACAATGTCAAACGATGAGTTCCATTGGAAAAGAGAAAACCAACGTGGAAACGCCCTAATTGATATTTGAGTACAATCACATTAGCATTGACTTGCTTCCAATCACAAATATTCTTAACAGCATAACACTTTTAAAAAGAGTCTGCAGGATTACGTTGTAACCATATCATCAACAGAATCAGAGATAAATTAAAAAAAAACAATACTTTTTAAGTTCACATTCTTGGAAAAATATATTTTCTTGAGTTATAAAGTATGAAATTAATAATTGCATTACATTTTTGTCCTACACACGTAAAACAAACATTCAAACAGCTAAAATATTTTGTATCAATCTGTTAAAATATTGCATTTTTGTTTGCTTCTAAATATATACAGAAATTTACTTATCTACTTCTAAGGTATATTCAACTTTATATAGCCTACTTCTGATGTTAATATAAATTCTCTAAGCTAACATACTAATTCAGCATATCTCTCTTTCTCTCTCTCTCTCTCTCTCTCTCTCTCTCTCTTAATGCGTACACATTAAATGAATTTTCTTCTTTAAAACTTGACGTTGACAAGCTAATTTCGAGTCCCAATGGTAGACGGACACCAGGTTTGAGAACCGTTTCTCTGGTCAATCTAGCTTTTGCTGCTCCAAATAGTTGCTGACTTCCTCACTGTCTAACAAAACCTCTGGATTCATTCGGACCATCCAATCTGGCAGTTTCATTAACTTTTGGTATAATATTCGTCTGTCGTAGAAGCACAGTTCCTCTCTTTTGTGCCTTTTGGCCGCATGTCGTAAAATTTGCCTCCTCTTCGAAAAGTCCTTTTTGCAGTAGGCGCAGAGGAATCGCTTCTGGAAGGCATGTTCCTCCACATGCAGCGCCAAGTCTTCCTTGCTGGTGCCGAAGTAACCGCAGATTCCGCATTTCAGCTGGCATTGTCTGGCGTTGACGGGAATAAGTCTTTCTGGGTCCACGGTGTGCTGTGCCAGGTGTAGCTGGAAGTTGAACAGTTTCTCTATCGTGTATTTGCACAGGTGACATGCGTAGGAGTTGATTGTGGACTCTAAAGAACAAACAATTTACAATTTAAAAATACTAGTAGAAATCATCTTTCAATAGTTCTTGATTTCATTGGCTACCAATTAGACTAAATATAATAAAAAATGGTCATAAAATACCCATTTAACTAATGTGTCCAGTACACAGAATACAGAAGTATTGATAAAACATACATACAACATGTCATACTATTTGTGTATTTTTAGCACTGTAGAATTAGCTTTAAAGTCAAATGTGTAGACAAAGATCAGATTACTGTGATTTACCTTAAGTATGCACATCTCCAATTTAAGAAACTCATTAATTTAAAAATACATTATAGAATATAGGAGAGCCTAAATATTCCTACATTAGTCTATTAATTTGATTTTAAATTCGTATAACTTTTTTTTCTTTCTGATTTTAAGTGAAATTTGTTTTTGGAACAATAAAATCCAATTATTGAAGCAGTTAGTTTATTATATCACTTAGGCAAGGCCGCAATAGTTCAGCCACATGATCCTAAGCAGTTATAAGAAAACAAAAACACTATAAATCAGTTGGCCTATCAATAAAAAACAAAAAGACCAATTTGTGACATGCGAGTTAGTTTTTGCGCCATTCTAGCTGCTCTAATTACCTTGGCATTACTTCACTGTAATTAGAGGGGAACAATTCTTGCTAGAATAAACGATTAACGACAATTAAACAATTTTATTTGTTTTGCTACAAAGTACAAGTGCTTCAAAGGCAGTCAAAGTTACAAATAATAACAATAGACACATAATCAACATGCTCAAGTCAGCGCGGTTCTGCAGGGAAAACGCAGGGAATAAAACCTGGACCGCTGCCTTCATCGAGACCAAGAGTGATAGTTGGCCTGAAAACTAACAACGTCATAACCTGTGGGTAGTGGGGACTCGTTCCCACATCACATCTCTGTACGACGTGGCGACGAGCTATTGGTCATTGCTGCCCATAGGTTGAGGTTGTCTATTTATGTACCATGTGTCGTGAACCAGTTGTCTATGTACCATGTGTCGTGAACCAGTTGTCTATGTACCATGTGTCGTGAACCAGTTGTCTATGAACCATGTGTCATGAACCAGTTGTCTATGTACAATGTGTTGTGAACCAGTTGTCTATGTACCATGTGTCGTGAACCAGTTGTCTATGAACCATGTGTCATGAACCAGTTGTCTATGTACAATGTGTTGTGAACCAGTTGTCTATGTACAATGTGTCGTGAACCAGTTGTCTATGTACCTTGTGTCGTTAAACAGCTGTATATGAGCCATGTGTCGTGAAACCGAGAACGCCACACGGTCACATGATAAAACAAGGTTACAAAAGACAGTTTGTGTGGAAACACAAACTCAAAATCGGCCCCCGGAGTGGTCCACCCAGGCTTCAATATTTTCAGAAAGAACATCCGAATGAAATTATTTCAAAGACAAATGAGAGATAAGAATGGAGAAAGAAGGTTAATAGATCTTACTTTTCCCCAACTAATGTCAGGTACCCATTAGAGCTGAGTGGACTCAGAGGCGCCCAAGGATTCCAAAGTTGAAAATCCCAGTCTTCACCATGATTCGAACCCGGTACCCCGGTTCGGAAGCCAAGCGCTTTACCCCTCAGCCACCGCGCCTCCCCTGGCCTAACTGATGTCTTAAAATTGATCTAATTGTTTTGAAAAGCCTCAATCTCTTAATCGAATCCTAAAAAAAAAAAAAAACCATTTCCGCAATGAAAAAATAAGTTCAGGAAAATGCAGTTTGCGAGATTACTATTCGTTTTAAATTAGGTCTAATTTATAATGCATGCTAATTAGCTTTTTCTCTTTAAAAAACTGCTTGCATAACTGATTTTAAAAATTATATATTTCGCTTTCAGAAAAAAAAAGTAGCAACTTTGAATGGTCTAAAATATTGTGATGTCGGATTTTTAATATCTTTTCTAGTTTACGAGATCTAAACGGGACGGACGGACGGACGGACAGACATTTCGCACAAAACTAATAGCGTCGTTTCCCCTTTCGGGGGCCGCTAAAAAACGTTCAACACAAAAACACTCAATGAAGTTTAATCGTGACGCGACACTTGATGGTAAGAGCTGAAACTTATCAATGAGAGTCATGCTGGACCTCTCAGACTGAAGGTGTCGGATCATCAATGGGAGCGTGGGGGGGGGGGGGGGGTAAAGTTAAACCAATTTAAATATCTTTTTTTTTTTTATTATTTTGAAAATTCACTCTAGTAATGACGTATAGACATTTCTTATGTTGCTCAATATCATAGCAAAATCTTACACCCCCTCCCCCCCCCCCTTTTTTTTTGTTTCTCTTGATCAGCATGCGTCCCACTTTAGCCCCCAAAATATCTGGTCACTTTAATCTATTAGAAAATGTAAATTCTCTTTACGTACCCTGAGGAGTTTGTTTCTTTTCTTCGTTTGATTTCTTCTTATACACTGTCGACTCGATATGAACGATGGATTGCACTGTAGGATCAGACTGGGATATATACTTTATCTTCACTTCTGACTGTGGCAGAGACTCTTTGGCAGAGTTTTTCTCTGTGTCTGGAGTGACAGTAGAACTCGATCTTGTGACATGAATGTTGACGGATTCCTGAATGGGAAGAAGAGATGGCCGTGAGTTTAGCCACATGTCAACATTTGTTTCCCGGTTACACTTTTCTGCCTCTCCATTAGTAGACGTTGAAGTGCCGAAGTCTGTGTCCGGGGTTTTAGTCTTCTCTCCATCCACATGTATGCGCGCTTGGGTCTTGCCATGGCTTTTGTTTCGGTACTTCTTGAAGTTCCTATTTCTTCTCCAGTTTCCTAACCGTACGATCTTAAACGGCTTTAATTTTCCGGGATTGTGCAAAACGTTTTCCTTTTGTCCATTACTGTCCATCACTGGTAGACTAAACTCTGCAGCACAGATTGGAACTCAGAAGATAGAGTATCACAGTGATAAGTAAGTAGTAGTTGGTACTTGTCTTGTAGACAATGCAGTGACTCTTATTGGTTAGACTGAGATTTCTGCATCAAAGAAACGTCTTCAACTGCCAATGATGTAATTTTCGATGTTTTGTAAGGTTGAAACTATTTGGGGCACACCTGTTGCTTCATCGTCATGATTTGATGCGAATACATTTTATCCTGAACAAAATCAGAAGGAATTCCTTTCAGAAGAGAAATACGTTTCACTGGAGATATTAGAAAATAATACAAATTAAAAAAAATGTGAACTAATAATATGTGATACTCGGCAGTAGGCGGTAATTTTACGTTTTTTGGTTACCGTTTTGTTTAAAAATAAATACTAAATAGTTAAATATAGATGTGTAGACATACAAATAGATATTTATATTACCAATGTGGAGTCTCTGCTAGTTTAGGATGAACTAAAACAAGCATAAGGAAGCACGCAGAACACTTTCAAAAATGTGTACTAATCAATACACTGAATGCAGCCACCACATTCTTGCTACATAAGCATCGTAATTCGTCACAGAGAATTGGAACTACCAGCGCTTTCTACTAGAACTATTCATCATTGATTGTTAAAACTTGTAAGCATGTCTACTAACTAGGACCTCTTGTGTATACATGAACTGCACTAGAATTCACCCACACAAAGGTAAGCAGACATTTAAACCATTATTCAAGCAATCCGTTTTCTTACAAAAGTAGCAGACGACAAAAGTGCATTATTGCTGCCTGGTCGTGCGGTTTGCGCGCCGGACTGTCGTTTGGACTTATCTCCCGTTGTCCTGCATGAGGTTTGGACTAGGAAGTAAATTATCTTCAACTATGAAGGAAATAAATTCCGATTCCCTCCCCCTGGCTACGCCGTATATATATATATATATATATATCCACATCTATCATTAAGTAGCCTTTATTCCCCTTATTTCGAAAACAAATAATATAATTAATAACAATCAATTAATTAACTAATTGTTTAATTTTTTTTATTGATTCGTCTTCTCAGGTTTAATGAATAATCTTGCAAAGTTTTAACTTGATCCGAGAATGAAAAAATTGGGAGGAAAAAAAACATGTTGGAACTGTTTACGAGACAGACAAAGTGACGGGAGCTGTGTCAAATACCACCAACGACTTCATTACTAAAGATACTAAATAAAACGCACTTCTGATTATCGAGAAATCAACTATTAACTTTTTTTAAACACCAAAAACTAAAAGAAACTTTTTTTTCTCTTACCATTTATATCCTACCTTTCACAGCCTGCATCTTCTTCTCAAGACACAAACCAAATGGAGCCACTGACATACATTAACCGGCAGTGTCTAGTTGAGTCAAAACGCTGTCATTATATAAGGCAAGGCAAACGCTGAGACGAGGTTACCTTATCTTTCAATGCCATTCGGTATTCCCTTGAATATTGGCATCACTTTACAGCATAGGCTAAAAAACTGAGTGTCACTGTCTTTATCTCATTAGCCTTAGAGTCATCTGCTCTGTCGCGCCTCGTATCGCGTATCAGATAGCCGTGAGAGTTTTCTCCAAAATACTAACAAACTAAACACAATTCTCACGCTCACATTCACACACACACACACCTACACACAACTCCGCCACATATAGTTCATATTTATTTTAATTGCGCGAGGCCCGCATCATGCGTTGTGTATTTTGGGAATTCGTTCATGCTGAACAATCCTGTCAAAAATTGTAAAAAGTTTGTTAGAATAAGCTTTCTAATAAAAAAAAATATAATAAAGTGCAAATCATATTTAAACAAAACATGCCAGTGCACTTGTCTATGAAGCTTGTACTTGAAATAGACACAAGGCTGCATACGAATGGTAGAACTGAAACCAAAGTCTAAGATTATGTTTGATTGTAGATTGTAGAGTTAAGTTCTTTATTAGCGCTAGAGGCACGCATCTTGTAGGCCTACATCGGATGTCAGTCTTTCATTAATTATTAGATGAAATTGATAACAAGAAAAATATAAAAATATTTTAAAAATAAGTTATGTAATTACATTTGTAATAGATCTAGAGTAACAATGAGTCTGTGACATTAGAAATAGTTATAACCAGTACTTTTTTTTTCTTTTTTTTTGTAAAAAGATAGGTACCGATACTCGGTGATGGATTGATTAACATTTAACTACTAATAAATTAATAATAAACGTTAAAATACAACAAAAGTAATATTATTTTGGCCACATTGAAAAAGCTGCCGGCACGCCGTACCGCGGCCTACCGTCACAAAAAAAAAGAGTTATACCAATTGCTTTTGTTTAGTGCTATTTCATGCTTGTATTCTTTTAGCTGTTTTCAATGCGCAACGATCCTATCACTAGTCAGGACCAGTTGGGGATCAAAAAATATGTAGAGGGGAAAGAAGTGTCTGGCTGAATGTTAACGTCATTATACAATTGAAACTGGTTAATAGGACTAGACGTTTGCTAGGAAAGAAATGATTATCTCCTGATGACGTCCGATTGACTAGATTCGATTGACCAGATTCGATAGACCAGATTCGATTGGTTTGTTGTGTGTGTCTACTTACGTCTTCAATGGTTGAATCAATGGTGCAAGAGAATCAATCAGAAATGTTCGATCCAGCTGAATTCATTCCGTACAATGATAAACAAGTTCACTGACTTATAGAGCAAAACTTGAATTGAGAATGATAATGTTACTTTCCTTATAAATAATGCACAGGAATCCAAACTAAGGACTTAATAAGCACATAGCACATAACAGGCCTACATTTATTACAGCCACTAAGAATAAATAATGAGCTTATGAGGAACCTTATGTTTGGTTAATACCTACTGAGGTTAAAAAAAAACACCCAGATTATAGATACATGTCACCAGAATAAATACCCAGATCCTGAATCTATTTCAAGCAGGTCTTCGTGGGAGGTTCACACCCAAAGCTAACCAGAGTTATCTGATCTTATCTTCTTCTTATCTTATATAATACAGACGTTACTTCACTTTGATTTATAAGGTCACGTTTACGTTCTTCAACTAATAAAATTCAGTAAGGTAAGAGAAATATAGAAGAGAAAGCGATTTTAAGAAATATGGTGGCCATATAGATCTAAAAAAAAACCTACAGGAAAAAAAGATAAAATGAAAAGAGGGCGAATGGGAAAATTTTTAAATATTAGACCAACAAAAAATTTTTGTTTTTAAAGTTTTTTCCCCTATATTTCCAAAGAAAAGCTAGCTGGACAATGTCAAAGAATGGACCAGTCTTGCTCTTGATATTCTGCTAAGAATTGAAGAGGTTTTGTTACGCAAACTGTCACAGCATCTCTAGGACGAAAGTCAAATGACACATGGGATCTCTTCAATGTTTGCAGTTAGACTTTACACATTTAATAATGGCAATTAAAAAAAAATGTTTTACATGTTTCGGATGTTCCTTCAGAGTTGAAGATAATTACTTCCTAGTCCTAACCTCCCGCAGGACGACGGGGGATGGGATCGGGCAGGGTTTGAACCCGGGACCATCGATAAATCTGAACGACATTCCAGCGTGCAAACCGCACGACCAGGCAGCAATTACTGTCACACTTGACCTTTAGCCATAGTTCCTTTAGGAATGAGGGCTTCTTATTGTGTATAGAGTTGACCCTCTATGAATCGCTATCATTGCAATGCCAAAGAATAATTATTAGTTTTAGAAAAGGTGAGAGAAAAGTGTTTATACTTATAAAGAACCAGTAACCAAAACTAATTTATTTTTATTTAAAAAGGATATCTCCCATTTATTTTACTTTTCAAAATTTACCATTGTATTAATAATGTCTTCCATTTATAACTGGCAAAAGAAAAAAAGAAAGAATTTAGTTAACAGTTAAAGGTCACGGAGATATTGATTTGAATATCTCTCCTTCGACGTTTCTGAGACATGTTGAGTTGACCTGACTAAACCCAGGTCTTGGTATAAACACTCAAAAACATTGACCACTGTTTTAGGCCCTGAGCTCCAATGTGTGTTTTCCCGTGCAACTAGTAAAATGTCAAATGACCACGTCAGTCTAGATGTTTCAAGGTCAGTCTCAGGGGAAAAAAAAAGAGTAAGGCATTTTTTAATTAATTATTTTTTTGTTCAGCAGTAAATAGATCTTAACCGGCGGGCAATGGTTTATGTAGGGACTAGAAACATGGGAAGCGCAAGGATCAATGTCAATAAGAGTGATGTTTGTTGTTGTGGAATATATAAAACTAGTCGACCGGAGGCGTTACATACGCCGCTATTTTGCAGGGCCGGACTTAACTCTTTCTCTCCGAAATTATTTTTCTAGTTTTCGACGGAATTCTTCATTTTGCTCATAACTATTTCACTAACCTGTTATGATTAGGCTTCAATAACTTTGACGTTTGTTTTCCGAAAATATTTTATTTGGTATATAATTAAAGGGGAAAGCATGCTCTTTTTGATATAAGACAAAATAAATTTTATAAAATTAAATATTAATTTAATTTAATGAGGTCAAATCAACGTTGGTATCGTTAATTAGGTGAGAAAGAGTTAAGTCACTGCAAACTATGCTACTGCAGTGGGCCTCACACTTTCATAGGACCTGCACTTTAACAGATAGATAGATAGATAGATAGATAGATAGATAGATAGATAGATAGATAGATAGATAGATAGATAGATAGATAGATAGATAGATAGATAGATAGATAGATAGATAGATAGATAGATTTAAATTAATCTAGACAGTTAACTGTTGTCACGAGCCCCTTTACCTCAAATCGCATCCTCACTTTATTATCTTGGCTCTTTTCATCTAGCAATGATTCTCACGTTTGGTGCGAGTAGTTACTTTTGTTTCAATATTGAATGTGTTACTTTGAATAATAACTTAGTACTTTAAACCAATATTACTGTACAGTATCCGAGCTTATTTACAACATCAAAATGACAACATATATATAAAACTGATGAAGTCAACTCCTAATTAAAACTAATATTTAATATTCTATTTAAGGCATCAATGGCCACTTTAAAATCAAGTACTAAATGTAATAAGTGATTCATTAATTAAATACTCTATGACAGCATATATGATTAATGATTAATAAAATAATACAATATAAATATATGTAGAATGAATAGCATACAACAGCAAGAGAAATAGTTTTTCACCCAAGCTCAGCCAGACCAACCAGTTCCCTCCTCAACACACGCTCCTGGATCCAACATCACAAGGCTACATGAGTTCAACTTAGGTTGTCTTCCTGTCATTTGTGTAGACTATCGTCTGTCGCTCATTTCCTAGCTTCTATCTACCGTCGTCAATGATTTCCATCATAAAATACTCAGGCTATCTCTACTGACTTCACGGACTCACAAGACTGTCCCTCCAAAGACTGTCAACGACTCAGAATGCCACTGACTCAAAGACTGTCGCCAACTCAGACTGTCACTCTAAATAAAGAAATAACCAGATACTGCTAACAACTAGCTAAAGCGCAAATTCTATTTATTGTTAATCAAATACCTTCCAATGCAATAACTAATAAAAAAAATTACCCAGGTCCTTCAGAACTACTTCCTACATGCTACATCATCTCCGGCACACGACACACGCCCCTGCTAACACCATAAGGAGCTGTGTCCCAGTCTGCCCCAAACTTCTCTCTCTATAGGCTGAGTATCTAGCCCACGCCCAAACTAACATTAATAATGCGTGTTAATTAATGACTTAAACTCTGTTAAATCGTTGGTTTTCCTGGCTGATTCAGGCAACCCATTCCATGCTCTATTGGCACCAGGGAAGAAGGAGCACTACTATGAATGTGTCCTAGCGGATGGAATAAGAAATGTGCCTCTATAATTGTGTCTCTTTCATACGGTTTGTTTGTTTTTTTGTAAATGAAGGTTTAGTGCTTTATAACTATGAGACGCGAAAAACAAAAAAAAATGTATTGAAAAGCTTGATTTGGTTAGATTTAGTTGGAACTTGTAGAGCTATGCGAGTTAGAAATGTACAAGTGAGTTAGAATTTGTAGAGAGAAAAAAAAACATAGCGCCAGACAGACCTTGGAGGGAAATTAGGTACCGGTACCGGTATAGTTATAGCAGAAAGATATACTTTAATATTTATCAAACGATGAGGGTGCCTACTGTTGATTAAGATCTAGATTCTCAGTCAGCAATAAGCAAACAACTACCATTAGTGTCATGGCGGAAACAATACTTTATTATCTTGAACGAGCACACCTTTGCCTAATAGGAAAGGCATGGAGCATTGTCCAAAGGCTTAGGCTTATTATACACTTACCGGTACCGTACTTGACACAATCACAACAGCGACATATACATTCGAAACATGGAAGTCAGCTGACAAAATTGACATATGACTAAATGTGGCTGAACGAATATGGCCAAGATTGATTTTTGGAGTCAGTTATAGAGATATATGGAAATCCTTTGCCCAAGTGGGAGTCGACCACTTAAATAGGTTGTGACAGAGCGTCGCATAAGGTTTGTGGGACATGTTCTCCGACAAAATGAACTACGCATACCAAGAGTTGCCATGACATGGAGGCAATTACGAGGAAAGCGCAAACATGGGCACCCTGTAACTTGGCGCCACACTTTCATGAAGGACCGCAAAGCAGTGAACTCCAGGTGGGACAAGGCTCCAGACATTGCTAGTGACAGATCTTTGTGGAGACAGCCTGCCGCCCAAGTGATTTGTTAGGGAAAAAAGGGACGACAGACAAACAAACAATAAAAACAAAGTTGAAAGTTATTATGAAGTGTGCCATGATGTAACTTAATGATTCTAAAGGATTCTATGAAAAAGGATTAAAAGGTATAAAAGGCGAGAGAAGCTTAGAGAGAGAGAGTTTTGGCGTTGTTTTTTTTTAATAAGAAAATTAGTTCTAGATGTCACTAGTTGAAAGCTAATAGTTGGTTGTGTATATTAATCAAGGGGCACGGTGGCTGAGTGGTTAAGCACTTGGCTTCCGAACATGGGGGTGCTTGGTACGAATCTAGGTGAAGACTGGGGTTTTGAATTCGGGACTTTTAGAGCACTCCTGAGTCCGACTAACTCTAATGGGCACCTGACTTTAGTTGGGGAAAGTAAAATTGGTTGGTCGTTGTGCAGGCCACATGACAGCCTGCTCGTAAACCGTCTGCCAAAGAAACAGATGACCTTAACGTTATCTGCCATGTGTGTCAGTTTGTACATTCCGATGAGGATGATGGGCCTGTGACTCCTAGGGGAAAAGTCTTAGGGCCACATCGCGATAAATATTATGTTGATATTGTAAAGGCACGTGGACAGGCATAAGCAAGAACCAAAACTTGATGATTATGTGAAAGAAACAATATTCAAAAGGAAAATGAGTGAAAGATATATAATCGACAAATGCGGTGAAAAGGGGGGGGGATATATATATAGATTTAGGATGATTTATAAGGTTATATCATCACTAGGATGTTGCTCAAGTGCTCATATATGGTTTGTTTTTTCGGCTGTCTCTCATTTATCTCATTGTCCTCCAAGGTTCACCTTCATGGTTGAATTAGTTGGGGCTCCACTTGGCTAGTAGTCAGTCAGTTGATGTCCTCCGTTTAAGCAGGTCTAGTGTGATGAGGATGAGGATGCCACGCGGTGGGTTTACTCCTTTAGTATGTACAAACTGACCCTGGGACTTCAGCCTGGAATGCCTTCAGTTCTAGCCACTAGCGGATCCAGAACTTTGGACTGGGGGGGGGGGCGATTTTTTCCAAACCCTAACCCTAACGCCCAGTAAACCCTAACCCTATGCATATATATATATGAGAAATAAAAAAGCAGTGTTTCTCAACTTTCTGCGAAGAAAAAAACCCAGACATGTTGAACCCTTTCTCTTGATAGTTCGGGGGTCTGGGGGGGGGGCGCTGTAAGGGCCAAAATCGTTTTTTTTGCATTCGTCACTGTAGAAACGCATTCTACTGACATTTACAGCTCATTATCAGTGGGGTTCGGGGCAAAGAGAAAAAGCATTGGTTTGTCCGATGGGTGGAAGGCGATTGCATGTATGGCCCCTTCCACCTAGTACAACCCTTTTTCATTTGATATTTACTAATGATAAAATTTGAGATTAGAGTATGGTGTGACATAATATACAAATGGGTTCACATATCAATACGTAGCTTATATTATATAGATATTCAACTAATTTTCTTCACAAACTATGATTTCCCCATAAAAGTAGGACCGTCCCCCCCCCACTCAAAGGGTTTAGGTGGGAATGGCAGTAGATGTATTCGCCCCCCCCCCTCCACCCAATCGGAAAACAAGGGAACGACATAATATAGAGATCAGTTAAAAAACCAATAACACGTTTTAATCATACATATATTTAATTGATTCCTTAGCAAGCTGTGATTTCTACAAATTTATTGGACCGCCCCCCCCACTCGAAATTTTATGGGGTGGGTGGGCGGGATTGATGCCATCGCCCCCTCCCGACCCCACCAAATCGGCCAAAATGCCTGAGGGGGGGGCGAAATAATCTAAAAATAGGTTGAAATATAAATAATTAGCATATATTATTAACATAGGTAATAAATTCGTATACAAATTGTGTGAATTCTATACCAAAATTCGTCGCTCTCCCCCCTTCGGGGGGGGGTGGAGGGGGGGTCGGCCGAGTGGAGGGGCGATCGCCCCTACCGCCCCCCCCTGGATCCGCCAGTGGTTCTATCCGAGGGTGATGAGTGACTCACCCTCAACGGGAATGTGTGGAGAGCTGCTGTGATCTCCTTCGGGCAACAAAAAACGCCAGCCTTGGTGTAAAGGCTATGATGAGATGTGAAAGGAGCCTGAATTATTAAACCATACAGGCTGGTTGGCGAGGGGCGCATTCTTGACAGGAGCCTCTCCCTCAGACTAACTAAGATACATGCTAGCAACATTCTACTAAATCTAATAATAACTGCTCTATGGGAGCATAATACAAACACATATATAAATGTACAAGGCAGGGGCATAAATAAGGAGGGAAACTGGGGGGGGACCATATTACAGGGTTGTAGCCCCTTTGACCTTACTGGCCGACAGGTAGTGATGGGAACTAAACTAAATTTTTTTAGTTAAACTAAAACTAAGTTTGAACTAAAAAAAAGTAATTAAACTTTTAGTTAATCACAAATTGAAAAAATTAGTTAAACTAAACTAAGAAACTTTAGTTAAACTTTTACTAACTATTTTGACCTTTTTTAAGGACGAAACAGCCAAAAATGAAAAATATAAACAACAACCAATCTCTTTAGCAAAATGTAATAAACATTTATTTGTGCACATGAAAAAAGATTTAAATGTCTTTATGGGATAGATGTAGATCTTAATAGAATCACTAGATTAGACTAGAATGATACTATTATAGCAAGAAATTAGAAGTAATTGTCCAAGTTCTAATATAAGTTACCTTTTTAGAAGTAATGATAAAACTGCATGTTGACTCGCTAACTAACTCTAGATTCTAGAATATTGTTACGAATGAACAGTGACAGGTAGAGGTCACTATGTGTGACCCCGGCGAGATGACACAGCACCGAGTGTTATCTGGAATCTATGCATGTAAACAAAGACAGGATGGGACGTGCCTCACGTGTTGTTCCAGAGGACGAACAGATTTACGAAGGGGGGCATTGTGACAAATGAACAGTGACAGTTAGAGGTCACTACGTGTGACCTCGGCGAGATGACACTGCAGCAGGCATACTCTGGAATCGACATGTATAAACAACAACAGGATGTGATGTTTCCTCCCATGTTGTTCCAGAGGGTACTAGCAGTGTTTTTGCAACAATAGACAAGCGATTAGGAACTCTTTATAAACCAGAGATGTTCATGTGAAAAGAGTCAGTACAGTCGTCGATACTGTTCTCTACTGTGCGAGACAGTAGAAGAGAGTGGACTTGAGCCGTTACAGTCGATACAGTCGATGTAAGACGTATACGCTACATGTTACAGTGACGAATTGTTATAGTTATAATTCAATAAAGTTATTTAAAGCTGAAAGTTGAGTCGTCAAGTTCTTTGCAGTGTTTCTTTTATTTGTGTGCCTAGTACATTTAGCCAGAAAATCAGAAATACGTAACAATATTAATAATATCTTCTACAAACGAAATGATCAGAAATATAATCTGGATCTAAATCTAGAATTAGATCTAGCTACTAGACCAAGATCAAATAATTAATATTTTAATCTAAAAATAATTTAAGAAATACTAGTTACTACTACTACTACTACTACTAGATCTAAATAGAATCTAGTAGATATCTTAGTAACTCTAGATCTATCTAGAGATTTTAGATTATTATAATTATGATTATAACAAGATATGGGTATTTAGATCTATAATATACTATAATATAATATACTCTAGTAGATAATACTAGATCTAGATCTAATAGATCTAGATAGTACATATAAGTATAATTATAATAGAAGTAGATGTAGATCTAGTCTAGATTTAGTTAATTTAGTATTAGATATCTAGCATAATGACGACTATTATTAGTAGGCCTATTATAGTCATTATTATTATAGAACTATCATCTTTGCATCTTAGGTCTCAGTATAGGCCTAATAAGTAATCTAGAATTTTCTAGATATATCTAGATCTAATCTAGACTCTAATTCTACTTCTAGAATAGTAGAATCTCTAAACTAATAGATCTATATTATTGACTTATAATTTTAAATTTACATTTAGATCTAAGACTACTAAGAGTTAGACTCTACTTAAGACTAAGAGACTAAAATAATTAAATATAGACTATATATTATGACTATAGATGTAATAGAAGAAATAGACTAATAGTAATAGACTAGACGTCACTAGACTCTAACTTTAGAATTTAGATCTATCTAGTAAAAAGTTTTAAAATAAAAAGAGTCGACATTTCTTTTAGATCTATATAGTAAAGCAAAATTCTTGGCCTGCAGCTATACAGGAACACACTGGTGTTTAATAAAAAAGCATCAAAATGTAGATCTATAGAAGCAAGGAATTATCAGGATTTATCAAGCAGCGAAACTTGCTAGAAATATAATGAACACGTGTATTTTTTTTAAAGGCGGGAAAAGCGGCCATTATAGGGTAAAGGTCAAAAGGCTTTCTAGTGACCTGTGCACCCTCTAGTTTATTCTCCTCTCTATCATTCATTATATATATTCTCTGAATTACATATATCTAAATATTTATTGGTATGACCGTATGTATGTTAAAAAAGTTTGTAAAATTTGTAATTTTGTAGTTTGTAACTAAAAATAATTAATTAAACTAGGATTTTAACTAAACTTTTTTTTTTAATTAAACTTTGGCCTTAACTAATTTTTTTAGTTAAACTAAAAGTTAGCAACTTTTTAGTTAACTTTTGCCCATCACTACCGACAGGTAAAAGAGTCCACGGTCGCTCGTGACCAGTAAACCGTAACGAGAAAGGGGGGGGTAGAATAGGGAAAATAGTCTATTCTGGCCTACAATAATACAATAGGCACGCAAGACTGATTCTCGGGCCTAAGGGTGCATGTTAACAGTACAGTATGTGCATAGCAAAAAAACATTAACATATATATGTGTGTACATATATCGGTATATATGCACGGGGAAGAAAACAATCTAGACGCTAGTAGGCCCAGGTAAATATGGACATGTATAAATAATAAACACATCAATAGACAATAGAATTAATTAAATTGTAGGATGGCTGTCCACTGTTGGGAGTACAGTTAACATTAACCAATAAATGAGGAATACATATTTATAGAAACTTACTAGTTAGAAGCAACTAAGTGCCAACGTGGTAATGATATACACATAAATGTTCTAGGTGAAGACACACTAAGGAATAACAATAAAGTTTTTCTATGTTCTATGTCACCAAACAAAGTCGTTGATTTAAGAGTCTTCTGACTTCTCAGTGATTCTAATGTAGTGTGTCATTAGACTCTCGACTCCAGCCTATATAGGTACCCGAGACCCACGCGGTGTGTTAGAGTCGTGACGATCCGATGGTCATCAAGTTCCGGATCTCTTCTGAGTCACGTGGGTGTGTTGTTTACATTAATGACCTCATTGATTTCATTGTAATTTAAACTTGAAAATAGTCTAGATCTATACATCTTTAAGTAATAAAAACTATGTTACAATAATTCCCTAAATTTTATGATTATTTAGTAGGTCTACTAGATCTAGGCTAGCACTAAATCTAGATCTACATCTTATCATAGGAAGATATTGCCATTATTGCCATGTATAAGACCACAATCACGTGACTTTTTATAAAGTAGGTCAGAGATTCGGAACTACCTCTAACTTGGATCAATGGTTTCCTTAAAACTTGCCCACATGATCCCCATTATCCCGCGACCTTGGGGGAACAGGGGAAGAGGAAAGCGGAACCACGTAACAATTATCAGGCTTGATCATCGTCCGATGCCATGGTGGACAGGAACGATTTGAATGGTAATGGGCGTTAGGAGTGTCAACCCAAAAGGGATGTATGTGGACACCAAATTTTAATGTCCCTGGACTTAATAGGCGTGTGTGTGTGTGTTAAGGCGTTTAGGGCGTAACTTGGGATGTGTGTGGTCTATAGTGGGTGGTCGGAACTTAAATCAGTGTAATAGGATAATTGTACGATGCTAACTAGTGTTAAAGGAGGGGGGGTAGTTCTGCGCTGGTCTGTTTAGTATTGAGAAGGGACTGTATAATGCTAAACTAGTGGTTTGAGAGGGGTGGGGGGTTCTACGCTGGTCTGTTCAGTCTTGAGTATTTCGTCACACCATGTAGCTCGCAAGATCTGAAAGGGGAACTTTACTTTATAATATTTTGTTTATTTTTACATGAGCTGTTTGTAAAGCTTCGTGTTTGTAAAATAGATCTGCACTGTTTGTAGAGTTTCGTGTTTGTAAAATAGATCTACACTGTTTGTAGAGCTTCTTGTTTGTAAAATAGATCTGCACTGTTTGTAGAGTTTCGTGTTTGTAAAATAGATCTGCACTAAGCCACTTCATTGTTTCTTAAATAGTTTAAACTATTTTTACGTCGCCTCCGAGTACACATAGGTCAGGTCAGGTCAGGTCAGTTGTATTTAGAGAAAATACTTCGCAAGTCTATCATCAAATAAAATCGTGACAGAAAAGTGTTGCTGCCGGTCGTAGCATCAAACTGCTGGTAGACAACCAAACCGTTGTAGGCGTATTATACTTATAAGCTTGAAATAACTTCTTTGTCAACAATACTACGTGAAATTTGTATGATACTATAGACAAATTCAAGTTCATTTGAAATAAAATAAATGTACCAGACCAGGGACTTTGGAGTTTTCAAAACTTTCTGTTCATTATTTAAAGCAGAAGCTGACATCATACATCCAAGCAAATTACGACTTAAAAGAGAAGTTTTATGTTTCTTGCTGGAAGTTGAACACCTGAAAACAAGCAAAACATTTTTAAAATCCTTTTAAAAAAAAAAAAAACCTTATGTAAAAAGGAAAAACTCCGTGCTTAAAACAATTGTTTTTCTTTATTCTATATCCATAAAAAATATTAATAATTAATTAATGGAGTATTTTTGTTTTGGTACCGGTAAAATAAAATATCAACTTGATCGGTGAATGCGTGAGGGAAAAAGAAAGTTAAACATATTGAAGGGGACTAAACCCAACAAATGTTACCGTCTCTGTGAATACTGAAGTGTCCGTGTTGCTATCAAACAAACTAATGAATGACCAGTCATACATGACCCAATTGGTGACTTTTTAGAGTTTGAAATGTCTTATCTATGTCAATGTAGCATTATGAGAAGTTTCACCTTGATCCAAGCATGGGTGTGGGAGAAACAACGTGTACAAAGTTTTGGCCAGAAAGACAGTGAGTTGATATAATAAGCTTTGTAACAAGTTAGAATAAAGTCGAGATAGACACACACAAATCCATATTTTCGATGGTCTTAGGCAAATCCAGGAAGTTTAGGCCCTGGAATTTTAGGCACCCGTAATTAAAAGTTCCCCTTTCAGACCTTGTGGTCTAAAGGGCAGATGATGTAAAGGTCATCTGTTCTGTGGCCTACGGTTAACGAGAGTGTCATGTGGCCAGCACAACGACCAATCGCCTTTACTTTTTCCCAATTAATGACAGGTACCCATTAGAGCTGGGTGGACTCAGAGGCGCCTAAAGATACCGAAATTAAAAATCCCAGTCTTCAGCAGGATTCGAACCCGGGACCTCCGGTTCAGAAACCAAGCGCTTTACCGCTCAGTTACCGCACCTCCTGCCCGTAATTTATGCACCGGTAAATTGCCCACTTTTTTTTTACAAGGCGGAAAATTGGGCACTCTTTAATAGCGACCTTAATTTTAGAGATAATTTAAAAATTTTATGTACATTTTATCGTTAGGCTATGCCAACTTCGGGCTATTGGTGACATTATAAAAAACAAAAACAAACAAGATTACAAAGAGAGTTTGTGTTGTCACAGAAACTCAGAGGTGGCCCCCGAGGAGTCGGATCGTGACCTCCGTGATGTCGAAGGCGCCGGTCGGATCGGCCTATTAGCAAGGAATATTCAAGACGTGAATTTGTTTTGATTGTCAAAAATAGAAATGTTTCAAAGATTCATTTGGCGTTGTAAATTTTTTTTTCTGTAAAATGTTTTACATGTTTTGGATGTTCCTCAAAGTTAAAGATAATTTACTTACTTATCCAAATCTCCCGCTGGACGACGGGGGTAGCAGAGAGCAGGGTATGAAACTGGAACCGTCGAGATAATCAGTCCAGCACGCTAACTGCACGACCAGGCATTGCAGGTAACAAACTGATAGCGTATAATATTATTGATAAAGAGATATATTACACATTACGGCATGACAACTACAAGATTTGTACAATATGTCAGACGAGCGATTTTAGATAATCTTTTGTTATTGATTCATAATTGAAAAAAAAAAAAAAAAGAAAAAAACAAGGCATCGAGCTGGTACTTCGGCAACGTCTGCTCGATGTCCCAGCACAGTTACCAACAGAGCTATTGGTATTTTCATTTAAATGGAACTAGAATGAGGATGTAGATCTACCTAAATTAAACTTTGATTTAGCACTCTTCTACTAGATCTACATCTAAAATATAAATTTGGAATAATGTAGATCTAATTTAGATTAAATTTATGTAAAAAAAAAAAAGGCCTAGATAATCTATTAATAGACTGAATGCAATATTAAATTTAAAAATAGTAGATTAGTTTTAGTAATTTATAACATTGCAATATTGATCTATACATTTGGAAATAAAAATCTACACTTTAAGTCTAGAAATTGAAATTATAGATCTTGATCTAGTCTAAATCATGGCTGCCTGGTCGTGCGTTTGCGCGCCGGATTGACGTTTGGATTTATCGATGGTCCCAGGTTGAAACCCTGCCAGCTCCCGTCCCCGTCGTCCCGAGAGAGGTTTTGACTAGGAAGTAAACATCTTCAACTCAGAAGGAACATCCGAAACACGTAAAGCAACAAACATTCTAAACTAGACCTAGAAATTCTAGATCTACAATGATTTTAAATTAGAATATAAATCTAAATCTAGTTTAAAAAATCTAGCTCTAGTGTCAAAAAAAAATCTAGAGCTAATGTAAAAATCTAGCTCTAGTGTAAAAAAAAATCTAGATCTTGTGTAAAAATATTTAGATTAGATCTAAATCTAGCTATTATATCTTTTTTTTTTTTTAATACGAGTCAGTTTACGAGGTTTAATAAGTTTACGAGGTTGTTTTAGCAATTCATTTGAAGAATTTATTCCATATGACTTCAAAGGAGAAAATCCACAACGTCACACTGCCTAGTGAGACTAAAATGTCTTTATCAATACGAGCAGGCTGTTGATGGTTCATAGACATTCGTGCACTGAGTTATTAAAGCATTTCATTTAAAGAACTAACTACATATTACTTCAAAGGAAAAAAATCCATTACGTCACAAAGGGCTAGTTAGACTATATATAAGGATTAAAGACGCATTGTTTTGGTGAGTTTTGTCTGTCAGCCTGTTTGTCATGTTAATATAAAAAAAAAGAATAAAAGTTATTGAAAATCTGATTAAAATTTAATTTCCCTTCCGAAATATTGTAATAGTTTTAAGTTTCTATAATAGATTGTTCCGGATGTGTGTATATATAGTGAGAGAAAAAAAAATTCCAGATAAATCAAATAACGTTAATTAAATTTTTGAGATAGACTCGTATGAAAAGTAGATGTACCATAGCCTTGTGAAGAGATTTTCAAACCATACTTTGGTGTTAGGAAGTTGTTCTCCTTAAAAATCGGAACATTTTATTAACCATAATTATATTTCCTTACGTTTTAGCTAGAAAATTAAATGTAGTATTAGAGAGAAGTGCGATTTTACATAAATGAAGTTTAAAAACTTTTCATAAAAAATCCGGAACAACCAATTTTATTAAATGAGATTATCTGTTTTATTTATTAAAAGAGTGATTTCAAACAGTTATTTGGTGTTAGTAGATTTTTCCTATTAAATTCTGAACATTTTTGGCGACGATTTGTAAGAAAATTAAAGCAATGTAGGCCGATTTCTTTTTTTTTTTTAAATCTGGAACATACATTACCGATTAAACAACTTTTGTTATGTTTCGGCCAGAAAATTAACTATAAAATAAGTCAAAAAGTGATTTTCATAAATCGTTTCTAGTAAATTACTTTCTTATTTTAAAATCTTGAATAACCTATTGTCGATATTTTTGAAAAATAAAGTCATTTGACATAAATTTGTTTTAAGTTGAAAGTACGGAACAATTTGATATCGAAAAATAAACTATAGTGACGTATTGTCAAAGAATATAAGTGTAATATTAGTCATTTATGCGATTTCAAACAATCATTTTACATAATTTATTTTTTATAAAGCAATATCCGGAACAACTTAATAGTTAATGAAATATAAATCAGTATAGAGATTTTCATTTAGCATTTATATGCTTTTTATATTAAAAAACCGGAAAACATATTATTGATCATGTTTTTGCAATGTTTAAGCATTGAAATTAAATGTAATATAAGTTAGAAGAGCAAACAAACATTTTTTGGCATTGATTTTTTTTTCACAAAAACATCCGGAAAAATCTTTTATATATACTTAAAACTTTTGAGATGTTTCGGAAGGAACATTAAAGGTTCAATGAGATTTTCAATAGCTTTTATAGTTATTGTTTTTGTTATCTAAACGTGACAGACAGACCGACCTGCAAACAAAATGCACAAAAATAAGAGGCTTTTATCCTGATGTGGGCACTAAACAAAAAATAAATATAATCTGATTATTTAAAAAAAATGAGGAAACTGATTAGTACCATGAATTGCGGCTACTTGTTACGCTACTGCACGAAAGTCGCTGCATAAAAAGTCCATTTTAAAAAATGAGCGTGATATTTACATACAAATGCATTCTTAGCCTTAATAAATAAACATAAATGTTTTCTTTTAATTTTAGAAGCTAGCTGACCTTTAACTAGTAATTATATTTGTTGTGAACATTTCTTGTACATTTTATAAATATATTCGACTTAGTGATACTAAAAATACACAACAAATTGTCCTTCTTTGTTAACATATTGTAACATTACCTCCCTTACATTTATGTAATTGTTTAGAATTGGGGTATTTTTATTTTAAAAAATGGCTTGCATAATTAATCTTTTAAATTAAACGGATTGCTTTTAAAAAACTAAAAGTAGCCGTTGCACCTAAACTTTTCAAGCCGCATCGCATGGTGAAAAAATATTTTTCATTTCTCTTCTAGTTTTCGAGATCACACAGTGTCACAGACGGAAATTTTGCACAAACCTTAGCGGCTTTTCCCCTTACGGGGGCCGCTAAAAAATATCAACTATGACGAATTCCAAGTGCATTCTCGTGATACTAAAGAAAAGCTGACTAAATGAAAAAAATGGCAGCCATGAGAATCCGAGGAAAATTAAAGAGTCACTATATAACATAGACATCACTGGATGCAGGGGAGCGGGAGGCAGATATAACATAGACATCACTGGATGCAGGAGAGCGGGAGGCAGATATAACATAGACATCACTGGATGCAGGAGAGCGAGAAGCAGATATAACATAGACATCACTGGATGCAGGAGAGCGGGAGGCAGATATAACATAGACATCACTGGATGCAGGAGAGCGGGAGGCAGATATAACATAGACATCACTGGATGCAGGAGAGCGAGAGACAGATATAACATAGACATCACTGGATGCAGGAGAGCGGGAGGCAGATATAACATAGACATCACTGGATGCAGGAGAGCGGGAGGCAGATATAACATAGACATCACTGGATGCAGGAGATCGAGAGGCAGATATAACATAGACATCACTGGATGCAGGAGAGCGGGAGGCAGATATAACATAGACATCACTGGATGCAGGAGAGCGGGAGGCAGATATAACATAGACATCACTGGATGCAGGAGAGCGGGAGGCAGATATAACATAGACATCACTGGATGCAGGAGAGCGAGAGGCAGATATAACATAGACATCACTGGATGCAGGAGAGCGGGAGGCAGATATAACATAGACATCACTGGATGCAGGAGAGCGGGAGGCAGATATAACATAGACATCACTGGATGCAGGAGAGCAAGAGGCAGATATAACATAGACATCACTGGATGCAGGAGAGCGGGAGGCAGATATAACATAGACATCACTGGATGCAGGAGAGCGAGAGGCAGATATAACATAGACATCACTGGATGCAGGAGAGCGGGAGGCAGATATAACATAGACATCACTGGATGCATGAGAGCGAGAGGCAGATATAACATAGACATCACTGGATGCAGGAGAGCGGGAGGCAGATATAACATAGACATCACTGGATGCAGGAGAGCGGGAGGCAGATATAACATAGACATCACTGGATGCAGGAGAGCGAGAGGCAGATATAACATAGACATCACTGGATGCAGGAGAGCGGGAGGCAGATATAACATAGACATCACTGGATGCAGGAGAGCGAGAGGCAGATATAACATAGACATCACTGGATGCAGGAGAGCGGGAGGCAGATATAACATAGACATCACTGGATGCAGGAGAGCGGGAGGCAGATATAACATAGACATCACTGGATGCAGGAGAGCGGGAGGCAGATATAACATAGACATCACTGGATGCAGGAGAGCGGGAGGCAGATATAACATAGACATCACTGGATGCAGGAGAGCGGGAGGTAGATATAACATAGACATCACTGGATGCAGGAGAGCGGGAGGTAGATATAACATAGACATCACTGGATGCAGGAGAGCGGGAGGCAGATATAACATAGACATCACTGGATGCAGGAGAGCGGGAGGTAGATATAACATAGACATCACTGGATGCAGGAGAGCGGGAAGCAGATATAACATAGACATCACTGGATGCAGGAGAGCGGGAGGCAGATATAACATAGACATCACTGGATGCAGGAGAGCGGGAGGCAGATATAACATAGACATCACTGGATGCAGGAGAGCGGGAGGCAGATATAACATAGACATCACTGGATGCAGGAGAGCGGGAGGCAGATATAACATAGACATCACTGGATGCAGGAGAGCGGGAGGCAGATATAACATAGACATCACTGGATGCAGGAGAGCGAGAGGCAGATATAACATAGACATCACTGGATGCAGGAGAGCGGGAGGCAGATATAACATAGACATCACTGGATGCAGGAGAGCGGGAGGCAGATATAACATAGACATCACTGGATGCAGGAGAGCGGGAGGCAGATATAACATAGACATCACTGGATGCAGGAGAGCGGGAGGCAGATATAACATAGATATCACTGGATGCAGGAGAGCGGGAGGCAGATATAACATAGACATCACTGGATGCAGGAGGCAGATATAACATAGACATCACTGGATGCAGGAGAGCGGGAGGCAGATATAATATAGACATCACTGGATGCAGGAGAGCGGGAGGCAGATATAACATAGACATCACTGGATGCAGGAGAGCGGGAGGCAGATATAACATAGACATCACTGGATGCAGGAGGCAGATATAACATAGACATCACTGGATGCAGGAGAGCGGGAGGCAGATATAACATAGACATCACTGGATGCAGGAGAGCGGGAGGCAGATATAACATAGACATCACTGGATGCAGGAGAGCGGGAGGCAGATATATTATAGACATCACTGGATGCAGGAGAGCGGTAGGCAGATATAACATAGACATCACTGGATGCAGGAGAGCGGGAGGCAGATATAACATAGACATCATTGGATGCAGGAGAGCGGGAGGCAGATATAACATAGACATCACTGGATGCAGGAGAGCGGGAGGCAGATATAACATAGACATCACTGGATGCAGGAGAGCGGGAGGCAGATATAACATAGACATCACTGGATGCAGGAGAGCGAGAGGCAGATATAACATAGACATCACTGGATGCAGGAGAGCGGGAGGCAGATATAACATAGACATCACTGGATGCAGGAGAGCGAGAAGCAGATATAACATAGACATCACTGGATGCAGGAGAGCGGGAGGCAGATATAACATAGACATCACTGGATGCAGGAGAGCGGGAGGCAGATATAACATAGACAACACTGGATGCAGGAGAGCGGGAGGCAGATATAACATAGACATCACTGGATGCAGGAGAGCGGGAGGCAGATATAACATAGACATCACTGGATGCAGGAGAGCGGGAGGCAGATATAACATAGACATCACTGGATGCAGGAGAGCGGGAGGCAGATATAACATAGACATCACTGGATGCAGGAGAGCGAGAAGCAGATATAACATAGACATCACTGGATGCAGGAGAGCGGGAGGTAGATATAACATAGACATCACTGGATGCAGGAGAGCGGGAGGCAGATATAACATAGACATCACTGGATGCAGGAGAGCGGGAGGCAGATATAACATAGACATCACTGGATGCAGGAGAGCGGGAGGCAGATATAACATAGACATCACTGGATGCAGGAGAGCGGGAGGCAGATATAACATAGACAACACTGGATGCAGGAGAGCGGGAGGCAGATATAACATAGACATCACTGGATGCGGGAGGCAGATATAACATAGACATCACTGGATGCGGGAGGCAGATATAACATAGACATCACTGGATGCGGGAGGCAGATATAACATAGACATCACTGGATGCGGGAGGCAGATATAACAGACATCACTGGATGCAGGAGAGCGGGAGGCAGATATAACATAGACATCACTGGATGCAGGAGAGCGGGAGGCAGATATAGCATAGACATCACTGGTGTGCGGGTTTTTTCGCACTATGGAACCAGAAACACATGTCTCATCAAAATAATCCAAAAGTGGAACTGCTTCTTCAAGAATAAGTCCCTGAAGCAAAGCCAGTCATGCTGGAACATCATTCATTGGAAGAAAGGCTAAGGAATCAACCCGGCCACAACATTGTCGTCACTCTCCTTATTCTTGGTAACAAGACCAAGTTCTCTAAATTTCCGCCACGTATTTTGGCAAGCTGATAGAAACAGTCTTGTATGTGAAGATGATGTTCCAATACACTTTGGATAGAGTTAAAAACAGTCTTTTCAAAATGTATGACAATTGTCACTGGGTCTGGATTTAGATCATGACAACGATTAACAATTGCTTGAAACATAGTTTCGTACGTTTCTTCTGTTTTGGTTTGTAGACAAACACAGTCGCTGTAGTGCCTAGAGGTACACATATGACGTAAAGCTGTAGACATACAAACACAGTCTAAACCGCTGTAGTGCCTAGAGGTACACATATGACGTAAAGCTGTAGACATACAAACACAGTCTAAACCGCTGTACGGCCTAGAGGTACACATATGACATAAAGCTGTAGGAAGCCATTTAATAGTTGCCATCCGTCAGCCAAGTACCACTTGATACAAGTAATCTGAGCAACTCGTCAGAACAAAAAAAAAAAAAACAATAATCCGATTATCTGTATCTGGCCCATTATCAAAATCAAAAACTGTTTTTGGCTCAGGCCCCTAAAACATAGCCCATAGGTCACCTATAATAAGCTCAGTAAGAAACTCCGAGACACGTGGACATTGACTAGTTCTCTGATACCTCAGGTTTCACTAGATGGAATGTTCACAAGCTAGAAAAAACCTTTCTTCGCGTGTCAGATGGTCCAAACAATTTCGATATATTTGCCCGGTTGTTTTAGTCGCTATATTTCATGGTGTCGAGGCATTTTGCTATAGAAATAGCAGCCGGATCAGAAGCGTGGATGTGGCTATTCCAAAGTTTAGGCTGAGTCAGATCTAGATTAGTAGTCATAGTTCCTTTGCAACTGTTAGTTCGATGCACGCCTCTCCGTTCTGCTATCCTCTGGTAGTTTGTATTACTTCTTTGCAGAGAGAAAAACTATTTTAAAAAATAATATATCAATATATATAAATAAACTATAATATTACACATTAAATATAATTATTTATTTATAACAGGCATTTAGCTATGAAAATATAACAGGAAAACTAGAAAAACGTAAATACTTAAAGGAAAAATATCTCAATATTATCTTACAGTGCTAGTATTTCGTCCTTAACAACACATGAGTGTTAGATATCTGTTCTTAAAAAAAAAAGTAACTGTAATAGTAAGTATGTATGTGTTTTGGGTGGCTAGTAGTGCAGTGTGTGCTTATGTATGAAATGGCCAGTTGACCTCAGGGGCGGACTGGGTATCAAAATCGGCCCGGGCATCACCATATAAACCGGCCCACAAATAGCATGTCATATATTTTCGGTGTGTGTGTGTGGATTTTTACCCCACTCCGCAATTTATATATATATATATATATTAGTGTGTGTATATGTTATTAAACTTCATTACATAATGATCTTTCATTCTTTCAAACGTTTTTTCTATCCTAGAATACTCTATTCCTACAATTAGTGGAAAGACAGTACACACCGCCAAAGGGCAGCTAGGGAGTCCGAGGGAGCGCTGTCGGCCGAGAACAATGGAGCGCGCTTGAATGGAGAGTGTCCGTTCAAGGGGCGCAACTCTCGTTAGAGTAAAATGACTAAACGGGGAGATAATTCATATCTCTTTTCTAAACGCAGTATTAGAGCGCTAGTAACATTATCAAGGCGGTCAGCCGAGATAAAGGAAATAAAATAAGATGTACAATTATATACATGGTTGCATCAATGATCAATTGAGCAACGTAGCATTAACAGATTAATGCTATTCATAAATACATAC